>NC_134234.1:150134878-150437908 GCF_965152275.1 Natator depressus
ATACTTTGCTTAGATACAGCTACTTCAGCCAGGGAGGCATTTGGTTGTGTAATGCAGAGAGGATTTTCGAGACTGCAAAGCCAAACCAAACTAGTTTCCTTGATGTTGTGTAAAACGTTTTTTTCTTTTCCAGTGTGCCACTGTCCTGAGAGTAGAGTGAGGCTAGAAATAGCTAGAGATAGTAAACTAGTTAGAAAGATGCCTTGTGAGAACAATACAGTCTGAATTTGTGGCAGCATTGTTACTTTGTCCATTTTACCTAGAACTGTCTTTGTTTTAAGCCCAGGATCTCATGCATCTTTTAAACTGAACCAGGACAGTAACTTTGTAGTATCTCTTCCTCACTTCTTACTCGTAGGAGAATTCTGAGCCAAAAAATTAAAAATTCTGCACCAAAAATAATTAATATTCTGTGCACAATATTTTAAAATTCTGCATATTTTATTTGTCAAAATAACACATTATAATCACACCAGTTTCATTTATTTTGGTAATTTATTTCAAAATACCTGTCAGCAAGTATGTCCGTTACAATGCAGACAACAAAAAAGATCCAGGAAATGTTTGTTGACGACAAATAGATTCCTTACTAGGCATATTAACACAGAACTTTGAGTAATAATTCATTTAAACTACAGTACACAAACATATTTCCTGCACCCCTCAAAAGCAGTTCAAAGGCTTGGGGGAGTCAGGGATAATGGCGGAGCTGAGGAAGAGGGACGTAATTGCTGGGAAGGAGCCTGGGAGTGAACCACCCCCCCCCCCGCACCTCTGGGGTCCGGGCTGCCAGCCTGGGGTCCCGGCTGCTGGCCCCATGCCCTCAGGTCTGCGCAGGGCAGCAGCAGAGCCCCAGGCGCGGAGTCGGCAGCGAATGGAGTCCCGGGCACGGGGCCAGCAATGGGATCCCGGGCACGGGGCCAGCAATGGGATCCCGGGCATGCAGAGCTGCAGCGGAGCCTAACGGTTAGATGTTTAACCAGTACAACTTTAATAGTTTAAACGTTTACTTTTTTAAAACATTATTTGAATCCCTAGACTCAATGTTATCACCCCACTAGCTCCTGTGACCCCCCAGAAGCAGTGTGCCCTGCTTTGTCTGTGTGTGTCCCCCCATATCCCTTGCCTCCTCACCTGGCCCCATAGGCAGGACGCTGTGAGGAAGGCAGCCTCTGTCCCCTTCCTCTCCATGGCTGGCTGCTCCAGCCCATGAGCCAGCTGCCCTCTCTCCTGGTGCCACATCAGCACCTGGTGGGTGAAAGGTATAATTACAATTTCCCTTTGCCACCCTGTCAGAATCAATTACTGGGGGGCGACGGGGGGTGAAATCTGTGGGGGACATTAATTCTGCGCTTGCGCAGTGGCGCAGAATTCCCCCAGGAGTAATTTCTGTCCTTCTGTCTCTTTTCCCTTTGCCATATGTAGTCCTCTAGTACCCTGTTCTGCTGAAAGAGTGTCCTTTTTGGCTGTGATATTTCCCCCATATGTTTCTTGTGTCTACCTTCACCAGTTGTAGATGGTTCCCGATTTGATTTTGAAATGCCTGTTCTTTTTTGCTGGGAAGGATGGGCAATCTTTTGTCAAGATCAAAAAAAGGCAACCTCCTGAATCTGCCACCAGGCTCTGCTTGCCTCCCAGTTCACATGTTCTCTGCGACATTCCTGAGCTTCTCTAGCCTGGGGAGCAGTAGTTCCTTATCCAGAGGGCTCCAGTGCTGCAATGAATCAGTGCTGCTGCCAAGCAATGGGATTGGCATTGCCTTTTAATGCCCCCTACTTCTGCACAAAGCTCACCTCCCTCATATTGCTGGCACACAAAAGGCAAATTGAAGGTGGAATTCCTCTTCTCTCTAGCTATTTTTATCTAATAGAGAACTGGCAGGTTATACTTCACCTTCCCTCCTGTACATTGGCATAAATCGCTCCTTTAGGTTTTCATACCATGGGCCCTTACTCCTCAGAGTATCCCCTTGCAAACCTAAACATGTAATGAATTTGGGGAAATAAACCAGAAAATTGAAAGCTAGTTAATACTCTGTACTCTCCCTATTTCCACTTCCATTTTTGCTTTTGCTTCTCACATCACACTTCCAGCTGTTTGACACGTTCCTCTGTTTAGCAGATGAACTCATTTGCACAGTGTGATCTTCTCCTGGTTGCAGAGCTAGCTGCACCTCTGTCCTCTCACTGGTTCTATGAATGCATCCCTGCCACTGTCAGGCCTAATGCCTTTACCTATCCCAGATGGAATTCTGCAATTCTCCCACTCTTAGACCTCTCCCTGGGCTACAGGACGTATGTATCAACCATGCTTACTAAACAGATCCAACTATGATCCAACTGCAGTTCTTCCCTCTAGGGAGTTGGTGACCAGTGGTGTACAGTGATCAGACAGTCTTCTGAAAGCAAAGTATTCCTTATTTTAGCAGCAGGAACAAGGCTTTTGGAAGGACAGGGTTTTAAAATAACAAGAAGTACACATATATACATCTTACCTAAAGTCTCCCCATCCTCTGATGATAACCTAAGTAAGCCTAGCTTTTCCCAGCAGCTCCCTGAGTTTCCCTCTTCTTCTCTTTGAACAACTTTCCTCCCTCCCTTCACACACCCTCCCCTCCCTCTCCCCCCCCCCCCCGCACCGTCCATGCTGCTTAAAAGAGAATGTCCCTTTTAAAATCTGCTATAGTTCTTTTGTTCTTCTGTCTTCCGAGCTTTGATCCTTCCTGGTCCAAACTGGTTTTGTGGGTGGGGCGTCATTTCAGATTGGGGGGAAGGCAACTTTAACCATGATCCCAGGGGCTACTTAGGCACCTGAAAACTGTAGGTTTTTTTGCAGACAGTAATTTAGAAATTAGCTGACAGGAACACGAATTTCTATATAAAAAAGAAAATTAAATAAATATTAGACCCAGTTAGCACTAATACTAACATGTTCTGACATCTTGTGTCAAATCACTTAAGGGACACTAGTTAGGTTTAAAATGTTAAAGTATATTCTTACTCTTGACTATAACAATTGAAACAATTGTAGAAAAATCTAGATTACTTTATATCATTTAGGCTACTTACTTTTTGCTATTCACTAAGCTTGGAATAGATCATTTAACTTTTGGAAACATTCTACTAGGACAAGTCCCATGAGTTTATACTGCACCTACGTGGGACTCTAGGGGTGTTATCATACTACAAATAATAGACTAGAAACTGACTTTAAACAGAAATGAAACCGACGCTTTTAAGTCACTTTCACATTATTGCTAACCCCAAATGTTTAAATATCATGAGTCAGGCTCACCAAAAATCATGAGACTGTCTTAAAAATCACAAGATTATGTAAAAATAATAGATTTTTTTTTTTAATTTGCCTTCTGCTTTTTGAGCCTTTAGGGTGCACTGGGGTCACATTTTGAAGCTTTCTCCACAGCCATGAGGGCCAGAAACTTACTTTTTCTTTAAGAATGAAGGTTGAAATCATCACATCTCCACTTGACTTCAGGAACTGGGGCTTTAAGGAAAACAATAATTATCATTAGACTCATGACAAAATCGTGAGTTGGCAACACTGCTTTCACTTCTGTTTTAAAAACTAGTTACTTTCTCAGAAGGCTCTTAAGAACAACACTACGGTGATTTGAGTTGCAGTTCTCACAGGAGAATGTTTAAAACCAAACACCAAGAAAATTCCACATTTTAAAGCTGAGAAAAAAATGGAGTCTTCTGAGGTATATCAGCACACTGCAAACAGGAAAGGAAAGTAAACAGGCACAGGGGCTGTGGGCAGCTCTTCCGCTTGAAAAAAAGTTGGAGGGTCAAATCTTCCAGTCCTTAATCAGGTAATACTTCTAATCCACTCATATATAATATGTGCTCATTAATTATACACTTCATACATAAATATCTGAGCCATCATACCCAGGGCTACACATTTTATATGCATTGGCTCAGGGACTTTACTTTCTGGCATATTCTGAACAATGCTGCGCACACAGACGGTGTCAGTGAATAAGAACATAAGAACAGCCATACTGGGTCAGACCAAAGGTCCATCTAGCCCAGTATTCTGTCTTCCAACAGCGGCCAATGCCAGGTGCCCCAGAGGGAATGAACAGAACAAGTGATAATCGAGTGACCCATCCCCTGTCACCCATTTCCAGCTTCTGGCAAACAGAGGCTAGGGACTCAATAATACAATATCATGGACAATACAAATCATGACAATAATCGACTTTATGGACGCACTTACTGTTCTTTGTTCTGAAATTGACCTGAATACAGCTGAAATCCTAAGAATTTGATGTATAATCATATCTGATATTTATACGATGCTTTCTCATTCCTTCTTTTTCTCGAACTCAGAAAAAAAAAGACAGAACAAAATGGTTTTCAGTTACAATATAAAATTGCGCAGCAGTTGTTGCTCTACGGCCCAGCATGGGGCAGAACCTGCCACTCCTTTGCAGTTAAGTGATCTCTCATCTGAGTCTCATTCTCTCTCTTCATCCTTCTTGACCTCTGTGCTGCTTTTCATGCTGTCAAGATGACATCCTTCCCAATTGCCTGGGACCATTTCCTGGAGTCTCAGAGAACTGGCTGCCTTGGTTTTGCTCCCAGCTATCAGTCCTCCTTTCCCCCCTACCCTCCATCCTTAGCATGCAGCAAAGAGAGCGGCTGGTCCAGTGAATAGGGTGTCGGCTCTTAGAGACCTGGGTTCTACTCCCCCCATGTACTTCCTGTATGATTTCAGGCCCCTGCCTTAGGAACAGAGTTTCAAAGGTTTTAGGCATCCAAAGATGCAGCGAGGCAGCTAGTGGGGTTTACAAAGAACCTAAACTTCTAGGTGCTTTTGAAAATCCCACTAGGTGCCTAAATACCTTTGAAAATCTGGCCTTTAGTCTTTGTGCCTCAGTGCCCCATCTGTACAATGGGGATAACAGCACTGCTCTACCTCACCGAGGGGTTGTGAGGAGAAATATTCAACATTGTGGGGTGCTCAGATACTACAGTGATGGGGCCACATAGGTACCACAGGCAGAGGGGGAACTTCTCTATACCACTGCTATCCCTTCCCTGGGTTTTGGCCCCGTCTTTTCACCCCTCCCCCTCACCTTTCCCTCTTTTCTGATGTGACTTTGGCTCAGAGGGCTTGGCTGTATTTCTTCTGAGTCCTAACTTCCTTCTAAGCTGCACAGCTGACTATTAAGCCCTGATGCCTCTGCCCCAGCATGGACCTGCTGCGTCAGGGAGAGGCGCCCCTCCCCTCCGGGCCCAGCATGGACCTGCCCCGGACTTGCCACGGCCAGGGGAGAGGAGTCCCTCCCTTGGCTTGGCTTGGCCTGGCCTGGCCCAGGCCCACCGGAGCTGCCGGAGAGATGAGCCCCTCCCCGGTGGGCCTGGGCCAGGCCAGGCCAAGTGAGAGTGGGCTGGGGGGAGTCCTCTCACGGCATCGCAGCCCCGGGGCAGCCTGCACCCCAAATCCCTTGTCCCCAGCCCCACCCCAAAGCCCGCACCCGCATCCCCAGCCTCCGCCTCCTCTTGCACTCTGAACCCCTCATCCCCAGCCCCACCCCAGAGCCTGCACCCCCTGCCAGAGCCCTCATCCCCCCACATCCCAACCCTCTGCCCCAGCCTAGAGCCCCCTCCCACACCCCAAACCCCTCCTCCCCGGCCCCACCACAGAGCCCTCACCCTTCCCCCCCCCACACCTCTACGCTCTGCTCCAGCCCTGAGCCGCCTCCCACACTCCAAACCCCTCGGCCCCCCCACATGAATTTTGTCATGTGCACCAATATGAAGGTCATGTGTCACACATCACCTCCATATTGGTGCACATAATAAAATTCATTCCACACATGGACATAAAAAATTAGAAGGAACACTGTCTGAGTCCCCTGCGTTCTCTCTTCAACACCCTCCTTCTTCCCTGGCCCCCTTCCCCTAAAGGAATCCCTGTTTTACCAGCTCATCTAAGGACTTCCAGATCCATAATTTAATTACCAGCCCTTTCTTATCTTAAAATCACCCTGCCTCTGTTTGTAAACAAAATACTGACTCCCTGCCCTGGGCAGGAGCTGAGACCAGCCCCTCTCCCCTGATGAACTCACATTGCACACTCAGGCTGCAGGGCAGTTAAGAGCTCTGCCTGGGGCTAGGACATGAACCAGGAGCCAGAGCTCCTTTATGAAGCTCCCTTCTGACCCTCCTAAATGCTGCCCCCTGTTTGCAGGTTGGCTCAAGACAGATGAAATCATCAGAGCTAATAGTTTTGACATTGTCCCTTAACAACTCAAGTTTTTCCTGAGAGTTGGCTGTCTTGAGCTGTGCTTTTCCGTCCTGCTTGTTTTTCAAGTCAGCCTTCTGACTGAGCTAAACTAATATATTCATACAGTAAACACCCCAATAACCAGACTATCATATAGTATTCATAAATTGTCACAGGGCAGCTCCCAATCCATCCTAGCTGTTTTCAAAGATATAGCAATTTGGTGATCTATTTAAAGAGTCCATGGTTGCAAGTGGCAATCTTAAAATGCTATCAAATGGACTTGTGAATGTTAAGGGAGAGCTTTTTAGACTCTGAATATACACTCCAGAAAGAGTGGAAAAAGGAACATACACTTGCTCTGATTTGGCTATCCTGCTAAGGTTGGAAATGGGTAAATTTCTTGGAAAGACTAGGACTGAAAGCTTGTGTATTTAAATGCCCTTAAATGCCCTAAATGCCCTGGTCACTTATAAAATATCACATTCTCTGGCTTCTTCCTCTTAGATCAAGGACACTTTCCTTAGGACATACACTGAAGCTATCCAGAATTACAATGGCAATGATGAGCGAAGCCGCGCCGTGGATGACGTACAACAGAGTGTAAGTTTAAAATAGCTATTTGTAAAAAGGTGTAAACAGAATCTATTCTTGTTTGCTCACAAAACATGAATTGCCAATGGCTCAAACATCTGTGGTACTAAGTTATGTTTTAGGGGCTAAACTGATTACATCGGTTTTCAGCCTGCATTCCTTCCACACCCACAGCTGCTACTGATTAGCCCATCGGGGTGTTGGTTCCAGTGTTCAATACCTAGAATGGAGAGACAGGATTCTGAACACCTGGGGTGAAATGCTGGCTCCAAGTGGGTGGGAGTTTTGCCGGTGACCTCAATGGTGCCTGGATCGCCTCTTTGGTATTTACTAGCCAGAGAATAACCAGTCTATCCAAGGGTGCTCTGTTCTTGTTTGGGACACCATACTGTCAATATCCTGGATGAAAGAGTCACCACCAGAAGACAGTATTTCACACACTATATTGCCATGGCATCTAGCAGGCATCTGCTGACAACTGCTACTTTGTAAAACCAGTTTAGTTCACCCCGAATCTTGGGCTTGGTCAGTATTAGAAAACTTACAGCCTTGTAACATAATCAATTTAAAATCAATCTAGTTATCCTGGGGCAAACCCTTAATATGGACTCATTTAAGCTAGTCTAAATCACACTTAAGATGATCTAGTTTAATGTAGAAACTTCATTTTACATGTATTTAGTTAAACACAATGCAAGTTTTATAATGCAGACAAGCCCTTGTGCTAGTCTTTAGTTTTTTGGTGTTTAGTTGGGATCATAAAGTGTGAGCAGTTTTTATTCTAAAGGGGCTCTGCCAGTAGCATTATAAAGATCTACAAATTCAAACATGATTAATCAGGATTTGGTAATCTAGCATCCTGTTTAGCTGATAACCTATAGCAGTTCTCTTTACAAAGACAATGAAAGGCCTGGAAGATAAAACCTATCAAGAAAGGTTAAGAGAACTGGGCATGTTCCATTGGGAGAAAAGACAGGTGAAGGACAGACATGACTGCCTACAGTTGCTCCACGAGATGTTTTCAAACAGGTTATTGTCCTTCCAAAACAAAGATGGAATAAACAATAGTGGAGGAAAAGATGCAGCAGGTTTTAAAAATGGAAATGAGGCTTTAATTATAAGAAGAATTTGGCAGTGGAACAAGATTACCAAAAGGACAGTGCTTTTTTCCCTCACTTGAGATATTTGGGGCTAGACTAGACACCCAGGAATAATGAAATCCATTCTGTCACAATGCAGGAGGATGTACTACATGGTCCACAGAAGGTTCTATGGCAGTTAAGTGGGAGACTGCCACAGCCTTCCAGCCAGAGTGCTCTGCATGAGGAAACATCACAACAGGGCAAGATAAACAATTGAAACCAATACTGGATACCACATAAATGCAGCCAAATCAAGTGACCAGAATGCAGAGTTATACTGTTTAAATGTTACTTCCGGTCCTACCCATTATTGACTAACCTAGATACTTTTGTGTCATCAGTCAGTTCTTCCATCATGGAAAAATGTTCATTCCATCTGTAGCACTGGTCCTAGTGCTGATCCGCAGGACACCCCACTTATAATATCTTGCCACGCTGAGAATTTGTCAATTATTCCTCATCTTTGACAGGCTTTACCAGTTTTTAAACTAGAATAGGACACACCTCCCACCCTTCCAAAAGCATTTTGAAAATCTACATGCAACAGTTCTGCTTTTATTTGCTATTTTGTTAACTCTTTTAACGAAGTCTTATGAGTTAGAGAGGCTTGATTCATCCTTTTAAACCTGTACTGCTTTGTCTCTCTTTGTGGTCCCCCTACGTGCTTTATAACTCTCTCTCATTTTTCTCAGATGTTTTTCCTGTTACCAAGGGAAGGCTTTTCAATTTAGATGTCTCAGGATCATGCTTAGCACCTTTTTTAAAAGATAGGTACATTGTTGGCCTTCTCCCCGTCCTCCAGTATAGTAGTAAGAAGAAAAGGAGTACTTGTGGCACCTTAGAGACTAACCAATTTATGTGAGGATAAGCTTTCATGAGCGATGAAGTGAGCTGTAGCTCACGAAAGCTTATGCTCAAATAAATTGGTTAGTCTCTCAGGTGCCACAAGTACTCCTTTTCTTTTTGCAAATACAGACTAACACGGCTGTTACTCTGAAACCTGTCAGTATAGTAGTGTTTGCTGATGGTAACTTACCTATTTTTGTCAGTAGTTCAACTACTCCATTCTTCAGTATAAGCAGAGAGCCCCATCCTGTTCCCACTGAAGTAAGTGGGAATTAAGCTACTGACTTCTGTGTGAGCAGAATCAGACCCAGGCTTATTTGGAAAATAAGTCTCAGTGAGAAGCCTTGGTCTGACGTCACTCTGAGAGGTAAGATCTGAAACTATTCCTATGCTTCTTTTAACACTGGCTTCTTTTATTATCTACTCTTTCTTTGTAGCTGAGATGCTGTGGCATTCAGAACTACACCAACTGGAGCACGAGCCCTTACTTCTTTGAACACGGTATTCCCCCAAGCTGCTGCATGAACGCCAGTGACTGCAATCCCCAGGATCTGCGCAATATGACTGTTGCTGCCACTAAAGTGAACCAGAAGGTACAGGCCACTGTGTGCCAAAGGCAACTGAGATGCAACCATCCGGTGAATTAGTTCGCACATTACTACATATAGTGTCATTGAAGTGCGGTTTCTGCCTAGCGATATGAAGAGTGTTGAAACTGGGAATGGAGAGGTGGATAAGGTTGCCCACTGCTTGCCACCAAATGCTTGTATTGACATTTCTGAAACAAGCAGACACAGAAACCCAACCGGTGGGATGTGAACTCACTTCCCGTTCCCATCACATTTGGTCAGGTACAGCATCTTGCACAGAGGCAAAACTGGCAAAACACAGAAGTGATGCAGCTGACCTCGATACTTATGTCAATCAGCGGTACTCATTCTCACTGACTTCCCCCTCCTCCCTTCCCCCCCCCCCAACTTGTGTTCTGTCAGAAATTTCAGGCATTGGATGCTAACAGTTAGCCCAAACAGAGAAAATAGGGATGATTGACATGAAGCGTTGTGGGGTAGTGAGATATGTTTGCGGTGCCCCTTCTAATCTCATTGGATTTATACTGCTGCAGGCAGAACAGCGCTAACATTGACCCCTCCTCACCTTCAAAAAGAAGATTGGGAGAGTAGTATCGAGAGAGAGTGAGTGAGAAAGCAAAACAAATAAATTAATAATAGAATAAAAATGCAGAAAATGTGAAGAAAAGAGGAAAAAAGGGGAAACAATGCAACATATAGGAAATACACCCCTACTACTGTGTTGTGCAAGGAGACATTCATTGCTGGCACAGAATTTCTTTCCTGTTTACTTTTTGCATAAGATTTTCAAGAGAGGTAATAAATTGTTCATAAAGGGAATAATCCTGATGCAAAATTAAATCTTGATATAACCCCATTGACTTCGGTGGTTACAGCAGAGATGAATTCGCCCCAGTGCGTTTCATGATTTATTTCTCTTGTCATTTCTCGTGTATTTCCAGTGTAACTGTTAACACAAGGAATTATTGGTATGTAACAGAAAAATGCAGAAATGGTTGGTTGTGTTCTATTTTAATCTTTTTCAGCTGGTACTGTAACTCAGCTGCATGTCCGTCAGGGACTTGGAGATGGGGACTGAGGTCACATTTACGACTCTGCCTTTGTAAAACAGTCAAGTAGAGTGTTTTTCCAGTCCATACCAAGAAGAAGGATAATACTGGATTAGCTTCCACTAACCTATCCTTCAGTCATAATAGCCTAATGTGAGCCAATCAGTGCTAATGGATTTGGAACAGGGATGATGTCAGTCTATTGTGAAACTTGAAATAATTGCCATCACTGTAATGTTGCTGTGTTGGCTGAGTTTAAATGATTTGCAGAGACATTAATTTACACTCATTAATTAGTGCCAGATTCTGTGTTTTGTAGACAGGGAGGAGGGGAAGGTGCAGTGGGGCTGAGCTGCACCAGGAGGAATTCTGACTGAGACCTGGTCTACACTACATACTTACTTGGGTATAACTACATCGCTCAGGGGTATGAAAACTCCTCACCCCTGAGCGACGTAGTTATACCGACCTAACCTGCCCCCCTATGTAGACCAGCATTCACTCTCACTTCACAGAGGGCCAGTCTTTGTTTTATCTTTAATTTTATTATTTTCAACCAACCCTTACCCATAGAGTCTCTATTTCTGAAGTAGCTGACTTGATTATTTTGACAGAATTGTCCACAGATAGTTTGAAGGTCTTGCCCACATTTGAGAAATCGGTTTCAGTTGCCATTTAAATCAAAGACTTAAAGAACTCTCTGCTTGGGAGCTGTCACAGATCTTTGAGTTGCTCAAAGAAACTTGAACAAGGTGGGCTATTTCTGAGAGATGGTAGGGGAATAGGAACAAAAGCAAAGCAAAAGGAGCTGTGACTGGTCTAGTACTGTAGCTTACAGGGAAGGAACAGCCTTGATGGTCTCTGAACAGACAGGTCGCAGGCTTTGTGAATTTTTGGTTATTGCCTGTGACCTGACATTTACTAAAAATAACCGTGATAAAATCTTAACCTTATTTATGATACTTGTCTGTGTATTTTTTTTTTGCAGGATTGGGGACATACAGGTCCCTTTGTTGTAGAAGTCTCTCTCCCTCTCTCTCATACTCACACACAGATTAAATACATTTGAAATGCAGTCTTTTCCCTCATCTTCAAAAAACAGTAATAGGAACAGGCTTCAAAAAAGTTTAAGTAAAATAAGTTACTAAAAGATCACAAAGAGTACAAATGAATTACCAATGGAGGCCTATTCTAGTGGTCTGACCACGGGGCTGGAGGTCAGAAACTCCTGGACTGTGTTTACCACCTCTGCTACTGATTAGCTAAGTGACTTTGGGAAGTCATTGAGTCACAAAAGGACCTAGGCATGTAACTGTCGCTTTAGGTGCCTAGATTCCAGAATCAGACTCTGCTGGAATTCACAAAGCCCCCATCCAGCTGTTTGAAAACTGTGCAGGTGCCTAAACTCTCTCAATGCCTGACTTTTTCCAGGAAAAGTTCTTTAGACACTTATTTTACTCTATCCGAACACATCGGTGCAGCCTCACTGTAGGTGTCCGGACGTTTAAGTCACAGAGCGATTCATGAAAAGAAGATATGTCTTCCTCCGCCTGATTGGCCTGTGGGGCCCGATCTGTTAAGTGTGCTCAGAGCTCGCTTGCTGGATTGGGCCCTGTATGCTGACATGCACAGAACAGCAGGGGAAGGGAGAGGACAGCCTCCCTCACTGTTAGCCCAGGGGTTTAGAGTACCTACCTGAGGTGGGGGAGACCCCCGGTTCAATTGCTACCTCCACCTCAGAGGGGAAGAAGGCATTTGAACAGGGATCTGCCATTTGTCAGGTGAGTGCCCTCGCCATTGGGATATAAGAAAAGGAGTACTTGAGGCTCTCTAGATGTTGGTCCCCCTCAGTCTCCCCTGTCTCCTGTTCCATTGTGAATAAATCATTAAAAAATTCATTGGAGCAGGGGGACAGGACCCTGGGTCTCCCACCTCCCAGGTGAGTGCTCTGCCAGGCTACAGCATCATCCTCATATGTGTGCTTTCTTGTGCTCTCTCTCTCTCTCTGACCCAAATGAC
Source organism: Natator depressus (assembly GCF_965152275.1). NCBI lineage: Eukaryota > Metazoa > Chordata > Testudines > Cheloniidae > Natator > Natator depressus. The sequence goes on from NC_134234.1 coordinate 150,147,377, forward strand.
TTCTTCAGGATTTATTCACAGTGGAACAGCTGAGGGAGCCCCACCTTAGACTACCCTGTAGCCCAGTGGCCAGGATACTCACCTGACAGGCGGCAGATCCCTGCTCCCCCTGAGGTAAAGGGGGGACTTGAACCAGGGGTTTCCCACATCTCAGGTGACTACCCTTACCACTGGGCTAAAAGTTATGAGAGAGGTCTCCACCCCCACCCCCCAGCGTCTTGTATATTTAAAAAAAAGAAAAAAAAGGCATGGGCACCTGATGCCAAGAAAGGCAGCTGTGAATCCGAAACAGAGGGAAGCGCCTCCCTGCAATCTGATTTAAGCGCTAAACTTCCTAAGAAGGGCGGGGCTTGGGACACCTCTCTTCCATTGGCTAATTTAGGCTGCTCCCCACCTAGCACGCTGGCTTTTGTAATACCATTCTGAGGCACGTATCTCTCCCCATTCATTTTATAGGGAACCTGCATGCCTAACCCAGGCTTTGGAATCCCAGTGTTTTTTTCCCTAGGCACCTAAAAGTTAGGTACGGTGATGCCGAATGAATTTAGCCCTAAATCTCCCTGTGTCTGGTTCCTCATCTATTAAATGAGGCTAACTCTGAGATGTCATTAGGATTTGCTAACCAAAGTGCATTACAAACAAATGCTGAGCATTATTTTTCTCTAAAATAAAGGAACAAGAATAGGGATGCAAATGAAGTGATAATTGCTAAATAGGATTCCCCTGTGGCGCGCCCCCCCACCCCACGTACACACACACGCACAATAGCTGCATGGTTATGATATACTGAATTTTTCAGGTTTGTTTGGTAATGTCTGCACCACTCTTGAGGGTGCACCAGTTCTGAGTGTGGACAACAAGGACTGAGCACTTAAATCATAATCATACAATAAATTGCCAGAAACAGTAAAGTATGATGTCCTGGAAAACCATTCTACAAACAAGGAGAGTGAGTAAAGATATATTACTAGCATGATCTTTTTAACAAGTAAGACTTAAAGTCTCTCTCAAATTACCATAAGTGTTAGCTGTTACCTCTTGTGCAGGCTATTGAACAGAATAGATTTGTGAACCTTTGGGAAAGGCTGGAAAAATATAAAGCCACATTTGGCAGAATGAAAGAATTGTTTGAAATATCTAGCCTCATTTCATAATATTTAGGACATACAACCATAGTTGCTTGATATGTTAAACGAGTAAGCTTGAAATGATGTATAGTATAATGATGCAAGATGTAATTAGGGATTAATATGTATGTTGAAACATCTCATAACTGATTTATGGCTGCCCTGCTCTTGAGTTACTCTTAACTTTATCTACCACTTCATTACTCTGAGGATTAAAAAAAAATGTATTTCATATTACAAAAGAGGTTCAAGAAATCATGTAATCTAGGTCATGAATGGCCTACATTTAACAAAGGGCATTTTCTTCTTCTTCTGACCACTAGTGTGCAGTATAAGGCCCTGATATCCTCTAAGAACATGCTTAAGAGTTTGCAGGGTTGGAGCCTGTGTATGCACTTGCATCTGTATGATGAATAGACTCATCACGCCGCATAGGCACTGATTTTTTATTTTTTTTTCCTGGTGGGTGCTCCACCCCTGTTCCGCCCCGCCTCCTCCCCCGAGGTCCACCCACCCAGGTCCTCTCTGCTCTCAAGGCCCCCCCGAGCACCTCCTGCCAGCTCCTCTGATCCTCAGCCAGCCCCAGGGGCCCACTGCCCAACAGCTGATCAGCAGCCAGACCCCGGGCTGGAGCCACTGTGGCCGGTGGGTGCTAAGCACCCCCTATTTTTTTCCTGTGGGTACTTGAGCCGGGGAGCACCCACAGAGTCTGTGCCTATGTCACACTGGCAGTGCTGGAGTCAAGAGTGAGAAAGGGGAGCCAAGTAGAATTCCACTCTTGTCTCAGCTTCCTATAGAACTGACACAGATCTAACATCTACACTAAAATACCACTTCGAGTGGCCTCAGTTTGAGAATAAGTTCTTGCTGGGTTTGGGGAGAAAAGATGGGTTGTTTTGTGTGTGGCTTGGTGGGGTTTGTATCGGGGGGAAAAGATGGACTCTTTGTTCCTGTGGTTTTCAGTTAGTGACTTGGATTCCTTTAAACACCTGAAACTGGAAAAGCTAATTGCAAGCACATTTTGGAAAAAATAATTTAAGAAAATATATGTATTGAGAAAGAGAGACAGATCTCAAAAGCATGTCCAGGAGAAAGACATCCTATGCATGCAAATTCTCTGCCTCCTACCCTCACTTCTAAAGGCCACGTATTGAGGTGGGGGGAGAGTGGCTCTGATGGGATCGAGGTCTGGACTGTACACCAGGAATGTGTATTTGAAGGGGGAGGGGGCTTGTTTGTTCTTTTCATCTAAAAAAAAAAAAAAAACTCAACGAAACAGTCGAACCGCAACCCCCCCCCCCCCAAAAAAAAACCCCAAACCTTCAGTACTGTCATATATTAAAAGTAATAAACCATTCCAGACCATGCCTGGTACCTTTAGAGGGACACTGCCAGGCAGGACACCTCCCTACACATCCAAGCCATACTTATGTTAAACAGCAGCACGTTCCGAAATAGGCTAGTGTTACAGATGCTAAAGCGCCCCCTCCTGGCCAGGCACTAGAACTGCAATGAGCGGAATCAAGGCCTCGTTTGCTCTGGATCCCATGGGTGTTTCAAGCTTCTGGAGCCTCATCAGGTTGCAGCACCAGTTTCTCCCTTGGCCTGTCTGGCACATTTCCTAGCCCTAACTCGGTCTGTCATCCCTTTCCCAGATATGGGGCTCTTCGGCCCACCTGCCGTTGGCCCCCAGCACCAGCGCTGACCCCCAGGATGCCCCAGTTACTTAAACACACCCTTCTCCCAGAACTCCCCTCAAAGGTGTGAAGCTTCTGGTTACTGTGTAACTCTCAGGGGCATGTAGCGGTTGTGGAGTAGTTAGCACAGAGAGGCACTCTCTGCACAGAGTCTAACACATGTATGCTTTTACTTAATCATATAAAAGCAGAGGAGAGAACAGCTCGTACCAAACAATAAGCATCTTAAACCGCAATGTCCCTCACTAGCTCACCCTTCTCTTGTGAGTCCTTGGGCGACCATCTAGATCCAGGCAGGCAGGGAGTCCACTGCTTGAGGAGGTGGTATGTGCTGGGTTGCTTCTCCCTTCTGAACTGAAGAAAATGCCCCTTCCCCACCCAGAAGACCAGCCCCTGCCCTTTTGAAACCTTTGGCCCAGCTGACACCCATGCCAGTTTCCCCCTGTGGACACAAATCCCTACCAGGTGATTTCATTGCCAAGGTGACTTCCCCCTACTAAACCAGTTCTGCTGCGTAGGGACCGTCTGTTGTCTAGAAGAGTGAATAGATTTCCAGCACTTTAGGGTCTTAGAGTCAACTATCCTCTATTGTTCTTTTGCCACCAGCCTTTGGCATCTTAACCCAATGTGGAGACAAATAGACCATAGCGAAGGCAAAAGGCTGGGCATTCAGAATGGAGTTTGCAGCTTGACAGGCACATAGGGTACGTCTACAGTGCAATATTGTTAAAAACCTGCAGTGCCAAATGTCAGAACCTGGGTCAATTGACTCGGGCTTGCGGAACTTGGGCTGCGGGGCTAAAAATAGCAATGTAGATGTTCCAGGTCGGGCTTGAGCCCAGGCTCAGAGACGCACCCCCTCTTGCAGCTTTTTGGAGCCTAGACTCCAGCTGGAGCCCAAATGTCTACACTGCCATTTTTAGCCCTGCTAACCAAGCCCTGTGAGCCCAAGTCAGCTGGCACAGGCCAACTATGGCCATGCCGTGAGTCTTTGATTGCAGTATAGACGTAGTCATAAGGGTTCGTAATCTCTCACACAATTCATAAATTGTACAGATATATTCCCAAATTGTCACAGCAATCATGATTCATTTCTACTGCCTGTACCTTGTCAGGTTCTGCTTTGTTTTCAGATCGACTCTATTGAGGCCTTCTTCTTTTTTTTTTTTTTTTTTTTTAGTATCAAAAAGATTTTCCTTAATACAGCAGTGTCTTATTTATTACAGCATCACATTAGGTGTCTTTCCCATTCGAGAAAATTTGTTTCTAAAACGTACTGCTTCTCTCTTCACGATTATTGGGTACAGTCATCACTTAACAGGAATAGTTATTAAATAAAATAAGTTAAAATGTTGTTGGAAGTCATGATAAAAATACCCAATTTCTGACTGAAGCCAAATGAAATGGGGGAAGGGGCACACATGCTTAAAGGCTGATTATGTTTGTCTTTGTTTTACAGGGCTGTTATGATCTGGTAACCAGTTTTATGGAGACAAATATGGGAATCATAGCTGGAGTGGCTTTTGGAATTGCATTCTCACAGGTATACAATTATACTACATGAACTAGGTGGGTTTTTCTCTCTTTTCTTCTTCCCCTGACTTCAGGGAAGGATTATAATAAGGGACAGAGCTCAGAATGCTTATTAGTCCTTTGGTCATCTGTTCATTGATTTTCTTTTTTCAACTTAAATGCAGTTTCTCCTTGGGAATATGCAGTTATGATTCAACTAATGACTAGCTCAAGGAAAATCACTTGTCCCTCTGTTGGGTCAAACAGAGGTTAACCCAATAAAGCATTGTTTTAAATGGAGCATAAAAAACTCAAAAGCTAAATAGCTGATCCTTATGTTGGATAGGCTTTTCACTCTTCAGGCTTTCTTTTTTAAAGATCTTGTTATAAAATTCAAAGATCTTTAAAATAAGAACATAGTTTTTGAATGAGCCAGGCTAAATTTATTTGTTTTGGTTTGGTTTTTATGTGATGACCCAAACTATTTGCTTATTTCAGCTTCACTGTAAAAAAGAAAAAAGTTCAGGGTGGGAGAGAAGTAACTGTCAAACGTGTTAGTCTCCAAGGTGCCACAAGTACTCCTTTTCTTTTTGTTAAAACTCTGTTCATTCTGCTAACTTTTCTAAAAAAAACAAAAACAAAACCTTTTGATTTTTGTGAGGAGAGGCCCCTTAAATCAACGTAGGAGTTCAGTTTCCCTAGCTACAAACAACAGCACAGCTGTAAGGAGAGAGATGCCAAAACCACAGTCTAAAAGCCACACTTTTCATGATACATTTTGGCATGCGGAGGATTCAGGGAACACTAGGAAGCTGGCTACGGCTCCCTGATTTTCAAACTGCCCTGGCCCTGACATCAGTTAAAGAAGCCTAGTGACAGTTCTAACTTATTGTTGTGAGCTGGGTGAAATTTTGGGTTGAGTTAAAACCCCAGTGAGATTGATAGGTATGAATTTACCCTTCAATTAACATTACTGTAAGCATAAGCTCCAATGTAAAACAAAAGGTATGTGTGAACCTGCCCAGGAGTTTTTGACTGAGTATTGTTTTGGGTAGGGTATTTGCATGTAGAGATCACACAGAAAGAGAGGACAAAAGTACAGAGAGGGAGGGAGAGGCAAGAAAGCCAAGCAGTGTCCTCTAAGTACAGTGTGACCCTGGAAAAAGCTAGAGAGCTTTTGAGTCTGATGTTGACGAGAGGGTTGGGGGCTGTAAGCTAAGGGGTTGGCTACACTTGCGAGTTACAGCGCATTAAAGTAGCCCCGGGCGCCCTCGCTCACTACCCATCCACACTGGCAAGGCACATAGAGGGCTCTGACTCTGCGGCTAGAGCACTCCTGGTACTCCACCTCGGCAAGTGGAATGACATTTGATGTGCCTCGGCTGCAACGCCCGGGTGTCAGTATGAACGAGGTGTTGCATTACTGCGCTCTGATCGGCCTCCAGAAACATCCCATAATCCCCTTAAGTCAAGTGGCCACTCTTGTCATTGTTTTGGAATCGCTGCAGGAATGCAGATATGCCCTTTCAAAGCTCCGTTTCTGACAGCCGGCTGCTTATCTGCTCTGAGACAAAGCAAGCCATCAGTGTGGAATGCTGTGTGTGTGTGAGAGAGAGAGAGAGGCGGGGGGAAGGGGAGTCTGCTGCTGTCCGAACTTACAAGACAGCATGCTGACATGCTCTCAGCCCCCCCAACCCACTCTCTCTCTCCCCCCACATACACACAACACACTCCCTGTCACACTCCACTCCACCCCCAACCCCCATTTGAAAAGCACGTTGCAGTCACTTGCATGCTGGGATAGCTGCCCATAATGCACTGCTCCCAATGCCGCTGCAAGCGCTGCAAATGTGGCCATGCCAGTGCGCTTGAAGCTGTCAATGTGGACAGACTGCAGCGCTTTCCCTACTGCGCTCTACGAAGGCTGGTTTAACTCAAAGCACTCTACATCTGCAAGTGTAGCCATGCCCTAAGAAACTGCTCATTTTGTTCTCAGTTCCTTCTGCACTCAGAGAAGCAGGATTTTGTGCATTCCTTGTAAATAAACAAGATTCCATCAAAGAAAATACCAGACTCCATCAGTTTCTACTTTCAGCTGGAACATCCCCAGAGCCCAAACTCTGACTAACTATTTGGGTCGAAAAGGAGCAAAGACTAGTTAAAAGAAGCCTAGGGACTGCTCTAAATTATGAAAGCTGCTTATGGTGCTTACACCAGTGAAAACCAGGAATACTACCTGCATCTTCCACAAAATCTTGACCCTTCTTTGTAGTAATCACTTGCCTTGGAATGGTGAGAATCCCCTCAAAATGTGCAGAAATAGGAGAAAGAAAACCACATTTAGAAGCCCAGTGCCAAACCATTTCCAAAACAGGACAGTGAGGTGCATGCACATTCATGGGATTAAACTACTTCCATCTGAGCGAGTATTTGCCTTCTCTCTTCTAGACCTGGAACAGGTTGACTGTAAACACTACGCTTGAAAGTTATCATTACACCTGGCATTTGCTTTGGTCATTTAATGTGAAAAATCCAGCATCAGGCTTTTTAGAAGAGTAAACCTTTTTGATGGCATGAGGCGCCACATTTTAAAATATTTGTGCAGTGCTTTGAAAATGGGAAGTGCCATATGAATTTATTCTGCTTCACCTTAAAACACATGAATCCAGTCAATGTGCTGCAGGTGAAGACCGTGCTCTCATCTGCTAAAAGACCAGCAACACTCTCCTCTTTTGACTGTAGTTTACTACAGTGTAGTCCCTTTCTCTTTTCTTTGCTTGACTTGCACATCCTGTCATTCTGTGGCAAATTGTAACAGGGAGTATGACTGTCCATTATAGAGGTTCAACAGTGTGAACAGACTTCGTTAAAACTGGGGGAGTGAAGTTAGGAGTGACTTATGCATGGCTACATGTTTTGGTTCAAGAAAAAGAATTCTCTGTACTGTGCCACGGTTGTAAGCTTCAGTATTTTTGAGCATTATTTAGTTTAGAATATTGTCGTATTGGGCAATGTTTCTATGATTTTATTTTAGTCAAATCCCTATTAACAAGTTTCATTGTTTTGCTGAATCGAGCCTATCTCTAAATTCTTCAGTATAACTGCTTCCAAGTACTGAGGAAAGCTATTAGCAGATCCATTATCCACAGAAACCCAGGCTCAGGTAGCCTGAATTGGGTTGGTTGGATTAAGACTTCTGACTGACTACTCTCTCTTGGATGTTACTGTCTGTTCTTTGTCACCAGAAGACCATGATGTCTTTGCTAAAGAACCACACTAACATTTTGTTGTCTGAGTCTTGGTTGTAAGGAAACCTCATGCTTTGGTTCTGCATTCTGTGCTGATGGTCAGTTGTACCTGAACCATCTCAAAGCATTGACTCATCCTTCAAACAGACATATAGCAAACCCTCGGATATTAGAACTTTAAGAAGCCAGAAGCTGTGATAACACTAGCTTGTTACTACTGTATTTCACTTCTTGACAACCAGTAGTAGTCAACTTGTTCTTGTTCCTAACCTTGATGGCACCATTATAAAGTGCTCTCTGTACTCTATCTGAATCTGGTTTTAGGTAGTCAGAATTGTGTTCAGTGCTGATATCTTTAAAGAATCCATCCAAAAGAGTTTGAGGACTCGGGAGGTAACATGTTGGATTATTGAGCCCTACAGGATTGAGGCAAATTGGAGGATATTTCATAGATAAGGATCTGGACCAAGTATAAATCACCAAATTTGCTTTAGCCTAGTCACATCTTTAATGAATCTGTAGTGCGTGCTGTATTTTTACATGTAGCATTTTAACTTGGCTGGAAGTTGTTTGCAGCTAGGAGAACAATATAGAAAGAAGCCAAACTGGGATTGTTTGTCAGAATTTTGACCTGTCTGGATATTTACTATAGGCAATCCATAATTTATGGGCTAAATTCTGTCTTTCGTGGATTCATACAGGGCAGCAAAGAAGAACAGAGATGCAGACCAATGCATCCTCTGCAATGAGAATCATGCTGGCACTGGCTGGATTTATCATGGCAGGCTGCAGGCAACACAATGTGAAATGCACTTTGCTGCTGCTCCAAGCAAGTGTAAAGTGCACCCTGATGTGTTGCTGGCAAGTATTTGTTGCTGATGGCAGTCTCCACTCCAGCCAACTGGGGGGCTAGACATTCTTCACTTCCAGCATGCCGTCACTCCTACACCATTGAGGAAGTGGGGGCATGACACTCAGGCAGGCATACTTCCCAGCCCACACTCGTGCACTGTAGAAAGAGTCTATCTGGCCTGTTTGTGTGTGTGAAGTGACTCCCTACCTCACTTAGCCCCTACGCCTGGTGGAGCAGACAGCTGAATGTAGCCTAATATGTGAAGAATACAATAAAGTTGGTTACCATTTACTTATTAATCTGTCTTGCTTGATCCACATAAGAAGGGAATCATTGGACTGATTTCAGATTAAGAAGGGCTAACAGAAATGTAGCAGGCAGAGATACAGCTTTAGGTGAGGTTTCACTGTTTCTATTTAGAATAGTTTTAATCAAGTAAAAGGCAAGTTGCACTGTTTTGTTCTTCTGCAGTAGAGCATGTTGTGCTGGCCTTTCCCTTGCATAATTTGTTAGGTGTTGACTAGTACAAGGAATGTACCAGTTCTCAGAAATGGAAAAAGTTGATGTAATGGTATGATGTGTCTTATTACTCTGGCATGATTTCTCAATTACAATTAGTGTCTGAAAAGCTGCTTTGGGACCGATGATGTCTGCACAATTGGGAAGCCCAGACTTTGCTTGTTGAGGTTTAAATAATAATTTTTAAAAAAGCAAATTGTTTTTGGAATCGAAGTCTGACATTGATTTTCAGCTGGAATAACTTGTGTTTAGCAGGTGCTCTTCATGAAAATGATCCCCATACACTGGACAACATAAAATAAAAACTGTCCAAGTCGCCTTTAAGAGGAGTGATTTTTGCCTGTGGAAAACTACAGTGCAGATGTTGGTTTAAAAGACATGGGATAGCCTTTTCAGGTTGGAATTACCATTGAGTTACTCATTAAGTAGGAGGGGATTGTAGTGCAGCTTTAGAGCCATATTGTTCCAGCTTCTCTGCAGGATGCAGAGTCAGCGTACAGTCCACGTACTAAAAATCAATCCTTCAGAGTGCACAATACCGATTCATTTAGGGGTCTGTGGTTGGATTCCCTCTAGTCCAGTGCAGCATCCACTTTGTGCGTATATTTTAGCACTTGCAATTTAATTTCTAGCAGAAAGTTGAGTAGTTGCACCTGACTGGGGGCACAATTCACGTGGAGGCATAACTCTTCAGATCTGTGCCCATAGCTCATGTTTGGGGCAGAAGTTGCACCCACCGACAAAAAAGCTGGGCCACAGCCTGGCTGAAAATACATTAAGGAAAATAAGAAATGTTTGAAATGTCAATTTGCTCAGTGCCAATGTGTCAGACTCAAAGCAGAGTTTCTGTTGGATTTGAAAATGTTGAAAAAATATTCCTAAATGCTCTAAAAAGTACATTCATAAAAATACCCCTTTTAAAGGGACAATCTGTAAAAGCTATTACCCTGATTCTGATTTGAGTGTACAGCTTCCTCTGTCTGAGAAGAACAGAATGGCTGAGTAGAAACAGCTGTGAATGGACGCTGGTCAGGAAGAGGAACAGGTTTTTTGGCAGAAACACTCCAGGACATGAAAACTTCATAGACATTCTTAGATGAAGCCAGTGAAATCAGAAGAACTAATGCCACAATTATTGGTAAACTCAGTCCTTTCCAGAAGAGCATGGAGAGCTGTGTGCCCAGAACACTGAGGATTGAGAACACAGCAAGAGAAATCAAGGAGCTAAAAGGTGAAGTGTCATTTCACATGGAGAAAACTGGAGTATCAGCTCCAGCAGCTGAGTCCCTGGCTAGTCAAACACAGGACTGAATTTGTATTTATGGCCTTAAATAGGGACACATTGTGAGCCTGAAACAGCACAAAGGACCTAGAGACCCAACCTGCAAGTAGAGGTGAAATCATTGTTCCGTTTCTGTACTTTGTAATAACAGGGGACACTTACAGGCTATAGCATTTTACATCTTCAAATCACTTTATGACCATTAATCCTTACAACACTCCTGTGATCTAGTACGTAAGACAAGCCATCGTGTATTCTTTGTAACCAAGACTGTTAGGAAGTTGCTACACTTGGGCTTGAATGCTCAGATTATATATAGATTTGGACATGAGACTAGAAACTACATGGCAGAGATGTGAACACACCACACATTTAATTGCACATGTTCAGATGATTTTTTGACCACTAGAATGATCGTTCTTCATCATGAAGGATTTAAATTTTTCAGTGTTTCCCAACAATTTGGAAACTTTTTCAGATTATCCTTGGCCAGACCAGAGGTTTATCCCGGACAAATGTTTGGCGCTGCCAGGAGAAAATCTGGAGAAAAGGAGATAAAGAATAGGGTAAAATTCAAATTCAGATGGGAGCCTGGGACTTGCACATTTATGTGTTGTTTGAACGTTCTTATTCAAAATGCTGAATACCATAGAACTGGGAATATAAAAAGAAGTAATAAATAAGTAAGTAAGAAGTAGATAAGAGCTACAGCATATTACTATGGAGAAGATGGGAAACAGTGGGAGCTAAGGCCTGGTCTACACTACAGCTGCCGGTCAATCTAAGCGACACAATTTGAGTTATGTTAGTAGCGTAACTCAAGTCGACCTAGCTTAGATCTACTTACTGTGGGGACCACACTGTTATGTCAGTGGGAGACGCTCTCCCGCCGACATTGCTTCCGCCTCTCGTTGAAGTGGAGTACAGAAATCGATAGGAGAGCGCTCTCCCATCAATTGCATGTGTCTTCACTAGATCTGCTAAATCAATGCCGCTACATCGATGGCACCAGCGCAGATTTAGCTCCGTAGTGAAGACAAGCCCTAAGGTGGATAAATGTGACTGTTTCTTGTGGAGGAAAGGGTTTGTGTGGAGATGCAGTGAGAAGGGGAAGGGTTTTTTTGTGGTGGTTGTTGGTTTTTTGTTTGCTGTTTGAGTTAGTTGTACTGTGGGTAAAGAGTGTGTAAGTAGACTGTAAAGATGTGGAGGTTTATAAAGATTTTTTGACTAGCTGGTTTATAATAACCAAATTGCTCCCAAATGGCACAACCATGATTGACCAAGTAAGTGACAATTAAATCTTTCTAGCATCCCATACCAGCACATATGTTCTTGTACTGTTTACTCAAAATCCTTAATTCTTTTTTTCTAGTCTCTCTCTGTTTTTTCCTGCCCTCTCCTCATTAAGTACACTTGTTATCATGGAAAAGGTGGAGACATTTGTTTGGGCAAATCTTAGTAATATCCAGAAACACTGTACAAAGTCCATTTATATAATGGCTTGCCCCTTTTATGCTATGCTCTGTGAAATACATGAGTTTATGTGATGGTAACATGACCCCTTAAAGGTATGAAACAGCATTTAGGCAGTGCCAAAGAGAAATAAATAGCCTGAAGGTCAGAAGGTGCACACACTTGTAATCTGAATTTCAGTGGAAAGCCAACCTGTTGCTTTATGGAGGATGGATTTGAGTAAATTTGTCTCTTTAAATGTTCATCTCGTATAAACACATTACCATATCCTGGGAAGTATTGTAAAGCTGAATGTTGTCATTACTGGAAATCCATATGCCATCTCTGAAACACAACAAACTTCATCGGTGACCTGGAGATGTCTACTACGTTTAATGGCATATTATTTGTCAGCGTTCTGCTTTAAAATGACATCTCCTCCTCCTGCCCTCCCCTTCGTCCCAGAAATCTAATGCAGGAAGAAGGTTGTGGTGGGGGATGATTACAATAGTGATCTGTGGCCCAAATTCAGTATCAGACAGGTTTTTAAATAGAGATTATATACTACCTACTCTCCCCGTTCAGCTAGAACTCTCATGATTATGGCTTGGGGGGTTCCTGGCCAATCAGCAGCATGCTGGAGCAGGTACCAATATACCACCATCGCCTACAGGAAAAATGGTCTGTTGGTGACTTTGTGACATCTGTGTATGTCCACTGCCATTCAATAAAACAAAGAAGATGTGAAGAATAGCTCTGTGGAGCTCAAAAGCTTGTCTTTTCCACCAACAGAAGTTGGTTCGATAAAAGATATTACACCTCACCAATCTTCCCTCATTCAATAAAGGGGCTCTCCTGTTTTTGATGATATGCACAAGTCCGGTATAAAATCTACTATCGTCAGCTCTTTGAGGCAGAAACTGTATACCGCCCTGCATGTACAGTGCCACACACAATGGAGGCCTGTTCTTCATTGATCCCGAGGCATACCCCAATACATATGACAATAGCAAATATCAAACCTACTCAGCAACTTGACATGGGGTTTGTGACTCTGGAAGACCAGGTGTCAGCACTCATGCCAAGGTCCCCATGTCTCAACTGAACACTGACAATCACATAGTTGCAATCAGTCTGGCTCACCTGAATGTTTAGTATTGTTAAAATTGGCATTAAGATGATATAAGAATGTGTTTTGTGTTTACTGAATGCTTTTGAGTTGCTGCATCCATTAAATTCACTTATAGCACCTATATCCCATATTGTAAGGTAATATTTAAGTATTTGTATTGTGCGCCTTTGTGACTGTGCAAATCACCAGACAGCAGAGAGAGATTAACTAGTGTACAGTGTTGGTCTCCGACAGAATGTGTTACATCCTAGCCAACAAGGAAGGCCCATTGACACCACATGGACTATTGTGGAACATTAAAGAGAACAAAGGACTTTGTTGTTCTGGTCTTCCCCACCATGAAGGAGTCATGCAAGTGAATTCCTCCCACCAGTTAAGTTCACAGCTCAGAGCACACAGAAGGGAAGGGTGGGGGAGGGGAAACCCTTGCAAGGAGGGTTGGACTGCTGCTTGGACTCTGGGGGCAAGGTTTTCTAAGCATAAGCAAGGGATTCCCAGCTGCTTTGCTTGGAGTATCCCTAAAGGACATGTAGAGCTTGCTTATTATAGAACCTTCTATTACCTTTTGAAACCTAAGATCGTAACTCATTTGTGTATGTATGTTTACCTGCTTTAACTTTGTAAATAAGTCTTGTTTCCTTTTTAATAAATCTGTATATAGCTTATAATAGGATTGGCTACAAGCATTGTGTTTGTTGTGAGATCTGAGGTGCAATTGACTGGTCCTTTGGGATTGGGAGTAACCTGAATATTGCTGTGATTCTTGGTCTAAAGGACCATCTATCTCAAAGGTAGGCTCACCTGGGTGGTGAGATAGATCAGCGTATTCAAGGGGACTGTCTGTGACTCCATGTTAAGGCTATTCTGGTGCCTGAGGACTTTACACCTTATAATTAATTGGTGAAAACTAAGTATAGGACATCCCTGCTTCTTAACAGTCTGCCCTGAGGTTGGTACTCTCACTCTTGAGCCACTGAAGGACAGCCTTTGTGATAGATGGTCCCTTATGCCAAGAATCACAGCAATATTCAGGTTACTCCCAGTCCCAAAGGACCAGTCACTTACCCCAGATCAATTGCACCCTAGATCTCACACCAAAGACAATGCTTGTAACTAATCCTATAACAAACTATCTAAAGATTTATTAACTAGGAAAAGGAAATTAAGTTATTTACAAGGTTAACGCAGATACACACACGCACCCACATCCACACACACCCCAATGAGTTACCATCTTAAGTTTCAAAAGTAAGATAGACTTCTATAATAAGCTGTCCCTTAGCGCTAACCCAAGCTAAACCCTGGTGATCTCCTGCTAATGCCTAGAAAACTTTGCCCTTGAGTCCAAGCAGCATAGCGATGCAGTTTCGTCTTAAGGGTTTTTATCCCATTCCAATTCTCTGAGCTGCCAGTTCAGCTGATGGGAGGAACAACTCTGCATTGGGGAAGGAGAGCAATCAACAGAGTCTTTTGTCCTCTGAGGATCCACAATAGTGCGTCTAGTGGTGATGGGCCTTATCTGTTGGGAAGAAGGTAACACCTCCTGCTGGAGACTAGTATTTCACACTGGTTAATGCTTATATCATCTGCATCATCTCACTGGTTAATACTCCTCCCCTGTCTGGTGATTTACAGTTACGGAGCATACACTTAAATATTACCTGATAACATGGGATGCAGATGATATACATGAGATTAATGCATCCAGCCACTTACAAGCATTTCATAAAGTCTAAACACATTCTTATAATTCTAATAACTATTTTAGCAATACTAACACACAGGTGAGGGAGGCTGATCCCAGCTATACATTTGTCAGCGTTCATTTGAGACTTAAGCCCATTGGCAGAAGCTGGCAGCTGGTGTGCCAGAGTCACACTGACGATTGCAGGATCTCACAGTGGTAGTCTAAGACCTTGTAAAAGCATTTGATGAATATGTGCAATTTAACGATTTCTCAAAGAGCAACGCTTGCTTACTCTGGACACAGCTAACTCTGGGGGGGGGAAAATGACATCCATCTCATGGTACCAAGAAAATATAGCAAAATTGGATGTGCATGCAAAATTAGCCATTAAAAGATCAGTGAGGAGCTGATTAGGGTCTGGGGAGGAATTAGTTTAGTGAAAATAAATAGGTCTGAACACACGATCAGAGTTACTTAGTGTTATTACAGTGAAAAAGATAATAAAGCACAGAAGGAACTAGTGTGTCAACTGAGGAAAAAGAAATAAACCCAGAAATACCACAGGCATTAAAAAGTAATGGGAGGGACAGCCATGACCCAGAGCCCACTGGGAACATCTTGTTCTGTTCTTTATGTCAACGTTTCTATAACCCTGTGGGAAACACATGTACAACTCCCAAAAAGTGAGACTGAGTTAAAACAAAAATCACAGCAGGAAATAGTAATGGCCACCTTCAGCAGCCCTTGGAGTGGTAAAGCTGCAGCACGTGATGGGCTCCCAATAGGATTTTACAAACTGCCGTGTTGATAATATCATTCCTATAGTGACTGGAGTATTGAGCTACAGTGCATAGCCAGATAACACCAACCTCGCTATTTGCCCAAAGGAAGGAAGGTTCCTGACTGAGTGGTCAAGCTAAAGCCTAAACTCCCTCTTTTAACACGGGCCTAAAAATACTAGTTAATAGTTATGGCTTCAGTTAGGTGAGTTGTTGATGTAGGGTGGGATTTCCAAAGCTGAGTAGGGGATTTGGATGGCCAAGTCCCATTAATTTTCAAAATCCCACCCGAAAAGATCAAGTACTGGAGGTTGTATCAGGACCATGTTGGGTGTGTTATCCATGACCTGCATTCAGTCTAGTTTATACCTGAGCTAAGATTGATACGGTCACTTAATGCTAAAAATGCATTATACTAGTTGGAGTTCATGGGAGTTAAGGCCATTTTATAAAACGAATCCCGACAATGTGAGACACTCCTTGAGCAGCACTGCTGATTGCTGGATCTTGCCCAAACGTCTTTCTGCTTAATAAGAGAGCACATGTTTGTGACACAACCTGTCCTAATCAGCATTTCCTTAGAGCCCTGATAGGATGTGATTCAGACATCTCCAGCATTTAAATAGGAAAAGGTGGTGATGGTGGGAATTTCATCTAGCCATGTGTACAGATTGATGTGCTTCTGTTTTTCGCCGACCCAAATGTGCTTATGCCAATAGTATGAAATGTTGTGGCAACTAGAAGAGTATGACTGGACTGAAAGCTGATATTGCTACGTTTTACATTCCAAATTAGCAGACATTACTATGAAGTAAGGGATGCGTTGCTGAGTTGTCCTTTTTACAGTGACGTCCCAAGATTTTCAACATTTAGGGAGGGGTAGTGCTCTTAAGCATATGTGTATACATTCATTTTCCGGGGTTATAAATACTCACTGTGGGAAGTAACACAGGTTTGGGTAGTGTAGGGACTAAACAATCAGCTTGGTGGGACAGATTAATGTTGTTGCAATGATCACTATACAGGGAGCATTAATTATGTAGTAAACTAATTAAGAATCCTGAGTGTAAGTTTTTAAACAGAATAATGAGCTAGTTTGGAAGGGTAACCAGCCAGGGGATAGCTGGGTGCACTCCATATGGTTCAAGGAAGAAGGGAAGGCTTTCATTGCTAATAAGTTTTGTTCACATTCTGAAATCCATTACATTGATATCCTTCACATGCAGTAGGTGGAAATGTGCAAAGGGAACTGCATGGAGCCCCTAACTTACAGGATACCCCAACAGGCACAAATGAATGAGATTGATCAGTTTTGAGACACTACTCTTTGGCAAAAGTGTGTCTGTAATTATTGGAAACAAAGTAAAAAGGTTGATGTTTCGGCAGAGGCAGTTATGTCTCTTTGCCTCTGTAGGTGGTTATGAACTGTAACAATCTTTATATGCTCAGAGTTGATTGACCACCACCACAGCTGTGAAAAGTGTGGTTATTAATGTGATTGGTGTATGCAGGAAAATACTCCTATTCAAGGGATCCATTTCCAATAATCTCCTACTAATTTGTTACTTACTGTTGCGTTGAGTAAAGTCTGAGTGGCTGAAGAACTACATGGCAGTGAGAAGCACCTAGATCTTCAGCTCTTCATTTCCAAATGTCTTAACATTTATTTTTGAAATTTGTGACGGGGCAAGGCCATATGGCTATAGAAAAGTAGCGGGAGATAGATATATTATCTCCAGGCTAAACAAATCCCTGGTACCAGGATAAGTGAAATGGCAGCTGCTCCAGGTCAATTAAGACACCTGGGGCCAATTAAGAACTTTCCAGAAGGCAGGGAGAAGGCTAGGTTGATTGGGACACCTGAAGCCAATCAGGGGCTGGCTGAAACTAGTTAAAAGCCTCCCAGTCAGTCAGGTGGGTGTGCATGTCAGGCGCTGTGGGAGGAAGTTGCGCTGTTGGAGAGGCTGAGTAGTACACGCCATATCAGGCACAAGGAAGGAGGCCCTGAGGTAAGGGTGAAGTGGAGCTTGAGGAATGAGGGCTGCTGTGGGGGAAGTAGCCCAGGGAATTGTACATGTCATGTTTCTAAAAGGTCAGCTACCATAGCTGATACCAGTAGGGTCCCTGGGCTGGAGCCCGGAGTAGAGGATAGGCCCGGGCTCCTCCCCCCAACCTTTGCCCCCTGATTAATCACTGAGACTGGGAGACAACAGAGACTGTGCAAGGAAGAATAACTTCTCCTCACCTCCCTCACTGGCTTATGATGAAAATGGCTCAGTAGACTGTGACCCTTGTCTCTAGAGAGAGAAGGGTTACGTGGAGGGTCACAGTGAGCCTCTGAGGCTAGCGAAATTCACCAGGAAACGCGGGACCCACGGAGGCAAGGACAGAGTATTGTCACAAATTGTATAACTTTTGTAAAGAAAGGGAAATGTCGGTTTGTGCCATTAGATGGACCACACTTCAACGCACATTTAACTCTGACTCTTATTTAATAAAAATGTGTGTTTAAGAATGTGTGTTTAATTAAAATGTGTCGGCTGTAGGTACTCGCTGTGGGATCTAGAAGTCAAGTTACTTGCTGTCCCGGTTACTCAGAATCATCAGTAATAAAGATACTGCCATCCAAATTCTGCCTTTCATTATCCCTATGCCAATCCCCCATATCTTTCAGTGGTGTTGCTCATTAGCAGTAACAAGCACAGGGATCTGTTCTGGGTCCAATGTTATTTATCATCTTTATTAATGGCCTGGACGTAGGTATAGGGAGCATAACTGATCAAGTCTGCAGATGACAAAGCTGTGGGGGGAGGGGGTTGCAAACGCTTTAGGGGATAGAACTTAAATTCAAAAGGATCTTGAGAAATTGAAGAACTGGGCTATAGACGACAAAATGAAAATCAACAAAGAGAAAGGTAAGGTGCTGTACCCAGGGAAGAAGAACTAAATGCACGAATACAGAATGGGGGATAACTGGCTTGTCAGCAGCACTGCTGAGAAGGATCTAGGACTTGTGGTGGTTGACAACTTCAACATACATCAGCAATGTGATGCTGTTGCAAAAAAGCATATCATGCAAGTCACGGGAGCGGATAGTACTGCTCTACTCGGTGCTAGTTAGGCCTCAGCTGGAGTTCTGTGTCCAGTACTCCAGTCACCAATGTATAGAAAGGATGTAGAGAAACTGGAAAGGATCCAGAGGCAAGTGACAAAGATGATCCAAGAGTTGGAACTCAAGCCGTATGAGCAAAGGCTGAAGGAACTGGGTATGTTTCATTTGGAAAAGAGGAGATTAAGGGGAGGGGGATATGATAGCTTCATATACTTGAAAGGCTGCTATAAAATAGATGGAGAAAAGTTGTTCTCTCTTGCCACAGTGGGCAGGACAAGAGACAATGAGTTCAAACTACAGTATAGCAGATTTAGATTAAATCTCAGGAATAGCTTCCTAACTGTAAGAACAGTAAGATAATGGAACAGACTGCCCAGGGAGCTTGTGGAATCTCTGTCACTAGTGGTTTTCAAAAGGATGCTGATAGCCACCTGTCTAGCATGATTAGACACAAGAAATCCTGCATCTTGGCAGGAGGTTAGACAAGATGACCCTTGCGGTCCTTTCTAACCTATCGTTCTATTATTCTATAACCAAGTGAGACCCTGACATTAGAATTCAGTCAATAACTTGATGCATATGCCAGAATAAGATTCAGCTCACTCTCCCTCAGCTTTGCTGGCCAGGGAGTGAAAATAGGAGTAAAAGGTAGTGAAAACATACTTAGTTGCCAAAGTAAGCAGATAGGACTCTGATTACAAACAGGAGGAAGATCTGATGAACATGGAGGTGCCATTTTTACACCACTTTTCAGATTAGAGCTGCACTTAAAATGTGGTAGTAATTCTGGAGGCTCATAATAGCTCAGGAATGTAAACATTTGCTTTCCTATAACGTAACAGCACATTTAAGTTTTCTAAAAAAGTTACCAAAGATTCCATTTGGCAAAGTCACAATGTATCACAATGACTCTTAACTCCTTGTCTGTTTTTTTTTTCTTCCCTTGAATAGTTGATTGGAATGCTGCTGGCATGCTGTCTGTCCCGATTTATCACTGCCAATCAGTATGAGATGGTGTAACAAGGTGAGCCTTGATCTCTTTGTATACAGTGTGCTGTCCACAAGGTATTTCAGTAGCCATGCGCTACTGTACATTTGTTCATTATAGTAGATTTTGGATATCTTATGTTTTTATCAAGAAGGGAGCCTATAGTTGTGGGTTCTGCCTTCCTCTGCCCCAGTATTTTGCCAGGTGGAAAGAGGGGAATTGCAGCATCACTTGAACATATAATGTATGAATATTTTGTTACCTCTAAATATATTTTTAAAAAAAGAGAAAGTTCTGTTGTGAAGTTTGTTAGCAGCTAAAACAATTCATCTCTTTTTCTCTCTCCTTCCCTAGTCTTTCAGAGATGTGAAATACAGAGCCTGTCTCAAAATCAGGAACTGCAGAAATCTAGGAAGACTTTAAAGAATGTTAGAGCACACTCGCTCGCTCGCTCACACGCGCACTCGCACACACACACACACACACCCCCCATCTTCTAAACTCCGTACCATGTGAAGTACCATTCCGTCAAGTACTATTGCACCACCAAGAGTAGCTTGAACCATTCAGCATCCAGTACTGTACACTCCATCTTAAAGGCTCTGCAGATGATGGCACTATATGTATGTTCTTGGTCATACAGTAGTTGCGTTGTAAGTGAACAATGGTAATCCATTAACAGCATCGATCAGGCTGTGCATGTAGTGACTGGAGGGCAAAATTAGCCTTTCACCATGGTTAATAAGTGTTGCACACGTTCATTTAAACCAGTATATTCAATATATATTCTTTTGCTTTACTAAATCTTAGTTTCTTGTTTTGTTTACTGCTTTACTAAGGTTTTCATCTTCTCGCCACAAATGCCCCCTTCCCCCAAAACACAAGAAATCAGTAACATAACATAAAGATACTTGAAAAATAATGTTATAATGTTGTGCTTGAAGGGAACTGTTATTTCTGATGTTCTACTACATCTTTGATTCTTATTCAATGTTGTATGCCTAGTGCGTATGCCAGTAGACTTTGTCTAGTGCATTTTGCCTCTGAACCTGAACCTGTGTAATATTGTTATTAAGCTGTGTTGTTGCTTACTGTGAAGGCAGTAATTTTGCTTCTTTTATTTTTTTATTAGATAACTATGAACTAATCAAATTGTGCTGTAATGCGGCCTTCATCCTTTTTTTTTATTCTTTCTTTTTTTTCCCATTGACGTTACAGCCACCAAATATATTGTCAGATCTATCAAAACAAAACATAAACAAGCATACAGAATATTTGGGGGGGGGGAGCAAAAGTGTAAAACCTTTTTAAAAAAATGGGATTTTTTTAATAATGCCTCTGTCTAGCATGCCAACAAGAATGCGTCGATATTGTATTTGTGAAATATGTATTAATAAATGGAACTATTACAGATTTCTGTCTGCTTCACTTTTGTTCTTCAGTCCTAACACGACTCTCAGGGAGAAGTGTAAGTGAAACACAAAGTGCATCATTATTTAGAATTATGTTTATTTTAATTTGTGATTTGCTTATGAGGCAAAAATGATATTGCCTTGGAAGAGAGGTAGTTGCTGGAATTGTTTCAAACTCTTGGTGAAACAAATTGTGGAATAAGTGGAAGGTTTTTCTATGGTCCGAATACATACCCTCTGCTTTACAATTACTCCTTTTGTGGCTGGTAACAAAATCTATAGTGATCAATTATCCTGGTCCTTTGTATTGCACGCTATTATGATGTTAGGCATTCCCTTACATTTGTTTTTGCATAGCACGGACTCTGCGGCATTTGTGGAAAGACATGCACTTGTCTCTCGGCCTTGGAAGGGTCTCTCTCCATGTGAATATGTCAGTGGTAGTTTTCCATTGACTACAATGTGCTTTGGATTGGGCACTAAACCCTCTTAATCTAAAACCTATTGAAATCAATAGGAAGACTCCCATTCACTTCACTAGGCTTTTGTTCAGGCCCTAAGTCAGTAATTTACCTGTAAGTTGAGAAGAGAATTTAGCCCCCTTTGTTACTTGGATAAAAAAGAAAAATGAAGGAGGAAAGCTATAGAACAGGGGTGGACAAACTTTTTGGCCCGATGGACACATCTGGGTATGGAAATTGTATGGGGGGGCCCCATGAATGCTCACAAAACTGGAGGTTGGGGTGCAGGAGGGGGGTGAGGGTTCTGACTGGGAGTGCGGGCTCTGGGGTGGGGCCAGAAATGAGGAGATCAGGGTGTGGGAAGGGGCTCCAGGCTGGGGCAGGGGGTTGGGGTGTGTGTGGGGGGGTGGGCTCTGGCTGGGCGTGCAGGCTCTGGGGTGGGGATGAGCGGTTGGGGGTGCAGGAGGGTGCTCCAGGCTGGGACCGAAGGGTTCGGAGGGTAGAAGAAGAATCAGGGCTGGGGCAGGGGGTTGGGGTGCGGGAGGGGGTCATGGGTCCAGGGTCAGGGCAGCGTTTCCGTCAAGCAGCTCCCAGAAGCAGCGGCATGTCCCCCTCCATCTCCTACGTGGAGGCACGGCCAGGTGGCTCTGTGTGCTGCCCTGTCCCCAGGCACCAACCCTGCAGCTCCCATTGGCCATGGTTCCTGGCCAATGGGAGCTGTGGGGGCGACACTTGGAGTGGGGGCAGCGTGCGGAGCCCCCTGGCTGCCCCTACATGTAGGAGCTGGAGGGGGGACATGCCGCTGCTTCTGGGAGCTGTGTGGAGCCACAGCACGTGCAGGGCAGGGCAGGGCAAGCCCCCAACCCCGCTCTCCGGCTGGAGCTCTGGAGTGGGGCAAGCCTCGGACCCCACTCCCTGCCGGGAGCTCAAGGGCCAGATTAAAACATCTGAAGGGCCAGATGCGGCCCCTAGGCCATAGTTTGCCCACCCCTCCTGTAGAATATGTGGGCATAAACTTTCAAGCCTTTCTGAAAAGTACGATCAAAGACAAGAAGTAATTGTACAGTGCCTCAACCCTACATTGTATACCCGGCAATGAACAGCAGTCTCTTTAAACTATAAAGGCCTGTCTTTCTGTAAAGCTTAATAACTGCAGAGCCATTCAGTATTGTGTGTGCATACACAACGCCCCATAATTGCACGTGCCTTTGCTGTCTACACCTTGCATATGCACCCAGGTATGAAAACACTTTTGCTCTGACTAAATTCCAGTAAGACAAAACACCACTGAGTGACTTGCAGGTGGTGCAAAAATCTAGCTGGTTTTTGTCTCAAAGCTGCCATGCAGGCCGGTTAAGGGCTGAGTTTGAACCTAGATAACACACATTCGGCTTTACTCAAACAAGTTGCAAAATGCCACAAACTGAAGTCCATGTGCAGAGGATTATTTTTGGTTTTCACGTCCCCTCAGCTGAAAGAATAAGGAAACATCTGGACAGATCTTAGATTAAATAGACATATGTGTAAAACGTATGCTCTGACTGCACTTCCACAAAAGCACTGGTGCTGCTATAAACACAATCACCAGGACTCCTTGGCAGAATACACACCCTCCTTCTGCCTCTTGCTTGTGTTTTCTTTCCCCTTAGCATCAGGGACACTAGACTCTCTAATTAGTATGGAATACACCATTCGAAGCAGGTTTTAAGTGAGATCTCCAGGAGAATCCTGTAGACTCCCGCTCATTACACTGCCTTCCCTGGTGCCTGCCCTGGGGATCAGACTCTGATACCAGGTTCTAAGCCAGTGGTGACAGAGGAGCCCGAAGACGGCTCGGGTGTGTGCATGCATACATGGTCTCTGGCAGCATGCGCTGCTTTTCAGCATTCGCTGCCAATAAATCCACTGAGTGGTATTGATGTTGGCTGCAGTGATCCCTGCTCTCTCATCCAAAATTAAAGGCAACAGTAGTGGTAGTGGTGCTGACGAATGAACAGGCCTGCAGGAATACATAGAGGAAACAAAACCTGAAAAGACCTTAAACGCCCACTGGCACCTTCAGCTTTATTGGGGTGGGATCTTGCACTTTGTGGCAGGGTGGGGGCAGAACTTGGTGTCAATCTCCAGCCACAGATCATTATTTTGACTGATGCGATCCATTGCTGAGAATAAAGCTGATCTTCACTCTCTCCCTCCTGCTGTATTTGACTGATGCGTGTAACTCCAATAGCTACGCCTTGGCCTTGAGTCTCAATCTGCACTTTCCGGTGGCAGAGTCTGTTGTGCTCAGCTGCAGCCCTGCTTTATTTGACACCTCTCACTAAACAATAGAATTTCTAAGTTAAGATTTATTTGTCACCAGCTGATGTTATGTGCCGCTTTCCCTAGTAACAGCTGCTTTCCCTGCTACTGCTCGGTTCTGGTCTTTTTTTTTATTTTTTAAGGTAGGTGGAACTGTGTGTGTGTGTGAGAGTTGAGATGGGGGTACTGGTTATTACAAGGGTCCACCATAGCTATGATTACATTTAGATTTTCAATGTAACCCTCTGTTTTCATCTGCTCAGACCTTTCAGAGAAATGTCAGATTGACGAGTCGTTTCTCAGAAGAGCTGAAAACTTGCATTAGTCCTGGGGGAAGGAGTTATAAGCATTTTCACATCCATCAATGTGCATGGACATTAGTAACCTTGGCTAATGTTGGAGGCTATAAAACTAAGTACTATGCTAAGGACTAAATCCTGCTTGGCTCATTCACACAGGTAGTTCCGTTCACTTTCCTAGCTGGCAAATTACTGCATCTCTAGAGCCAGGAAAGAGCTTCCAGAATGGGGGTTTTCTGGCTTCCAACTCCCAAAAACAGAAAATTAAATACAAATCTGATGTATTCTTGATGTTCTGTACTGTGGTATTTAGAATGTGTGTATATAATATCGAGAGAGAAGAAACCTGTATATTTAAACAGGTTAACCATTAACATTTGTCCTGCAGTGAAGTTGCCTTCTGCTCAGTTTTGCTGGGTGTCTGTGGTCCGTGCTGGTTCAGGAGAAAGGGCCTATGCATTGTTCTCCTCCAGAACAGTACGTGGATTCTGTGCTTTGCAGCTTCACGATCCATCAGGCAGGCCTGGCCATAGCTGTAGGAAATCAAACACTGGAAATGACTGACTGTGCATTTGGGCAAATTAAGGGCAATCAATTAAAAGCTGGATTTTGCATAAAGACCGGAACAGCAAGCAGACCAACTTTCCTTTGTTATTGATGTCTGCTTTTCCTTGTACACTCTATAGTGCATAGAAGATGAATCGGTGTCCTCGTTTTTGTTTGGGCCCTGTCACTAGACTGCTGTATATTTGCTGTCTCATTTGTTTCCCTGTATTGATTTTTCTATTGTAAATGCTATGTGCTCCAAATTCAAACCTGGAACGGTTCAGCGCAAGATCCAAACATTGCAGCTTGGCCCCATCTTTGATTGGTATGCCTTTTTAAAAAAAAAAAAAACACCTTTTATTTATATTGCCCGTGCAGTTCTGTATTGCCGAACCTCCAGCTAAAAGGGCAAATGAACAGCTGCCTTCAGAGAACAGGTCATTCTTCGGCTCAGCCTGTGGGGAGCTGTCTCTCTCTGTCAGGAACAGTAGTTTCCTTGCTGGAGCCTTCCCTCGGCTTTTGACAGCTCTGAGTTTGGCATGCTGAAGTCTGCTCCTTTTCTGCCAACGCAGCCCACTGCTTCTCTGCTCTGCTCTGCAGCAGAACAATGTTCACAGTTTAATTAATGTGAAGAATGCCAATACAATTTCTGCATAAATGCTGGGCAGCTTTCATGTAACTCCTCGAGGGAGAATTTTTTTTCAGGCTATGGAAATGCTGTTTACAAGCACAGTTTCCTCTTATTCCCCCCCCCCCCCCCTTCTCTCTGCCCCAGCAGTGTGTGCTTGATTTGTTTCCCATTTGCAGTAAGCCTGGTGTTATCGCAGTGGCTTTGCTTCATGTATGTAGTAGAAAGTGCACTTTTTACCTTGTCTGTCAGCCATACGATTTATGGGGACAGCTCCTGCATACCTCATCCCTTAGAATTCAATGGGACTTTTGGTAGACAGAGGATTAGAGAATCAGGCCAGACCCTGCCGTTTTTATTCTAGGGAAACTCCCAGGGAAGTCAGGACAGCAGCTGTAAGAAGGTAAGTACTACAAGCCCTTCTTCAGACAGCTCTAATAGTATATGCTGTCTCTCTGCAACACCCCTCCCCCACTCAATTCAGTATTTTAATCAAGCAGGAAATTTGAACCAACAAAGAATCACATCAGGTGGCCTTTTAAGTTCATTTCAGTCCAAGTTGTGTCTTGCTCTCTTGCTCTGATTGAAGGGTGATGCTGAATTAAGGAAAAAAGAAAAGGAGGACTTGTGGCACCTTAGAGACTAATAAATTGGTTAGTCTCTAAGGTGCCACAAGTACTCCTTTTCTTTTTGCGAATACAGACTAACACGGCTGTTACTCTGAAAGCTGAATTAAGGGTCATCTCTGCCTGGCACAGCAGCTTGCAGTGAAGGAATCCCAGAGGGGATTTGGCCCACCAGCAGTCCCAGTCTCTCCCAACCACTCCCTCCGCAATAGGATTTGTCTGCCCAAAGGAGAAGGGAGGTTGGACTGCAAACATATTCCCTGTGATTCACCTGCTTAGGGGAAGAAGTGGGTCTCACCAGCCTCCTCTCAAATTTCCTACCAATCAAGGGATGTTTGGGCCAAGATGCTGAAGCTGAGTGATGGGGTGCCAGGCCACCGAACTGGATCTGAATTCTGGTCCCAATTCAGCAAAGCATTCGCTTAACTTTAACCATGTGCGTAGTCCCATCCCTCGCTAACAGCGCACTTCAAATAAGCGCTTAAGCTCTTTGCTAAGTCAGGGCTTTTTTTCCGAAGAGGAAGAGGGAGTTGCTGGGCTACCATCAGCCTCTCCAGAGATCCTGCTTGTCTGGGTGAGGAGGTGTCATACTGGGCTGTCTATGGCCTCCTTGGGGGAACCTGTTCCTGGCGGTGGGCGGAGTTCTTTCAGCACATATCTTCTCTTTCCAAAATCTGGTACTGGGCTTATTCTACATGCTGCTCCAGCCTCTAACCTTTTCACAGATGAGCAAAGTGCAGGAAACAGAGAAATAATCAATTTCTGATTAATGTAAAAGTAAAACCAAATGATTTTGTAAATGCAGGTCCCTCCCAGGCTACAATAATCTCGCTGTAGTTTAACATAGCAGCAAAGTCTGGGGAAATGAAAGGGCCATTAATTATTTTGCAAGCGGAGCAACTATGATAAAAATAGCTGTGCCATTTTCAGATGGATCAAGGAGATAATGAGAAGCTGTTCCTTCAAAATAACAGACTAAAACAAATCTAATCTGACTCGAGGCAGGAGTCCGCCGATCCTACATGCTGCTCTTTGGGTGTGAAATGCACTCCTGTGCAAAGGGCCAACACAAGCCCTATGCACCACTTGCACCCTACTTTGAGAGATCCCGTGGGCCTTACATAGTGCAGGGACTTTGCTCTGGCCCTCTGCACAGGGGTGAATTTCACCTCAAGGGAAAGCCTTGGAGTATTTTACAGAGGTTAATATTAGTGTAAACATTTTCAGCTACAGAAGAGCAGCTGATCTTAACAGTTACATTCACTGTAGGCAGTGAGATACTGTCTGGGAGCTGGGGTGAGTGCTGGACTATGCAGATGAACACAGCCTGTACGTATAGGTTTTGCCAGCGGCATTGCTTAACATTTGATCCAATCCTGCAGGCCTTATTCAGGCAAAGCTCCCATTGCAATCAGGCCTGCCTGGCTCGGGAGTGCAGGATCAGGCCCACAACATCTAGCCAGAAAGAATTGGTTCTCCGCACCGTTTAGCCCACCATTTCTTCACACCAGCTTCAAAGTGGAGCTCTGTCATCAGGGCAGGGAGGAAGCCTGGATGGAACCTATTTGCAGCCCATTAGTACTGTGGTTCTCAAGCAGAAGTACGTGTTCCCCTGGGAGTACGCAGAGATCTTCCAGGGGGTGCATCAGCTCATCTAGATATTTGCCTAGTTTTACAACAGGCTACATAAAAAGCACTAGCGACGTCAGTACAAACTAAAATTTCATACAATGACTTGCTTATGCTGCTCTATATACCATACACTGAAATGTAAGTACAATATTTATATTCCAGTTGATTTATTTTATAATTATATGGTAAAATGAGAAAGGAAGCAATTTTTCAGTAATAGTGCGCGGTGGCACTTCTGTATTTTTATGTCTGATTTTGTAAACAAGTCATTTTTAAGTGAGGTGAATTGAAACTGAAGGGGGTACAGTAGTCTGGATGGGTTGAGAGCCACTGCTCTAGGGGACAAGACATTAGACTGGGAACCAGCAACAGGGGTTCTACTTCTGGCTTGGTC
The DNA here is from genome assembly GCF_965152275.1 of Natator depressus. Lineage (NCBI taxonomy): Eukaryota > Metazoa > Chordata > Testudines > Cheloniidae > Natator > Natator depressus. The sequence continues at coordinate 150,175,064 of NC_134234.1, forward strand.
ACTAACCAGCTGTGACACCTTGGGCAAGTCACTTCACTTCTGTGTCTCTGTTTCCCCTGACCCAGTGTCTGTTTACACTGTAGCTTTTCAGGGCAGACATGGTCATACTATGCATATGTCCTGTGCCTAGCACAATGGGGTGATACAACAGTATGCTAATGAGCTGTGGCAAGGCTTCCCAACCTCTGCGTCTAGTCTCTGCCAGCTGCGGGGGAAGGATGGTGAGATCTGCCAGTGGGCCAAAGCCCACCTGCCTCTCTTTGGGGGTCAGTGTCCCAAGATCGCTAAGCTGGAGAGTCAGTAATATTTGACAAAAAGAACGAGGAGTCCTTGTGGCACCTTAGAGACTAACAACTGTATTTGGGCATAAGCTTTCGTGGGCTAAAACCCACTGCATCTGATGAAGTGGGTTTTAGCCCACGAAAGCTTATGACCAAATAAATTTGTTAGTCTTTAAGGTGCCCCAAGGACTCCTTGTTGTCTTTGCTGATACAAACTGACACGGCTACCACTCTGAGTAATGTTTGAATTATTGGCATTAACAATTCTCAGCAGCAGCAGTTGCCACTTCTGAGTGTTTGTGTTCCGCAGCAAGGTGGATAATTTTCCCTATTTCAGCCAGTTACTCCTAAAATGAGAAATCCATATTTATACTGGGTGTGATTTTGACACTGATTGTGCTGACTTATTACCCAGTTAAAATAATTGAAAGACAGCAAATCACAGTACCATGCACACAGAGTTGTGTAATACGTAGTCAGCACTGTGGTAAATGAATGACCTCACATTTGAAGTTCTGGATTCACCTGGACATTGTAATTATACCATCACTGATTTCGAGTTATTGCAATATGGAAATATATCATAAAAATTAGATCTTGATGCATGGATGTATAGATTACAATGCTGCCTTTTGCGGAGAGAACGTGCTTCCTCCTACAAATGTGCAGTATCCGGTGAAGTCTCTACAGGCTCTTCCTACCTGCTGGACTAAATTTGGAAGACAAATAAGTTGGCTCCTCCTTTGGCACATCACATTGCGCTGATGTTTGCCACAAACAGCCAATGTGTTATGGTGATCAGCTTTCATTGTCCTAGTGTCGTTTTAGATGTTTGGTTCCTGCAAACTGATTCAATACGTGCCTTGACAAGGCAGGAACTGGGGAAAAGCTTTAAGCTTTGGGTTCTGCTCTGCATTAGCAGCAGTACAGCTGTTGCTCTGCTCTCAGCCACAGCTATTCATACACCTAAATGACATTGAACACTCCTTGCTGTTTTGGAGCTCTTGGATGTGTATATGTCGACATATATGTTAAGAACATAAGAAGATAAGAATGGCCATACTAGGTCAAACCAAAGGTCCATCTAGCATACTTTGTACAAAATGTATCATAATCCTGTAACGGGGTGAACATAAGGATATAGACTGTCACTGGCTGTCACAGTGAAAAGCTAATCCCCAAAACTATCCCAGCTCAGCTAAAGTGAAAATCAGCATTGTGCGGGGGGGGGGCAGCACAAGACCTTTGCACCACTTATGGTCACCTAACCCATACAGTCTTGCTGTTTTCCACTGTTCAAGGTCCTACCACAGATGTTCATAATGCTTTGATTGGACTGGCCATTGTACGCCATTATTCGTTTTGTAATCCAATTTGTAAATAAATCATCATCTGATCAGGAAAACTGATTCGTGCTCTCATTGATTATTAGTATTTCTAGGCCCACAATTCTTTGTGAATCTTTTTTTAATTGTAGCCAAACTTACTCTTTAAATACTCCATAAGCATCTTATTCCCAATAGTATATATTGAATCCACCTGTATGTCATCTCAGCTGTGAGTGCTGACTTCATCACATCCTTCTCAATTTACCTGGATACAACTTTCAGCAACGACAGGGCCAAACCCGTCTTCCATCACTCACCTGGGGTCAAAGTCACCTCTGTGCAGAGAGCCAATATAAGCCCTATAAACCACTTAAGTCCTAGTTGCATGGAGTTCTACTGAAGTCAACGAATAACTGGCATGAATAGAGAGAGCAGTATTTGGCCCATTTATATTTGAGGCAACTTGAAGGGATGTGATTTTGAAAGTCAAGTCTAGCACCAGATCGATATCTAACCCTCTTTCCTGAGAAGAAGATTAGTTTAGCCTCCTTGGCTTTCCCCCATTTGTGATTTGTTCCTGTTGCTAAACTGAATCACCTAGATATTCCCTTTCTTGTTCTGACTAAGAATTACAGACATTACAGCATGAAAAGGAAATCAAAAATAGCTTTACGGGACCAATTCAGTAAAAAAAAAAAAAGTTATTGGCAATTAGCACAGATTTTTAAAAAAAAAAGTAATTAGCCCTCTTGCCCTGAGAATGAATGAATACTTTTCATTGCACCCTAAGGGATTGTCAACCCACTAATAATCCATTTGAGATTAATGTGATTCTAAAACTGCATTGTGAAAATGCAGGCTCCAAAATGATCACAAACAGGCAATCTTGTAGCAATGAACATGGGCTGAAATTGCTTCCAGAATGAAGGGCCATTAATAATTTCAGATGGGTTAAGTGTAATAAAAGGAACTGTTCATTCATTAAGTGTGAATTCAAAAGTGGGTGGAGTAAAACACACACAAAAAGTCGTAAAGCCTAATTCATCCCTGATGTCAGTGGATGTAATAGCCCTGAAGTCAGTGCAGTTGCCCATGTTCTCACCTGTGAAATGTGTATGGTAAAACACGCCTGTGAGGCGACTAACTCCCAGGCATGTCAATTGCCCCTGACTTGGGTGCGTTCAACTGCCATGGTCAAAGGGGTTCTATATAACACATGGGAATCCCTGAAAACCCCTCAGAGCATGCAGCTCATTTAAATGACAGGAAAGCAACAGGAGACAATGGGGTTTTCCCCATCACACGGTGCTTGACATTTTTTATTATATGTACGTACATACAAAAATCACATCCCCTAATTTACAGCACAGTTCCTGTAAAGGTTTCTCTCCAGCAAAATTCCATTTTCATGGGGCTGAGAAGGGGGATGGGAAACAGCCTCAGGAAGATACTCCACACGTGCTGAGAGTTGTTACGTATGGTGAACGTTCTGTATGCTCTGACAATCCATTCATGTTTAGCATGATTGTCGTCTTTCTCCTTGGCAGTGTAAGACGCAGGATAAACAAGTGTTTCTTGTCAGAGTAAAGCTCTAGAAAAGAGAGAACAGATCAAAAGCATTTCCCTCCCAGAGCGCATCCCCTCCCACTCAATGACATTCATAGTCAGCCTCTGTTACATACACACAGGCCTGCTCCAGGAGTCATGACTCAGCCAAAGCTCCAAGTCCTCTGCGTGGGCTGCTGAAAGTTAAGTTAAACCCTTGCTGTTGTTGATGGCGGCTTGGTGCCATTTTTTAAAAATTTGTTTTGTTTTTCGTTAGGAATCAGCGAGCTAGACTAAAGCACCGAATAGTCACTGCCACCACCTCCCAAAGCGACATCCAGCAGAATAAATCAGCCAAACAAGTGATAAATGTTATTACTTCAATTGGATTGCAATAGTGCCTAGAGGTGATGGACAACTAGGCCTCAGGGCACCATCCTGATAGATACTGTACACACACGTAATTAAAAGATGCTGTCTGCCCCAAAGACAGTGCAGTATAAATATAAGATGGGGGACAACAGGTGGGCACAACAAAGAAAGAGTAAGAGCGCTAAGTAGTAGCAAGACAACTGCAATTCATGTAACAAACACCAATCATGACAATATAAAACATCTACAGCCCCCTGGAAAATGATATTCCCCCAGCCTGGAAATTAAAATACAGGTACAAAACAGAGCTTCTGACGGTGTCCTTTCTCCAGTGCTTACTGTGAAGTGCTCCACAGTATGGCAGAAACTGACACGGAGGAGGAGAGTGACAGACACAGTAGCAGCGCACCTATTTTGGAGACTGAGGAGAAGAATGCGCCAGCGCATAGGGATGTGACCAGGCAGCATGAGCGTGGGGGAATGGTACCTTTCCTATTCCTTTCAGAAACTAATCCACTGTGCTGCAGAGCCTGAGTCATTATGAATGACAAGCATTTGAAGGTGTGGATATTTATAGTGACGGCTCCACAACCTGCCTATCACCCTCCTAACAGAGAGGGATATACTTATATTCTATTACAGTCAGAAAATTTTGAAATAAATGACAACAGCTGAAAACATAATTTGTTCTACAGATGGTGTGACCATTTCCTGGTGTGGGATATAGCTAAGAATTCCAAATAGGACAGGCTGTATTAAACAGGGAAGACATCCCAAACTGGTGGTTATTCTATCATTAGAGTTTACCAAGCCGGTAACAAGAGTGAGCTTCTGTATCACCATACTGGTTAACAAAGAGCTAAAACCCGAGTCCAGCCCTTGGCTCACCACTCAGACAACTGGACTTTATTATGAGAGATTACTGAAAACCAGATTAATCAGCTATTTGGGTCTTCCAATCCCAAGGGATCAGACCTTTAACCAGGTCAATATATAACTTAGCTCTTACCCAAAAATCATGCTGGTAGCCAACCCTTTAATAACTCAAAGCTAAAGGTTTATTAATGTAAAAAGGAAAGGAAAGATGAGAGTAAACAAATGGTTGAAGAATCATATACATTACAATTGATTTTCAGAGATTGCAGGTTAGGATCATAGCAGGGATGGTAAATCTGCTATCTTGTAAAAAAGTCTCTCTCTAGATCACCTAAACTGGTTGGAGGCCATTCAGTCCCTTTGTTCAAAGCTTCCTTGTTAGAAATCCAGTCTAGAGATGTGAAGCAGGAAATGAACCCAAAGAAATGATGTCCTAGGCTCCCATTTATACCTTCAGCCCAGCTGCATGGAAAATTACTGGCAAAGATGGAGCCTTAGGTCACATGACATGATGAGTCACTGGGCAGCCATTTCCTCAGTGCTTTCTGAAATGTCTCCAGCAAAGGGTTATTGGGTGTGTTTTATTCTCTTCAATGGCCCACTGTGAGAATTGCAAAAAGAAAAGGAATACTTGTGGCACCTTAGACACTAACCAATTTATTTGAGCATGAGCTTTCGTGAGCTACAGCTCACTTCATAGGATGCATACTGTGGAAACTGCAGAAGAATTGAGAATTGCGTATCCTTAACGGGCCATCACACGTAGTTGGCCAGTCCTGATGTAAATCTGTCTGAAGCGGTATCACCCAGGCATCAGAACACATGTTTGAGATACAAGTACATAGCCAATATCCATAACTTCAGATACAAAGAGGATTCATGCATATAAACAGTGCAGTTCCTCGCACATCATTGCCCAGCTGGTCAGAAGGCTGATAGGAGAGAGAATGGCAGTAGATTGTCATGTGTTTTCAGTAGCAGAGGGCACTGACTGACTTTAGGCAACTGATAAGATGAGACTCCCCTGCTCCAGAACAGTGCTGCCTGGTGGATATTTATCACAGCGCATCCAGCTTCTAGAGGGCAGTATGTACATCAGGAAATGGTACTGTGTTTAAACAGGGTTTCACCTTCGAGTCAACGAGTGATGGTTAAACCCTACTTAGAGCAGGTTTTAACCATACCTGTCTGACACCCCTGGTCTACACTGACCACAAAGTTGTGGTCAGCACCATGTGAGCTAGCAGGAGTATTAAAAATCATGCTTGAACACAATCCCAGTGTAGACAACGCCTGTTAGAAATGTATTCCCGGAGCAGGCGTGTCAGTCACTGCACTGCTGAGAGCTGCACTCAGACAACTTCTATGCACATGCAGGTGTTATGCCTAGCTGCGCGATAGCCCAGTGGAGCAGCTGTCTGCCTTCCCAGTGTGGGTGTGACTGCTGATAAGCAATTCGCTTAATGCCTCCTCTGCTCCTCCTGGCTTAATTTGAATTGCTCCATCTGCATCTCTAAGGGAGGCCTTGACAGCAAGGACCAGAGGCGCAGGCAGGAGGCTGCCTTTGTTCTTTTTGCCTGATGCTGTTAATGGCTACCAGCATATCTTTAGGCAAATCATGTAATCTCCATGTGCCTCAGTCTGCCCACCAGAAGAAGGCAAGGGGGAGGGACCGTACGTAGCACAAGGCTGCATGAAAAGGTAGGAACTGCTCTGAAATTCAAGCCCAGCTCCGAGCAGCAACAGGAGCTGCTTTCTGCCTCTCAAAAGAAGCCAGAATAACTCCAGGATCCTGAGCTGTAGCTCAGATTTTATTTATTCACTGTGCTGGTCCTCTGCTGGGTTACTGAAGTTTGTTTAAATAATGGAGCATGCAGCTCTCTCTGGAACAATGCCATGCTTAATAACAGCCCTTCTCTGGGGCTAAGGTGTGTTGCTATACGTGTACTGCAACTTCAGGCCCAGCAAGCACCAGCGTCGGCTGTAGCAGCAGTGCTGCTGACACTGGGCTTTGGTCACCATCCCCAAAGCAAATAGCTGCTGCTGTCACTGTGCGCAACCTGTTGGTGTGGTACTCAGAACGGTAGTTTAAAACTCTGGCTGATGGGAACCACATTAATTCTTTCTCTTGGACTAAACTAAGATAGCAGCGTGGCCATTCCTCTGCAATAAACCCCAAACTAGGCTAGTCCAGCAAGTAACTGAGCTTAGACTTGTCAAAGTGCTTGGAAACACCTTAAGCTTGCATCATGCCATCTACACACATCAGCCATCCCAGGAGCCTTCCAAAGGTTGGGCATGATGGGTAGCTGCAATAGCTGCAAAAAAGTCTTTAGCTCAGATTCAGATGAAACTGTACATTTTGCACTGGCCTATTCCCAGTGTGGACAGGTGATGACTGCAGCTGTCACTTTGTTCCCCCTGGCTCCATCTCCTAACGCAGTCCCTTCCTCTTTGGGAATAACCAGGAGCCCCTATTCCTGAGATCATTGCTAGACACAGGGATAAGTGCTTCAAGTGCCTGAAAATCCTCCGACTAGGGGGGGCACGGCATGTTGTGCATGCACATTTCAGAAGAGTCAGGCAAACCCAATATTGGCTGGGGGGAAACTCACTCTCAGGACAAGTAATGCAAGAAACCTAGGCGGAGCTACTATAAGGTGGGTGCAGAACTGACTGGAAAACCGTTCCTAGAGAGTAGTTATCAGTGGTTCACAGTCATGCTGGAAGGGCATAACGAGTGGGGTCCCACAGGGATCAGTTCTGGGTCTGGTTCTCTTCAATATCTTCATCAGTGATTTAGATACTGGCACAGAGAGGACACTTATAAAATCTGCAGTTGATACCAAGCTGGGCGAGGTTGCAAGTGATTTGGAGGACAGGATTAAAATTCAAAATGATGTGGACAAACTGGAGAAATGGTCTGAAGTAAACAGGATGAAATTCAATAAGGACAAATGCAAAGTACTCCACTTAGGAAGGAACAATCAGTGGTACACATACAAAATGGGAAATGACTGCCTAGGAAGGAATACTGCAGAAAGGGATTTGGGGGTCAGAGTGGACCACAAGCTAAATATGAGTCAACAGTGTAACACTGTTGCAAAAAAAGTGAACATCATTCTGGGATGTATTAGCAGGAGTGTTGTAAGCAAGACACATGAAGTAATTCTTCCACTCTACTCTATGCTGATTAGGCCTCAACTGGAGTATAGTGTCCCGTTCTCGACGCCACATTTCAGGAAAGATGTGGACACACTGGAGAAAGTCCAGAGAAGAGCAACAAAAATGATGAAAGGTCTACAAAACATGACCTATGAGGGAAGATTGAAAAAAAATGGGTTTGTTTAGTGTGGAGAAGAGAAGACTGAGAGGGAACATAATAACAGTTTTCAAGTACATCAAAGGTTGTTAGAAGGAGGAGGGGGAAAAACTGTTTTTCGTAACCTCTGAAGATAGGACAAGAAGAAATGGGCTTAAATTGCCACAAAGGCGGTTTAGGTTGGACATTAGAAAAAACTTCCTAACTGTCAGGGTGGTTAACCACTGAAATAAATTGCCTGGGGAGGTGGTGGAATCTCCATCACTGGAGATTTTAAAGAGCAGGTTAGACAAACACTTGTAAGGGATGGTCTAGATAATACTTAGTGCTGCCAGGAGTCCAGGGGACTGGACTAAATGACCTCTTGAGGTACCCTCCAGTCCTATGATTTCACACGACCCATATCCCTGTTGGAGTTTCCTTGTGTAGTCTAGGCCAGCCCTGACTGTCTGAGTGTGCCAAAGAGCCCAGCTATATTCTGAGGTTTGATATGAGTTCCAGCCGGAATCCATCTGGTGTTACTGACCCCATGCACTGGTCCTGCAGCCAGCTATGGAGAAACTAGTACAGTGTCCTCCCTCTCTGTCTAGCCATGATTCTCCACCACTCCCCAAGTAAATAAGTAGGCTTCTGTAAGTGGATTTTTGGGTTGTTACTTTGTTAATATAGGGGTTTTGCTGTGTGGTTGACAATGTGAAGCATGCACAACAATCATTAATTAAAGGTTTTCAATTTCAGCCCTTCCATAAGCAGACCACAGAAGCTGTGCCTTCTTGTGCCACGGTGGAATCTGGCCTTGTGTGTGGTAGCAGGAAAGTGCTCCCCCTCTCAACTAATACCTAGAACAGCGGAAGCGGGAGCACTGATTCCAAAATGACTGAGTCCTGTGGCGCTGGTCAAATGGCAGAGGGCCTTATTCTGTCCCCCTGGCTTTACACTGTGTAATTCCATTGACTTCACTAGAATTTCTCCGATTTACACCAGTTAGAGGAGAATTGGACCCTGAGAGCCTAAATGCAGCTACTGACTGACGAGAATGTTCTTCAGAGCTATGGGCAAGACCCATTTAGCCCCATGTTCATACGCACAATGAAATTACAAATGCTCAGGCCCCAATTTTTTTCCAATTAACGTTCAAAACATTTTGATTCCTCAATAAGGGCCAAACATTGGGCTACCCGGGAAGTGTATTATTTGGGTTACACATCTCTGCTTCTAATGCACACTCCCCAGCCAGCACAATAGCTTGCAGGTGCTTGACGAACCTGAGTATATTAGTAACAGTTTAACGAACTGGCCTGTGAAGTCTTTAAAGCAGGAGATGCATAAGACACAACAGCCCCTCATGTGGCTCGTATCTTTTCTCTTTTGAGTGGATTGGTGGAACTATCCTGATTTCCCAACAAGTCAATACTCTGTATATTATATTTTATTTTTACCACGTGTACGTCAAAAAGAGAAATAAAATGCTATGCTTTGATTAAACTACGCGTATGTGACATTTTATATATTGGATGTTCTGTATTGCTAGGAAAAGTGTGTGTGTGTGTGTTAATGTACCATGTGTCATCACAATACTTAGGTGGCACCACACACACCTTTACATGTTATGCTCTGTGTTTGATGGAGGTTCAATTCATATTACTTCAATGCTTTGCTTTGTGTGATGAATGTAGTCTAACCTTCAGAGCTTCAGGTCGAAGTCACAGGTGAAACATTAGATAAAATGTTTCTGAGAGGCACTCACCCACAGAGGAAGGCAGCAGAAGTAATAGGAGATATGCGTCAAGCATATTTTTTACTTGTTTTGGGGTCCCACTCACACAAGCGACTCCGTGGTGGATCACGGCCCCATTGTGCTAGGCACTCCCCGATATATTCCCTGTCACAATGACCATCTTCTTATCTTGCCAACTCCCTGCTTGTGAGCAAGTGGGATAGTGAGCTATATAAGAGTTCTGCACACAAGAGCAGGGTGTCTGTCAGTTTCAATGGCACTCTGGGATGTAAGGATGGAGCCATCAGGCAGAGCTGAGGCCCAGTGTGGTGTTGCATTAGGTGCTCGCCCACACACAAGACTGTTAGATCTAATTTCAGGTCTGTTAGCTTTGATAGTGTCCCTTTCAACACCATTATAATTACGTCTGTTAGAACACCACCTCTTTATCCCACTTAATGTATCGTGGTACTCACAATGCTGTTATACTGACAGCTGACAGATCCCCTGTCTTCACAGATATATTTCTGTTTGTTGCAGGTGTTGCTAATCTGATAATGTTGTTGCCTTTGTTGCACACACTTTTGTCTCTGCTAAGTGACAAGTAGTGGCATGTACTCTGCTTTCTGGCACGTCCCTTTCAAGCTTCTCAGTTGTACTTGCAGTTTCACCTCCTGAGTTTATCAAAGTTGTTCTCGCTCCCTTGTGCTGCGGTGCCAGCTCAATCACATGGAAGGATGTGCAATGGCATTCACAGGTGGTGATTGGCATCAGTCATACCTCATTATTCTGTCATGAAGTCAGCCCTGAAATCAATGGGAAACAAGTGCAATCACCTGAAATTGATCCCAGTTTGGTTCCTGTTGATTGGTTTGCCAAATCTGTGACAGAAAACAAGTTGTACTAGATGCTAAACATTTGTGGGTGTACTCCTCTCATCTAAATGGCACCTGTAGAGAATAAAGTCCATGGGGGGGAACAGAGCATTCCCTCTTGCTGTAACTGGCATCTGTATAAATCTTGTTCTGACTAATGAGCCTATGTGTAAATGAGTCATGATCAAATGCACATGTAGATACTGTTATCATCAGTGAAGATTCAACCCTGAGACTTCAGCACCAAAACCACAGGTTTCTACAACTTGAGCTAAAGAAGAATTCTCAGCAGCGAGGAATGAGCACATGTGCTAGCCCAGTGTCTTGGATCTTCTTTCTGTTAGACAAGCACATCCCAAGTGTCTGAAGTCCACAGCAGCATAAGTCCCACCCAGTGACCATGCTGTCTGAAAGTGTATTGCATCTCCAGTTCATTAAAAGGGCACTGGCTATCGGACTTGAACTCCTGTGTGTGCACCTCAGATACCTGGGATAAAATTATCTAAGGGTACGTCTACAGTATGAAATTATTTCGAAATTATTCTATTTGAATTTTCGGAAGCTATTTTATACATTCGGTCTTCTGTGTCCCCACTAAAGTGTGTGAATTCAGCGGATTGCGTCCACAGTACCAAGGCTAGCATCGAATGTCGGAGTGGTGCACTGTGGGTAGCTATCCCACAGTTCCCGCAGTCCCCGCCGCCCATTGGAATTCTGGGTTAAGCTCCCAGTGCATGATGGGGCAAAAACGTTCTTGCGGGTGTTTCTGGGTGTGTGTCATCAGAAAGCTAAGGCAGACAATCGTTTTGTGCCTTTTTGGTGTGCAGACGCCATACTGCTTTCAGCAGATGGTGCACCGCTGCTCTCCTGCTACTATGAATCCACCTCTCCAACTCAACTCTGCTCGGCCATCATGAACCGAGCAGCACAGCTTCCGCCGCCAAGTCTGCTCTCCCGCTATTGCCACGCTTCCGAGTGTCTCCATGTTGTCTGTCCTGGGCTCCCACCTCTGTGAAAGCCACAGAAGACAACCACCGTTGTTCGGCTACCGTGAACCGAACAGCACAGCTTCCGCTGCCACTCTGCTCTCCTACGTTTCGCGCCCTTTTTCCAGGATTACCTGTGCAGGCGCCATACCCATGGAGCCCGATCAGAGCTCCGCTGCAGTTTTGACCATTGTAAACACCTCGCACATTACCTAGAAGTATGTGCAGTACCTGCAAAACCAGGCAAGGAAGCGACGACAGCGCAATTACTATAGTGATGAGGACATGGACACAGACAGCATGTGGCGATTGGGAGATCAGTGTGCTGTTGGGCCAGGTTCATGCTGTGGAACGCCGATTCTGGGCCCAGGAAACAAGCACAGACTGGTGGGACCGCATAGTGTTGCAGGTATGGAATGATTCCCAGTGGCTGAGAAACTTTCATGGAACTTTGTGACTTGCTGTCCCCTGCCCTGAAGCGCAAAGACACCAAAATGAGAGGAGCGCTCACAGTTGAGAAGCGAGTGGCCATAGCCCTGTGGAGGCTTGCAGCGCCCGACAGCTACCAGTCAGTCGGGAATCAGTTTGGAGTGGTGAAATCTACTGTGGGGGGCTGCTGTGCTGCAAGTAGCCAACGGAATCATTGACCAGCTGCTATCAAGGGTAGTGACTTTGGGAAATGTGCAGACCATTGTGGATGGCTTCAATGCGCTGGGGTTCCCTAACTGCGGCGGGGCGATAGACGGAACGCATATCCCTCTCTTGGCCCCGGAACACCGGGGAGGCCAGTACATAAATCGCAAAGGGTACTTTTCCATGGTGCTGCAAGCACTGGTGGATCACAAGGGACGTTTCACCGACATCAACGTGGGATGGCCGGGAAAGGTACATGACGCTCGCATCTTCAGGAACTCTGGTCTGTTTGAACAGCTGGAGGAAGGAACTTACTTCCCAGACCAGAAAATTACTGTTGGAGATGTTAAAATGCCTATAGTTATCCTCGGGAACCCAGCCTACCCCTTAATGCCCTGGCTCATGAAGCCGTACACAGGCACCCTGGACAGAGAACGTTCAACTATAGGCTGAGCGAAGTGCAGAATGGTGGTAGAATGTGCGTTTGGACGTTTGAAAGCGCACTGGCGCAGTTTACTGACTCGGTTAGATCTCAGCACAACCAATATTCCAATTGTAATTGCTGCTTGTTGTGCGCTCCACAATATCTGTGAGAGTAAGGGGGAGACATTTATGGCAGGGTGGGAGGTTGAGGCAACTCACCTGGCTGCCAGTTTCACACAGCCAGACAGCAGGGCAATTAGAAGATTGCAGCAGGGCGTGCTGCACATCAGAGAAGCTTTGAAAGCCAGTTTCCTGACTGGCCAGGGTACGGTGTGAGAGTTGTGTTTGTTTCTCTTAAAGTTATCCGCCCCCTATATATATATGAAAGGAAATAAAGTCACAATTGTTTAAAAACTGTTCTTTATTATTTGTTGCACAAAACATTGAGAGAAATCAGAAGCTAGACGGGGGTATTGGGTTAGGGGGGTGGAGGAGGAGGGAAGGACAAGTCCAGAAACCAAATCAAAATTTAGGATATGCCAGCTTTCTGCTGCTTGTGCAATCCTCTGGGGTTGACTGTGTGGGTCCCCGTAGCCTCCCCCCCGTGTTCTTGGGCATCTGGGTGAGGAGGCTATGGAACTTGGGGAGGAAGGAGGGTGGTCATTCAGGGGCTGCAGTGGCAGTCTGTGGTCTTGCTGCCTTTCCCGCATTAGATCCATCATACAGCGGAGCATGTCAGTTTGCTCCCCCATGAGCTTGACCATAGCATCCTCCCTGCTCTCATCGCGCACATCCCTCTTCTCTTCGTATTCATGTAACGCTTTACGTGACTCCACAACTGTTTGCCTCCACGCATTCAACTGAGCCCTATCAGTGCGGGAGGACTGCATGAGTTCGGCAAACATGTCGTCCTGAGTTCGTTTTTTCCTCCTTCTAATCTGGACCAGCCTCTGGGACGGAGTAGATAAGGGCTGCATTGAAACATTTGCACCTGCTGCAGGAGGAGAAAAAAGGAGGGTAGTATTTTAAAAGATACATTTTAGAGAACAAAGGGGACACTGTTTCTCAGTGAAACACACAGTTCACAGTACACAGCACATGTTCTTTCTGTACAAGGTCTTATTTTGCCTCTTATACTGAAGTGCCTGCCACTTTGGTGTGAGTAAGCCATCGCATGCGGCCAGGCAACAGAATTAGCTTGCAGGCAGCAGCCAGGCAACAGAATTCAGCTTGCAGGCAGCCTGCGGGCTCTCTGGGAGGATCGCTTCACACAACACCCTCTCCCCCTTCCCCACCCACCACGGGGCTCTGATGAGGCTCTGAGAAGGGATGAGCCCTTTAAACTAAACGCAAACAGCCCAGCGCGGCTGGGTTTCCCCCCACTCCCCACCGCGTGGCTCCAATCAAGCTCTCACTCACCAGAAGTGCCTTCTCCAGGGTCATGGTCCATGAGCATGCTTTGGGAGTAGGGGGAGGCCATTGGCTCCAGCGTTAAGAATAGTTCCTGGCTAGTGGGGAAAAACAGATTCCCCACTTGCCACCTGTGCACTGTCCTTCTCCTCCTCTTTGTCCTCCAAAAACTCATCCTCCTCGCTCCGTGCTACTCCCCCCTTGCAGGTGCCCACGGACAGTGGTGGGGTAGTGGTGTCATCACCCCCCATAATTGCATGCAGCTCACGGTAGAAGCGGCATGTATGGGGCTGTGACCCAGAGTGCCCGTTCGCCTCCCTGGCTTTTTGGTACGCTTGCCTGAGCTCCTTGATTTTCGTACGACACTGTTCTGTGTCCCTGGCGTAGCCTCTTTCCGTCATGGCCCTGGAGACTTTAGCATACGCATTTGTGTTCCTTTTTTTGGAATGTAGTTCTGCCATAACAGATTCGTCTCCCCAACATGCAATGAGATCCAGTACCTTCCATTCGGACCATGCTGGAGCTCGTCTGTGAATCCGGGACTGCGTGGTCTCTTGAGATGGTGGACTCTGCATGGTCGCCTGTGATGGTGGACTGTGCTGATGGTCACCAGTGCTGATGGTGACCAAACAGGAAATTCAAAAGTTCCTGGGGCTTTTACTGCCTGCCTGGCTAGTGCGTCAGAGTTCAGAGTGTTGTCCAGTGGTCACAAGGGCGCATTCTGGGATAGCTCCCGGAGCCCAATAATGTCGAATTGCGTCCACAGTACCTGTAACCCAGAAGTGCGATTTCGATTTGAGCGCTACTCCACTTGCCAAGGTGGAGTACAGAAATCGGAGTAAAGATCCCTTTAAATAGAAAAAACTGGTTTGGTCGTGTGGACGGAACCAGTTTTATTTTGAGGTAACTCGGCTAATTCTGAAATAACCGGGTACTGTAGACCAGGCCTAATATAGGGAGCATGGAATTCGCTTAGTGTGTGATATCAACCCCCCTTGAATGGCTGGTCCTGACAATAATAAAGTTTCCTACTTTGCCACCTTTGAAGAATGTCTCCAATTTGTAGAATTGTTGTAGAAGTTGTAGAAGCCTATATTTATAGTTCTGAAGATTGTGAGTTCAGTACCTGGTGAGGATGATGGCTGGTTATAAAGGGTTAAAATTTAGCAGTATATTTAAAGTTGCCATATCCCCTGCAGGATATTACAGCGTGCCACACTTACTGTTGACACAGATCCTCTCTCACACAGATACAGAAAGTAGTTGCAAAGAAGAGAGAGAATTAGCCAGGTTAGATTACAGCAGCAACCAGGGCCAGCTCTAGGATTTTTGCCGCCCCAAACAAAATAATTTTTGGCCACCCCTGCTTTTTTTTCATGCCCTCCCCCGGCTCTGCCCCTTCCCAAACCCTTCCCCAAATCCCCGGCCCTGCCTCCTCCCCCGGGAGTTTCACATTCCAACCCCCATTGCTTCCTGCGGCTCCCCGCCCCCCCGCAGCTCCCTGCCCTAGCTCACCTCCGCTCCACCTACTCCCCTGAACATGCCGCCGTTCCGTTTCTCCCCCCTCCCTCTCAGGCGAGGGAGAGGCAGCGCATTCAGGGGAAGAGGTGGAGCGGGGGGGAGCGCAGGAAGGAACGGGGTGGGGTAGAGGAACCGCTCTCTGCCCTAGCTCGCCTCCGCTCCACCACTGCCGCCTCCCCCGAGTGCGCTGCTGAATGGCTTCTCCTCCCTCCCTCCCAGGCTGGCCACGCCAAACAGCTGTTTGGCGTGCGGCAAGCCTGGGAGGGAGGGGGGAGAAGGGGAGCGGCGGCGGCGCGCTCAGGGGAGCAGGCGGAGGCAGAGCGGAGGCGAGCTGGGGTGGCGGGGGGGGGCACATTTCGAGGGGCGGCATGGCCGGCGCCGGAATGCTGTCCCTAGAACTGTGCCTCCCCAAGCACCTTGCTTGTTTTGCTGGTGCCTAGAGCCGGCCCTGGCAGCAACAGTGCTCCATTTACATTAGAAGTTATTTGTTGTTAGTTAAGTGAACGACTTATTCTAAAGCCTGTCTTCAGCATCATCGAAATATAACTTGGTACCAGGAATGTGAGGCACAGATTGCTGGTGAATCTGGGAAAAGGGCAACCAGACTGCAACTGTCTGATGAAAGGGATACTGACCACAGCAAGGTGACAGGGTGAATGAAAAATGGCTGCCGCAAAACCCCTGGAACCACAACACACAAATTCTCCACCTGCCTTAAAAATCACAGGAAATGCTGAAGAGACTGGAGAAAGACTAAGACAGCAATCCGAAGTGTATAGGAGAGCTAGTAAGATGAAAAACAACAAAATAAATGACTTTTTTTTTTACGGTGGCTGGGTGTCGAAATACTGCATTCCAGAGTGGGAATGATGATGAGGAAGGGAAGAAAGCTTTAAAGAAGTCATGAGAAGGTCTGAGGATCAATGTGTCCCTAAAGAAATTACCTACGAAAGATATTTTCTGGATAAGGACCTGGGAAAAATGGAGAAATAATTGAGGGTTTTTTTATAGACTTAAAATTAAAAAGCTAGTCTTGTTAATTTGGAGTATTCAGGCTCCATCATTCAAGACTAAATAAGTTGGAGCTGCAAAAATAAAGAGGTCTAGGAAAGTCTACTCAGGGACAAGGGCCTGAAAAAAAGGAATATACCTATGCCAAGAAACAGAACAATCAGAAATGCACATTAAGGCCCCAGTGAGATGCAGAGAGCACATAACTGTAAGCACCAGAGTTAAGCAAGTAAGGAAAAAGCACACTGAAAATCAAAACAGAAAAGGAACAAGGAATAATGTCAGCAATATGGCAGCTGGCGTGCATGTAGAAAATGTCCACCATTTAGTCATAGTAAGCACAGCTACTTTGCAACAATGTGCAGACCTTAAAGATAGAACGTGAGGATTCCTCAAATGAAAGGGATGAACCAGTTATAAACACAAAGAAGAAAGAAGCTGCAAACTTTTCCAATATGGCTAATGCACAAATAGACTTTGTGTGATGTAGGACTAGAGTGACACAGGAGCACAAGTGAATGTAATAGGGCAAAACAGGAGGTTTGGTTCAAAGTATAAAACTTGAAGAGTTAACAGTGGGGGACAATTCCAGCCATGGCTAAGTCTGAACTGTCCCTGAACTATAAAGGCAAACCAGTACAAGAGGAGGAGTTGTGGTGCACACAGGAAAGCAACCAGTCTTGGGCTTATACATGATGATGAAATTCAATAAGGACAAATGCAAAGTACTCCACTTAGGAAGGAACAATCAGTGGCACACATACAAAATGGGAGATGACTGCCTAGGAAGGAGTACTGTGGAAAGGGATCTGGGGGTCATTGTGGACCACAAGCTAAATATGAGTCAACAGTGTAACACTGTTGCAAAAAAAGTGAACATCATTCTGGGATGTATTAGCAGGAGTGTTGTAAGCAAGACACAAGAAGTAATTCTTCCACTCTACTCTATGCTGATTAGGCCTCAACTGGAGTATTGTGTCCCGTTCTCGGCGCCATATTTCAGGAAAGATGTGGACACATTGGAGAAAGTCCAGAGAAGAGCAACAAAAATGATGAAAGGTCTAGAAAACGTGACCTCTGAGGGAAGATTGAAAAAAAATGGGTTTGTTTAGCGTGGAGAAGAGAAGACTGAGAGGGGACATGATAACAGTTTTCAAGTACGTCAAAGGTTGTTAGAAGGAGGAGGGGGAAAAACTGTTTTTCGTAACCTCTGAAGATAGGACAAGAAGAAATGGGCTTAAATTGCCGCAAAGGCGGTTTAGGTTGGATATTAGGAAAAACTTCCTAACCGTCAGAGTGGTTAAGCACTGGAATAAATTGCCTAGGGAGGTTGTGGATTCTGCATCACTGGGGATTTTTAAGAGCAGGTTGGACAAACACCTGTCAGGGATGGTCTAGATAATACTTAGTCCTGCCATGAGTGCAGGGGACTAGACTTGATGACCTCTCGAGGCCCCTTCCAGTTCTATGGTTCTATGTTTCTATGAGGTGCTTGGCCATTAAGAGTCAGAATAATAAGTGGTGACAAGCCAGTAACCGACACAAGTGGACTAACTGTATCTTTCTGAAGACTTGTTTACAGGAAAGAGGTGTCCCCTTGTGAAATACAAGATACAGTTACAAGAGGACACAGCGCCCATTCTATGTGCCACCTGAAATGTTCCACAAGCCTTAAATAAATAGACCAAAGGAAGAGGTTCAAAACGTGAAAACAGTTGGCATTGTCCATAGACTTTAAGAGCCAAAAGGCAGGGTTCATGCCTTAGAACTGTAGGGGAAAAAAGGAATGAAATCATATCTTGCATTGACCCCCAGGAGTGTCACAAAAACATTGAAAGGGAACATTTCCACTTGGCTGTAAGTAATGAAATGTTTGCTAAAAAGGCAGAGGTCATATTCTTCAGGAAATTAGGTGCAATGACAGGCACTTGGCATGTGCCTTTGGTCAGCGAAAACTCCCAGATGTGCACTTTCCATACACCACATGGCTCCTTAAGATTCCCTTTCAGCTTACATGTCAGCCCTAAAAATATTTCATGGCACAATGTCCCAGGTGCAAGTAGGTCTCACAGGATTTGAAAGTACACACTGATGACATAATACACAGGCACAGCACTGCTATTGAACATCACAAACTATGGAGAGCATTGGCACATGCAAGAGGACATAACCTTATACCGATCAGAGTCAAATGTCAATTCCAAACAACTTAAATAGGCAGAGAGGAGAGAAAGTGACCACAAAGGGAATAATGTCTGATGTGTCTAAGATTACAGCAATACTGAACATGCAGAGACCCAAAAAGGTGAACAAAGGAATCTAGAGATTGCAAGGCATGTTGAAATAGGTCAGTAAGTTCACGCCCAACTATGCAGCTCAAACAACTCACCTAAGAAAGTCCCTTGGCCCAGATATGTAACAGGCACGGAAGCCTGAGCGTGAGCGCTCATACAAGGATTTGAAGCCTGTATTGACATCAGTGCCAGTGCAGCAATTCTTTAATGCATTGAAAGAGATCAAGTTTTCCACAGATGGAACAAAAGGAAGGTTGGGAGCCATATTGCTATAAAGGTAAGTATTGAATGGCTGCCTGTAATGTATGCTGTGAGGGTGACAACAATGATAGAGAATGTATTTTTGCTAATTGAGAAAGAGATGCTAGGCCATGCATGTGGCTGCAGAAAGTTTCTTGATATTCTCTTAAAGTCATAGCTACAAAGCTGAAACTGACCATAAATCACTGATTGCAATAAACAAGAAAGGACACAGAGTAGCACCACTGGGGATACAGTGATTGCTTTCGAAAGTACAGTAGCATGAAATAATTCTGGAGTTCCAGCTAGGCTGTCACCCAGTAATTGCAGATGCCCTGTCAAAATTGTATGTTTGGCTTGATGAGACACAATCAGATGATTTGGAACAAGCAGAAGAAGCACATGTGAACTTGATAAAGCATCATGCGCTTTATCACCAGCAATATGGGCTGAGCTGAGAAGAGAAACAGCCAAAGAAGCCCCCCTTATCCCCAGTGGTGCTGGAACAATTTTTACAGTGGTGGTGCTGAATGCCGGTGGTCCCCACCCCAAACTTTTTACCTCATCCACCCTACTCCTGTCTGTGCCCCCCCATCCCCCCAAAGCTGGGGCCAGGAGTGGGACTGTGGCTCTCGGGGGGAATGTGGACACGGGTAAGGGGGCCAAGGCTGGGACCCAGCGTGCAGGGCCGGGAGCAGAGCCCCCAGTGCGGGGCCAGCAGTAGCCAGGACCCCGCCTGCGGACTCCAGGTGCGGGGCCACGAACACAGCTCTGGGCATGGGGCCAGTGACAGCCAGGAGCTAAGCCCCCAGGTGTGGGGCCAGGAACAGAGTCCTGGGCACAGGGCTGGCGGAAGCCAGGATCCTATGTGCAGAGCCCCAGGGTGCGGGTCTGGTGGCAGCTGGGACCCCGTGTTTGGGGCTGGGAGCAGAGCCCTGGACGTGGGCCCAGCGGCAGCCAGGACCCTGTGTGCTGCACTGGAAACAGAGCCCCAGGTGCAGATCCTGCAGCCGGGAATCAGGACCCCGGGTGTGGGTCCAGGAGCGGAGCCCTGTGCAGCACTGGGACCGTGGGAGCAGGGTGGTGGGCAGGACCCCCCACAAAAACTGGGGGTGCAGTAGCACCCCCCACAACCCTAGTTCCTGTACCTATGCTCTTTCTCCCCGCCCACCCATCAGAGGGGAATCTTTGAATGTCAGAGAGCTGACACAGTCAGGATCAAGTGCAGGTAGACCACAGGGTGCTCTACCAGCTCCTTGGCTGGCTCACCAGCGCCTCTGAGGCCACTGCAGCTGGTTTAACTTGGAGCAGTCCTTAGTGGTGTAGCAAGGGCCTGGCCCAAGAATACTCAGACGGACTTGGGGGTCGTTTAGGGAGACTGGTGTTGGTATATAGTGTGTGTGGGGAGGGGGGGTTGTAACTTTTATTGTTTCTTTATAGATGCAGTGAAGGCTAAAGCTGTGCGTAGTCTGGTGGGCCTGTCAACCAGCTTGGGGAGGAAATAGGCAGCCACACCCAACTCTGTTTTAGCCTGCAGTGCAGGCTCTGTTATTCCTCTGCCGCACAGTCACAAGAAATGCGGGAAAGTAACCATCTTGACCTAGACTGCACGGTCCTCCACCCCACAGTAGCTCAAAGGTCACAGCCCTCCTTTAGCCTCAGGGGAACTACAGGCCCTACCTGCCCTGTTGCAGCCTTCTCTCCTGCTTCTCAGAAAGGTGTTTCTCTGTCCTGCTCCTCCCTCTCTTACAGAGCTGGGTCCTTACTTACATCTTCCAGCTGGGAATCAGAGCCAGCCATTAGCTGCTGCTTAGCTGGATCAGTTGGTTCTCAACACATACCTGCTGGGCTTCTCCTTATGCCAGAGCTTGCTGCTCCCTGGCTCCTCAGGCCCTTGAAGGGACAGACCACCCTGCTACGATGTGCCACTATTTTCTCCCTTTAATGTTTTTATAGGTTGCTTTCAAATTTTGGCCTCTATACAAACTCACCTACTCTTCGCTATTCACATGATAAGATCTATCTTTAAGGTCTTAACTATACTTGGAAGCAGACAGTGTTTTTCCCAGGAATTGAAATTGGGGGGGGTGTTCGAATTTAAGGGGGTGGGGGGTGTCAGGGCCAATGAGGGGTGAGACTGTGAGGGTGAAGGTGGGCTGTATGGCACCATAGGAAAAACTGAAAAATGTTTCATGACCATTTTATTAGATTTAACTCATGTTTTAAAATCATCACACAAATTAAAGTTGGCTACTCAAGCCTTCTATGAAGCACTACATCTACATCCTTCTTGGTTTCTTGTTATAATTTTGCACAACTCTGTTAATGAACTTCTTGAATACAATGCATTCATCTTTGGTGGCTTCTCATGTGTCTGGTACTTCCATTCCTTCAATTGATATGCTCATTAGTTCATTCACTTCATCAGGCAGCAGGCGACTTCTTTCAAAACACAAAATTCTATTCAGTGATGAAAAAGAACGCTCAGCTGTAGCTGTTGTGACTGGGAGTAGCAAGAGATGAATTCCTACTTCTTTCAGCCCAGGAAACATAGCATAAAGATAGGGTCGAGCTACTAGTGATGATAAAAAAGAAGTTGAAGTCAAATCTTCATTCATTCGTCGTATGATATTCCACTCTGTGTTCAAATTCTCTATTCTGTCCTGAGCACGTGGCAGCCCCATTGCTGGTAGTGCCTCACTCCACTCAGCTGTCGGTGTTTTATAGGACAGGGATCTGTAAAAGCTACATAGCAGTTGAGTAGAATCTAGAAGTCGCTGTTGTCGATTTTTAAGAATCAAGTCTGTGTACTTTTTCAGTTGTCTTAACAAACACTTCTTGTCCTCTTCACTGACTAATGAAGGCAATATAAATGCCTTCATTAGTCAAATTCTGGACTGAAGTCTTTGCTTCTTCCAGTACTTTTTCAACGGACAGCTCTCTGATTGATCCAAATGTAGCTTCTATTGCTGGACAAAGATCTACTACTGTTGTAGCAGATGCCCAGATGGCATTGTTTAATGACCCAAGTGGTTTCCACAGTAGACTTACAAGAGAGAGAATGGCAATAGTCTTCTCTGAATGTAGTAGCAAAAGTAATCCACCAGCCTCACTACTTAGATCTATCCCATCTTGGTAGAGACTTTCCAAAGCCAGTAATAATAGCTGGAGTAATTTTAAGACAACAGCCAAGTATCACTCATGAGAAAGCCAGAGGCTTTTCCCAGGTTGGACTAATTTGAACTTCAGTCCCAGTGTATCTTCTATATTTTCCAAGATATTCCGTCTTTTTGGACTCTTGCTGAAAAAAGAAGATAATGAAGACATTAAATTTATAGCTTTTTAAATGTCTTTTGAAGAGTCTGCTGCTCGTACTAGCTGGAGTAGATGGCCTCTGCAGTGTGTGTAGGAGATTAGGGTTACACTTTTCTCTGAGCAAAGCTTGTGCTGCACCATGTCTTCCAGAGAAGTTTGCAGCTCCATCAAATGCACAAGCAGCCATCTGTTTGGGGTCCCACTGACAAGCATTTAACTCTTCTAAGATGTGGGTTGTCACAGATGCAGCCGATGTGTCATCTATAACTTGAACATCTAGAAATGCATCTACTGGCCTACCACTGACATCAAGATAATGTACACAATGACTTAATACTTGATGCCCATTTGCATCGGTGCATTCATCAGCCATGTATGCAAATTTTTTGAATGTGGTGAGAGAGTTCTTCACTTTTTCAACTGTTGAGACTTTCACTGTTGCACCACATGCGTCTAACCAGTCAGTTGAGTTTCTTGCAGAAAGATAGTGAGCATTTGCTGGTCTTGTTCGGAACCAGTGTTCAACTTCAGGATGAACAAGTGACAATGCACTTAACATTGGCCTCCAGTTTGTAGTGTGCGGTATCTCTTGCTTAAATAGAAAGTATGATGCCACGGCCATGTTTGTTCCCATGAACTGTGTTGTGTCTCCAGCATTCTTAACAGCCTCATTAACACTCACCAGTGTTTTCCTTGGTCAGTGGAGACTCAGAGTTCAGAGGTGCTTTCATATGAGTTCACCTCCCAGGTGCAGGGCAAGAAGGCACCTTGCTCATTCTTCCAGCTGTTCACTGTTCGCTCTGGCCACTGTTGTTCATTGTGCCACTGTTCACTCCATCGCTCTGTTGCCAATGGCCCTGCGCCATCACCTTCTGCTGCCAGCTGCCACTATGACCTCTGCGAGTTGGTCTCTTGACGTTCTACCCAGCTCTCAGTGATTTCAGCTGAGCTCTCAGTGCGGGAACCTCGCTGCTAGAGCAGACTGGGCCGTCTCTTCCACAGAAACACTGTCCCACAGCAGGTCTAAGCCCTTAGACCTGATTATCAGTGATTTCACTGTAGTGGTCACTTAACGCAACAAAAGACTATCTATGGAGCCTAATCAGCTCTGTCTTTAAACAGTGGAAAGGGGCAGGTCAGATAGTACTTGTGACTCAGGCAGACCATCAAGCAAAACACCTGTCCCCACCCTCTCTCTTGATGCCCTCAATCAGCACAGGCTAAGTACAGTTCTACTGCCCTTTACTCCTACAATAAGAATAACAATATTTCTTTACACCCCCCCCCCCACACGCATTCAAGTGATTTGAACCCCAGCCAAAATCTATCACTTGAGCAACACAGCTCTGTTTGCTGGATACCTAGGTAGATTAGGTGTGAATGTAAATACAATCTGGTCCTGAAGCCTTTCCCCCCAGCCCCTAGCTCATCACTAGCTGTCAAGGACAGCTCATTTAGACACTGCTTACAAATCATAATTTGAAATTATTAGGTTGGCCAACATCATCTAAATGAATGCACTGACGTCATAAAAAACAACAGCTGTACAAGGAAGCTAGTCTATTTTCATACTTTTCAAATCTATTATACTTTTTCAGATACACGTATTTTATCATACACTTTATATGCTTTTAAAGTGTGTATTAATGTTTCAATTTCAATTCAAATTTCCAAACAATCACTAAATTGGCAACACTGCATGTAACTAGTTCACAAAACTCGGGGGGAAGCGGGGGGAGTAGGGAAATCCCTGGAAGCAGAGACAACGCGTAACTGTTGATAGTCGGGGGGAGGGGGTCACAATTTAAGGATTCTGGTGATATGCTGCGGGGTTCAGGGCAAAGCACATAAACCCTGGCAGAAATCTGGTAAGGCACGTGACACCATGTCACACACACATACACCCCTCCATGTGTTGCTTTTGCTTGGGAAGTAGAGCCATCTCAATGATCTGTTTGGCTGCCCTGATGCTGACCCACACACTGGCCTTGTCTACGAGGCTGACACACCATGATGCTCCACCGATTATTGAACTGGTGCTATTTCCAAGTTAGACAAGGCCAAAACTGGAGTGTGGGAAATACATGGTTAATTGCCTGCAGCCCATCCCCTGCACAAGGTTATGCAAGAAAATTGTGGGTGGTTATTCTTGCAGTTAATCTCTACCAAAAAAAATAAATAAATAAAGAAGAATGAAATTTTTGGAAGCATTTTTTCTTTCCTACTCATGTTTCTCAAACTCAGCGTAGTTAGTTATTCTCTGTACATACTCACTGTCAGAATAATAATAATAAAAAATCCTGATGAGATACTGTATAGGGAAACTAATTAGTAAGTGTTATGGTGCTCCTTATGCATGTTTACCACACTGCAGAGGGAATGCACAGCTCTACATGCTGATGGCAGATGAGTAATGAACGGAGGCTCGACCTCCTTAAAACAGATAATGACCCAACAAATTTAGACTCTGTAATGAAAAAAATAAAGCAAAAGGCATGGTTCTTTCTCACTCTCTCTGTAGGCATGCTCTCACACGGGCCCATACCTAAACACTTGTATAAACACACATTTAAAAAGGTAACTGGTCCTGTCCTAAAAATCAGCAGAGCAGTAATTCCTCTAAAAGCATTCTGAGGGCAACTTTCTCTGCTTTTGAATGCCACAGTCAGGATTCAATGGCAGTTCAGAGTCTGGTTTTGATCGCAAGTGTTTTGTGTGAGCTGTATCTTCTAGAATCAATGTGATTGCACTTCATTGCACAGCTGATCAAAACAACTGCTGCATTTATGCACGTATAGCACAACTGTGATCCCAATTCAGCTCCCTGCATTACTAAAATAGCCAATGACAAGAGACCAGAGTTGGGGTGCGTTAGCCGACACAGTGTTCTTAGGTTTTCTAGTCTAACCAAATCCTCTTGAATAAGACCTTTAAAAATGAAGTCCTTGCTTATCTGTGTGAATATTAAAGATACCGTGGCATTTTCAGTAATAGTAGGAGCTTACCTGACAAAGGACATTCCGGAGCTCACTATTCCCTGTCCTTCACTGTTGTTTACCCATGCAGTTGCTGTTATCCTGTCCTACAGGGGACTGCGTTTCAGTAACGCTGAAGGGATATAGCTGGCAATGCACACTGAGATCCTTGGATGAAAGGTGTTGTAAGTGTGCAAAACTACAGAGTGTGTATACTTTTAGCAAAGAACCTTGGGATCCTTTGAGATGAAAGCTGCTATGCAAAATGTTAATGTGTTATTATCATTACTTTATTATTGGTATTATCACCATAGTCATGCAGGTGTCAAAATACGCAGACAGCGTCACAAAGACATTACCCTTTCTGCTGCTGCATAATGGAGCTTAGAACCCTGAGCACCGCATTGCTCTAACCCTGTTTTTTTCCCCCTCAGTCACGAAACCATTAAGCCACTAAGTAAAGGTTATGATGCTGGATTGTAACTTAACCTATGCTAACCCACCCTACTATTCATGGTATTTACTCCTCTAGCTACCCTACTGGGTGAGATTCGGTGGTGCAGCTGGTTTGAATACATTTCACCATTTTTTTTAATCATCTTCTTCATTTTTCCTTGGCTTTACCTCAGCACATTATTCAAGCCATAAACATTTTCTTTTTGCTTACTGTGCCGTATTTAAAACCGAGTTAAAATGGTAATCAGTCACTATAAATTTCAGGAGTTTTCCTGGTCCTGCTTGCAGGCTAGAGTGCTCTGTAGAGAAGCATGCAATCTGAGTCTTTCAGTAGTCATTCTGCAAAGAGCCAGCCTAGAGTAAGTTGGGGTGAGTTGTACCTCTCTGCTCTAGGGAGCAGCCTGCTTTCTCTCTCTCTCTTTTCTGGTTCTTCTGTGTTAAGGTTCTGGATTTTAAGAAATAAAGTACTGTTACATTGCGATCTTCCAGAAAGAGAATTTTATATTTGTTAATTGAAATTCTCTCTTTGTATGCCATAAACATAACACTTGCCCAATTATCTTCTATCTTAAGCATTCTCTGCACTTGTCTTATGCTTTTGTATTTTATTCTGAATGACAACGACCCCAATACCACAACTATACCCATGAGGGCAGATTCTTGTGCACTGCTCATGCTGAACCCCAGCAACTTCAGTAAGACTCTGCAGGGTGTGCATGGATCTAACTGAAGAGTCAAGGCCTGCATATGTAGCCAAAAATTACTTGCAAAGCTCATCTGGCTGGATGCCAGGTCAGAGATTTCCACTAACCCGGTAGATGGGGTTCCAAATCCAAATCTGTCTCCTTTTTTTCTGTTAATTTCAGTTTGCATATCACAAGACTTCTTAACTCTGCAAACAGGGATTTCTGCATGGTGTAGTCAAATTCACTTGTCTCCTCCCTTTCTGCTTCTGAGATTGGGTAAGTAGGGCAGGGTGAATTTGGGGTGGGGTGATAATCAAATATTCATTCCTATTTTGTAACAAATTAGCTTTGGCTGTGCCCACACCCCTGGTTCCAGGGTATATTTGCTATCCAGATATATTCTAGCAAACAAATGTTATAGCCCAAATGGCTGTGGAAACGGCAAATTCTAAGTGAATACTGGAGAATATTTGTGTAAAGTGAATTGTGAATTCATAAACTTGATTGTTCACAAAGAGAAACTGACTACAGGGTTATACTCATTCACTTGAAGAAGAGAATCAGTGTCATGTGATCTACACATTGAATCCAAACTAGCCAACCTACTTTGAATCTGGAATATCAGATACAATAAATAAATTGCTCATTCACAATCTAGAGACAAAGAGTGATTCAGTGACATTATTCAGTGAATAATTTAGAATAATGAATAAATATGAGAAAACCATGATCTGCCCAGAGACAATTGTCAAGGAGAAACAAAAGTCAAAACTGATCAAATATGTTACTCACTGTCACTGAAAATTAGTCACCTAGCTTTACTCCCAAGACAATATTTAAGTGATGTTGTCATTCACAAATAGGAGACTTATTTGCCAACCATGTTGAGTGGAAGCAATGGTGCTGAGCTAATGGCTACTGTCCCATCACAATTTTAGCACTAAATCAGACCACCCCCTATTGCTGAGTGACACTAAATATCTACTTTTCAGAGATAGCTAATCAGCTAGAGAAAGGTTTTGAAATGAACTACAGATGGCTTGTGTCCACTGCTGATTTACTCCCTCCCCATCACTATTGACAAGTAGAATATACAGCTCCTTTGAGTAGAGTTTTCCAGCCATTATGATACCCGGGGTGTTGGAAAAATTTTTTTAGTGGGGGTGCTGAGAGCCATTGAACCAAACTCGAAACGCTGTATACGATAGAAACCACTTCAAGCCAGGGGGTGTGGCCGCATCTCCAGCACCCCTAGTTCCAGTACCTATGTCTGATACATAAAATTTGAAGAAAATTAATGTAAAAAAGATGAAGACCCTATAATCCTTGCTATATTATAAAACTCCTTGATTTCTTTTAAACCTTAATCATTAAAAATGAGTAGCAGGTAGTAGTCAGGAATTACTGGTCTTAGAACAGATTGGCCTGATAGCGGTACACATTGGTTAACTAACTGTAATATGAGCCTACAACACTAGATGGCAAACTAGTGTTATTTTTCACATCTGTGTCTGAACTTGATCTATTTCAGGAGTCTAGTTTATACCCACTTTACAAATACATGGGGCCATAAAACACAGTTTTATATATATATGAAGTCTTAATTTTGCTAAAATGATCTTTTCCAGCTGTCTGTTTTCTCCAGGTATTGTAACGCTCACCTCTTCAACTGCCATCCCTTTTACTTCCCATATATCAGATGGATTCTGCTGGACCAGTAACACCTAGGTATAGAGTGTTAGTCGCAGAGTTTAAGGCCAGAAGGGACCACCAGATCATCTAGTCTGACCTCCTGTAAATCACAGGGCATCAACACCACCCAGCACCACCAGCACGCTAAACCCAACAACCGAAATGAGACCAAGTAAATGAGACCTACAGGAGACTAGACCATTAGGTGCTACGGGCAGAAAAGAGGAGGAACTGAGGTCCACCAGTGCTGAAACCTCCTGTAATGGCAGGGAAATGATTACATGTGTTAATCTGAGATTGGTCCAAGCTGCAGAGTTCAGATCCAAAGTTCTCTTGTGATTACACAACTCAGATGAGAAAACAATGAAGCTGAATATGTAGGTATATATAGATAGTATCATTATGTATTTGTACTGTGGTAGCACCTAGCAGCCCC
Source organism: Natator depressus (assembly GCF_965152275.1). Classification (NCBI taxonomy): domain Eukaryota; kingdom Metazoa; phylum Chordata; order Testudines; family Cheloniidae; genus Natator; species Natator depressus. The sequence continues at coordinate 150,203,458 of NC_134234.1, forward strand.
AGTCATGGATCAGTGCCCCACGGTGCTAGAGTTCTGTACAAACATGGAACAAAAAGACAATCCGTGCCCTAAAGAGTTTACATCAATGCCTGTATATAAAGACATGCCTTTTCTTCTTCCCTCACATAAAGAAGAGATTTTGGTTTGGGAGTTGTGAAATTCCTTCTCTTTTTCTTTTACATCTATCGATGTGTTTGTTTATTGTGTGAGAAAAGATATCAGCTATGGAGCCAAGTAGTTAGGAATTTCTTTTAGGAGCCTGTTCCCCTCTTTCCTATGTGCACAAAATGACCCTTTCCACTAATAGGAGTTACACATGTAGAAAACTGAGTCTTTGAGACCTCATCCTGAATAAACTAGCCAAAGTCTAAATTAGAACAAGTCTAACCAAGGAAAACACTGGCCTGTGAAGAGCCAATACCTTATCCTATCCGTTCCTTAGAAGGGAGTTGGCGGGCTGTTTGGGTCAAGGTGAGAAGAGTACATACCAATAAGCTTCTACTCACTACTTGGCACTCCAGTATGCCTAGTTCTTGGGACAGTCTATGTCCCTACTTCACCTGCAGTTGTGGTGCCTGAGAATGTCCCCTGTGCAGGTTCAGATGGGGAGACAGAAAAATTCCAGTTCAGTCTTTAAAATGAGCTGTTCTTGGAAAGACAGCATGAGCTTTTTAAAATAGTCTAGGCTCAGGATGTGGGGGAGGGGGGCTCCCCTTCCCACGCCTCCAATTACAAGAGCATCTTGGATGGCTCTGGCCTCTAATGGCCATCAAGTTGCTTCCTTTGGTGACTAATAAGAAGTCTGCTTCCTTGAAAGCAGGTGAGCTTCTGGCCCCATCTGTACCTTCAAAACACAGATTTCAGCCAGGGAGAGTCCCAATCACTTCAGACTGTGGCTCCTTTAAATTTTTTCCTAGTTATATACTAGTCAATTCTTTTCCTCCCACCACTCTGAACCATGACATTGCTCAGCGTGTCCCCACGTGCCATTCCTGGAGCTCAGTGTGATGGTATATATGATGATCAGGGTGGCAGAGTCACAAACCTTCCCCCCTGGGAATAGAGAGGCAGCAGAAAGCCTGACTGGGCAGTGCACATTCACTAAAGAAGCGAGACTTCCTCTTCAGAGCAAGGAGTAACCTTAGCAGATGCAAAGTCCAGAGCATTCAGATTGCTTTTGTGGGCCAGGAGGCACACAGATGCTGTTTTGGGGCCCTTAGTAAGTACAATATATTATGTGTATACTCTGCTATTTAATAATACTATTTCCCTCTGTATAAACCAACTTATAGCACCAATGAAAAAATAGCCATGGACCATGAAACAAGTGGGAATGGCTAATCAATTTTTATCACTAATATTGTGGGTAAGCCCAATAACTCTGTATGAGTTATGAAAGGCTTTCACTGCTCAAGGTAGATGTGCTTATGTGTTTAATCTCCTTTTAGCTGTCATATTTTAGTTCAGTCTAATAATGGAAGGAGTGGAGAGCTAAACACTTTAAAACAAAAAATATTACATTGCATTTTTTTTTTTTTAAATTCAGGCACGTGAAATGCAGAAAGGTGTGCTGGCTATAGGAGGTGTGCTAATGATGTAGTGCAGGAGCCTTTAAAAACCTGGGTTCAAATCAAGCTTAAATAAGTGACAAGCAAATTGGGGCTACTGATTTCAATCAAGTCCCCATTTGGCTACATTAAAACCGCCACATAACAATGCTTTAGCACTTAAAGAGAGAGACCATCAACTAAAAGATAAGACGTCTGTCAGAAAATGCTTTAAGTGTCATTTTTACCAATGGTTTCAGAGTAGCAGCTGTATTAGTCTGTATTCGCAAAAAGAAAAGGAGTACTTGTGGCACCTTCACTGAATGCATCCGATGAAGTGAGCTGTAGCTCACGAAAGCTTATGCTCAAATAAATTTGTTAGTCTCTAAGGTGCCACAAGTACTCCTTTTATTTATACCAATAACAACTAAGATTACTAGAACTGAAAGACATTAGAAAGTACATTTATTTTCCCCTATTTTTTCAGTTAGTTTACTTTGTGTATTTTGGTAGTGCTTTCTGCATGGTCAGTTTTGCTATTTCCCCCTTTCCATTCAGTTGCTGGTGCACCAATCTTGCAGTTTCAAGCTTTTAATTTTAAGCAATTGAATAGGACTGGTTGGAAAATCTCAGACAAAAGAGTTTTTTCATTGGAATTAGTGGATTTGTCAAAATCAAAAAGCTTTGTGAAGACAGTTTGATTTCAGAGAAGTTCCTCTGGAAGCCAGGAGGATTCTGAGGGAATCTTGCTGGCTGGGTGGGCCTCAAAACCTGTCTGGTTTCCTGCCAGCCTGCCTGCGTGGCTCCTCAGCAACATGCCTGGCAGGGTGTTGGAGAGCCAGAGCTTCTAATATCCACAGCTCTGGGACTGCCTGCATACAGACTGTTCCAGGGCCGGGGACCCCAGCACTTCCAGGGTCTGTGGCTCTGGGACACCTCACCGTGTGGACTACCATGGCTTCATCCTCTTTCAGGGAGAATTTCAAAAATCTGGGGGTTTGTTCTTATTTGGAACGAAACCAAATTTTGAACTAGCAAAATCCTCTGTACAGTGGAATTACCTGCCTCTAGCCAGCTCTCCACATGAGTAATCTCACTGATTTCCATAGGACTACTCACATGCTTAAACAGGGTGACCATATGTTCCGTTTTGGCCAGGACAGTCCCTTTTAAGCCCTGTCCTGGCCGTCCTGACCTTGGGGCTCGGGCTCGGGCGAGCTGCAATGCCAGTCCCAGCCTTTGGGAAATATGGTCACCCTGTCTAAGATGTGCGTCACTGCTCACCCAAGCCCTGCCTGCCCCGCCCCGCGCGGGGAGCTGGGCTCCAGCGAGCTGCTTGGGCCAGCCCCGTGGCGGGGGCTCCGATGAGTGGCTCAGGCCAACCCCACAGTGCGGGGAGGGCTCGGGCCAGCCCCACACGGTATCCCATTTTTCCTGTGGGAAATATGGTCACCCTATGCTTAAAGTTAAGTGTACATGTGGTCACAGGAGATTGGTGCCTGAGTCCTTTTCTCTGATTTTTGTGTGGGGCTTTCACACAGCAACAAGGAAGAGAGAAGTATTTCTTCAAGCATGAAAAATTAGATTGTAAAACTGCAAGAATTCCCAGGAGGACTCAGGGCCAGGTGTAGTACCTGAAACTCCTTTGTAACTGAGTTTTGAAACGTGACTAGACTTCACATGGACAGTATTGCTTTAACATTTTCAAAGCACTGGTCAAACCTAGGCCCTGCAAGAAGCTCCCTGTGGGCAACTGAAGCCAGTGGGGTTCTATATGGGAGCTGCTTACTTGCAGGATCAGGGTTTAACTAATCAGGCCTCTCCCACACCCACCGTATTATTTTCTCCATGGGTCTGAGCCTGGGAGCACCCACAACTCCCCCTCGAAGCTGCAGGATCAGACCTTAAGATACCTGTTTTCAAAAGAGCTCAGGGGCATATTGTCACGTGCTCAGCACCCACAATTGGAGCAAGATTTCTAAAAGAAGTCAGCTCCCTTTTAGACACCTCAATGAGAGCCAGATTTCCAAAGCACTCAGCACCCAACAAGTGGCACTCTTTTGAAAACCTAGGCCCCGTTGGGGTTGCTGAACTCCTGAAAATCTGGTCCAAAGTGACTTGTACAAGGCCGCAGTGGGAGTCGGTGGCAGAGCTGGGATTAGAACTCCTGCGTTCCAAACTCCCAGCCTTCTCTTGGAGCCTTTAGATGCCCCCTTGCCTCTTGCTCATTTTCCATGTTGTGTGTCCTGCTGTTTGTAGACACAAGAGGGTAAGTGACAGGCTCCCTGGCTGTGAGTTTCCATACACTGGTGGATTTATGTCAGACATTTCATGTTACTAAATGTCATTGTGAGTGATTTTATGGTTCTAGGTTAATAAGCTGTTCAGCGTCATGGAAGTACTGAACCGTGTGTTGCTCCAGTTGCTAGGGTGAGCACTCATTTTTTTATTTAAAACCGTACATGTAAAGAGCACAGTTCTCAGGCAGCTCTACCTTATGAATTCACCTTTTAATTTTAAAAAAAAATTATTTCCTCTTTTTCTAAATAAATACGTGTCTCATTCCAACCAGTGTGGTTTGATTCGTGCTAACCCCATTTCCTTCATGCCTTGCATGTCTCAAGAGCCCATAACTATGAAGCTCCACCCATACATTAGGGAGGAAAGTATGAGAGACTAGAAAAGCAGCATAATTTACACTGGACAAGTGCTCTGGACAATTATTTTTATTAAATTACATGGGAAAATCTCATCAATTCAGTCTCTTTGCGATGACACAGACTCAAAGTTCTCCAACGACTATGACGTTCAACACTAATTTATTTTCAGTCAAGAAATAGCCTCAGAACTGAAGCTATTTCTGTCTTCTGCTTAGAAATGGGAATGGTCCAAAACCGCACTGAGCTTTGGGAGAATTTGGATCAGGACCAGAAATTCACAGTTTGGACAGTCACCAGTGGAATGTAAACAAGGATTTAAAAGTGTAGATTTATAACATATAATCTGAAAATGATTTTAAAAATACAATGTAAAAAAAATCCCAGATTTTGGTTTCCCCAATACTTTGAGAACTCAGATGTTTCTTGTTGAAAACATTCCTTCAGAAGCATCTACTTCAGTGCCAGTGGTGGTGGTGGGGAATGTACTTTCAGATTTTCCCTGACTGCCCTGGCTTTGGAACAATAACTTACACATACACAAAGGAATGGGGGGAAAGAAGAGCTACACTGGAACACCCTACTGAAGGACTCCCATGTAATCTGTCAACATTTTTCTATCTGCCCCACTTTTTACCAGTAGGTACCACATTGTATTCCTCACTGGCTGTCAGGAATCAGGGCCTGCAGCAGATCTAGTCTCCAGACAGTCTCATCAGTACAGCTGGCCTGCAGGAGGTTGCCTGACTGGCCACGCAACTTGACTGGCTGGAGGGGTCAGCAGGCCAGCTCTCCTGCGTTACCATGTTCCTGCTGCTCCTGCCTTGCACCCAGCCTTGCCTCTGTCCTGCGCCTGCCTTGAACCCTTCCTTGACAGCTAAGCTGCTTGCTCCAGTTCCTGACCTCCGGCTTGACCTGTGACTGATTCCTGACTCCAGCTTGACACTCAGTTCTGGTATCCAGTTCCTGCCCTCCGGTTTGTCCCTTGGCTCCAGCATCTGACTACCAACTCCGGCTTGTCCGTTGGCTCTGGTATCCAGTTCCTGCCCTCCATCATGACCCTTTGACTACTGACTCTGGCTCTGATCCTAGTCCTTGGTTCCGACGCTTGGTTCACTACACCTGCTCTGCCCACTAGGCTAGACCACCCTTGTCCTCATCGCCTGACACTAGCTTGTCCGCAATTTCCAGAAATATTCAATACATCAACAGTTAAAAGGAAAGAATAGATCTGGGTAGCAGGTGTTTATTATCTGCACATCTCTAGAGAAGAATAACCCTCACTGTATTTCCATGCCCACTTGAAATGGAGAATGGCCATGACCCTGTAAGTGGCTCTGCTTGAGTCACTCCCTACATCATACTTTATTCCTAATATTCTTATTGCTTGCCTACATCAGTTTTACCACATATGTAGATTTTTGTGATGCAGGCAAATAAGGAGGCTAAGCTTTAAATAACATGGCATATGTTTTACATTTGCCACGTAGAACGAGAGTTCTTCATCTGATTTATGCACCACCTGGACAAAATTATTTTTATTGTGGGTTTATTTCATTTGCTCCAGCATCCCCAACTGAAAAAAACACTTGTAAACTGCTAGTGATGACGGACAAAGAAATCAGCTTTGAAAGACAAATTTACTGAAAATCCAGAGACTCTTCACACATGCAAATGAAAATGCTGTTGTAATAATTTTTGACTCGCAAATGCAAGGTAATCCTGGAGAGAGTAGTCTTCAGTCTCTTGCATCATTCCCTTACAGAATGCTGGGACGGTAGGAAAAATTCACTAACAGCGATAAAACATTGCAGCAGAACAAATGCATACATTTGGCTGGAATGCATGCATAGTTTAGCTCTTTTTAGAACACCATCAAGAAACACTATCAGGTTAATAAGCTACCTTTATGGCAGCCTCGCAAAATTGTCATGATATTTTACCAGATGAATTACTAAATCTCCTCAATTTCTACCCTTTACAATTATCATAATCATAGAAAACTAAATATTTCACTCACCATCAAAACAAATAATTTACCCTGGTGATTTGAGAATGGAGTTCTGTAAGGCATCTTTATGGTATTCACCATGAAAAGTGCACACACCAGGCATATATGACATATATTATGTTGTGGCTGTTATACAAATCCCACTAATAATGCAGGAGATCCCATATCTGGAATAGACTGAATGGTATTATGAGTTTAAATCTGCCATCCAAAGAAATGATACTCTTTAGCTAATCAGATTTTTAAAAAGAAAGCTGCATTACAGCTCCTAGGATGATGGGCCCTTTGGGTGTTACTGTGATGCCACTAAATAATAATAATACAAATCCATAAAAGTCATAGTAGCTAGGAGGTTTCGGTTCTCTTTTTACCTGTACTAGTCCTTTGCTGTGCAAAAGCCACCTACAAAAATACAATGTAATAAGAATATGTAAAGCTAAATTTTGTCCCCTGTGTCAATGCTGCATTGTAGGGCTGGGCACGAAGGAGGATTGTATGGGGAGTTCCTCCCCGTCCCACACCCTACAGAACAGCAGTGGACAGGATTTTTTGCTGGGAAATTCCTCCCACTTCCAGGCCCATTCCACAGCCCCTTTTGAGGCTCCCAGATTGCTTAAATCCCAGCTGAACTAGCATCCCCATTGTAGATGGCAGTGGCCAGAAGATCTGTTGTTGTGTGGAGCTGGCACAGGAGGGTGCCCTGCCTTGCCTGCCCTGCTCTTAAAGCTTTTTGTGCAGGCTGGCTCAGTGGCTTTCAATGAATCTGGGCTGTGTGGTGCGCAAAGGGTGCTGACCTCTTGATTGGAATGCTCCCCTCCTCTTGTTCTGCTGTCCTCTCTAGCTGCTGAGGAGGGAGCAGAACTTGCCATTAGAAAACTGGCAGATCTAAGAAGCTCTTCTCACCTAAACTGATTTTAAATTGACAAATACAGGTCATTCTATATACAGATGGGTGCATGTTGCATTTGCTTCTCTATCATAAGAGCATGTGGCCTTTGAAATGGATTCAGACTTCATGATTTGCCGTGAACACCTTAGCCCCAGTGCACACTCCTGAAGGAATCATAAACGTGCAGTCTCAAAAGAAAGGGAAGCCAGTATAATATAGTTACAGTAGATGGTGCTAGACAAGTACAAAAGAGACTAGGCAGTCATTTAAGGATACCTGCAAGATATAAGCTAAGCTGTTCAAAAAATGTGCAATTTAGATTTATCAGTTCAGGAGGGAGAGTCAGATGAAAACAGTTAAGCTGGGAAGATTATTAAATACAAAACCCTGTGTGTAGACAATGCTCAGGTTATTACACAAACTGACAAAAGGGAGGGGTGCAAATGCTGTCCCTGGTGGCATCCACATAATGTCAATGAAATCAAATGAATGGAAGAGGAGGGGGAATGTGGGAGCAGGACTGAGGGCAGCATGTGGTTCAGGCACTTAAAAGCTGAGGCTGACATTCCATTCTTATCATGCTTTTAGACAGAGGGAGAGAAGACACAATGATATATGAGTTAGCATCAGAGTGGGAGGCTCAGCTCTAAGTTCCGGGTGTCTATGGGTTTGTATCCAACTGTTAATAATATATAAATACAGTCATTTGCATTTATTTTTATATGAAGGAAAAATTCTGTGGGGTAATCTGTGTTTGGGTTACCATTTTAGTGTGGAGTTACACACTATTCAAGGCTGCATGCTAGTTCCTCTCTTAGAGCCACAGTATTGCATTTGAACGTGTGAGAACTTGATAGATCTGCCCACTAAAAACCATCATCAGGGCATTAGTTTGTATATGTGCATATTAAATAGCATTATGGAAATACACAGGTCTATTGGGGATTATTCTATTATGCCAATAACGTTCCTTATCAAGTCAAATATATAGCTTTTTTGTTAGCGTGTGTACATTATTACAAATACAAGTCTGCATAGGTTGTAATACAGAGCTCTGCATGACACTACCTGTTTCATATGTTTGCGTGATTACAATGTGCAGTTCTGACTCAAATGTATGTTGTTATCTATATTGGAAATAATAAAGATATTAAAATAACGTTATGGAAAATGCTTCCAGCAAATGCATAATAGCCAATATGGAAATATTAATCACTGGCAGGCAGGCTGGCCTGCAGACTCAGCATTGCTTTGCTGTGCAGCATCAGTGCACAGTCACATAAGAAACGCTGGTCTGAGGCTAACTTTGGGCTCTCACTTACTGGCATCTGCCAGGCAGGGCAGGGATCACAGTGGAGGTGACACTCTGAGTCTCTAAAGGAGAAAATTGCATGATGTATCACCACTCATGAGCATCCGCTAGAGAGCTGTTTAGAGTGAGATTACAGTCTCAGTGGAGACTCTCATCCCTCTCGGTCATAGGGTTATTATGATGATGCCGTTGCAGCTTGCACGGAGGATGGTAGGAGGGGATTTAAATGATGGCCGGAAGGAAAGGCTGGATGAAATCTCCACAAACCCCGTTCAGATTAACTCAGATTCCTGAATCCCTGCTTTGGGAGACTTGAAAACAGCCAAATTGATTTTTTTTTCCTTCTTCAAAAAAATGCCTTAAACCTTGAGCTACGAGTTTGCAAGCCATGTTTTGGTCCAGAATGAAACAAATCCCTGCAAATAAGGGTTTTGCTAATTAAAAACAAGGGGCTTTGTTCTCCTCTCCCCGGCACTAATTTTATACTAGTGAAATAACATTGACGTTGTGGATTTACTCCTGATTTATGCTGGTGTAACTAAGAGTAGATCATGCTCAATACTGGGGTCTGTTCTTCCCAAGGGATTTTTTGTTTGTAAACTCATATTAGTATGAAAAAGAGAAAAATCTCTGGGCAATTCTGCGCTCTCCGGCTCAATCCATACTATTAATTATCATGCTTATTATGGCAGTGCCTAAGGGCAATATGAGAACTAAGCCCCATGGTGCCAGGTACTGTACAAATATAGACTAAGCCCCAATCCCTGCCCTAAAGAGCAGTCTACATAGACAAGACAAGACACAAAGTGGGGGAAGGGCTATAACACACAAACAGTGAACAATATGATGGCAGCAAATGGCATGTTGGTTCTGCAATATGTTTATTATTATTTTTATTTTTTTTTGTCCTTGTAATGCTCGTTGAGCACTGTTTAAGATTGATTCCAGTACCTGAAAATAAATGATGACTAACTAAAGGCTATTTGGGATAAAAACAGAAGGAGATTTTGTCTCCACCCCACAAAGTTGGCTTCCTCTTTAGGAGGAGATGCTACAAAAATGCTCCCACTTGCTGATTGCAAATCCAAAATGATGATAGCACATCACTATCTTAATGTTAAGGCGCCCTTGCAAGATTTAATTTGAGAATTCCTCAAGGAATGCAAAAATCAAGTGACTCTCAGCCTATGCTTTATTAGACCAAAAGGGAATGCTCTTCATACAAACCTTTTGCAATTTAACTAAATATTTTTATTTTTATTGGCGCTCATTACAGTTGTATTCAATGGAGAAGGGACATCATGGAGCTGATGTTAATTCTTCTCCTAGCAGCATGCATTCCTGTTGAGATTTGGAAGGGGGACATGCCACAAAGAACAGCTGTTCCCTATTCCCAATTCTTTTCTGAGCTACGGAGCCCCAGCCTGCTCAGAGTCTTACATGGAGGTTTCCATCAGCTTGGGAGGATCATTCTTCAGAGTCACTTCTCCCCGTGCACCCACACTCTGCACTCTGTTACCTTTAGCTTCTGTTCCTCTCCACCAACACAAGTGAAATGTTGCTCACTGACCCATACTTTTGAGGCCACTCCCATGCCCCCACCTCCTTGGGTTGTGTGCCTACCTAATGCTGCTTCTAACTCCAAGGACATTCTAGTACAGTGAGACTTTTTTATTATTTTTGCCTGAGGAAAACACTGTAGTATTGTTATTTAATTGTGCTTTGTTGCTAAATTATTGTTGTTTGTTTTCTCTGCATTAGTTATTTTATGTTACAGAGGCATTGCAATATTCTCACTTTTTTTTCTCCAAATTTGGGCATAATACTATAAGGCCTTGGCATACGGACTAGTCCCCTTACAAAGAGCTTGAAGGATTAGGCATAAAAAACAGTTATGTGAAAACTAGAAGAGATGTAGCTAAATCTCTGTAGAACAGATACAAATTATCCCCTGGATTTCAGCAGGACTCAGACAAATTGGTCCACAAATTTCTTTCACATTTTAAACTGATTTCTCATGACCTTGGTCGTCGGTGCCTGAAACTACAGTATTGATGATCTGAAACTCATCAAGAGACATCATTTATAATGTTAAATTTCCTTACGGTCATTTTGGATTTGAAGCAACAAACTTTCTTGGGTCCGAGTTTAGTATACCTTGACAACAGGTTACAAAGGGATGGGATGAGATGGACATGTTAACTGTATACATTTGCATTACCACCCTAAGTGAAGTAATCATTCCACAACTGTAAACAGAGAGCAAAAATATAGATTAAATAGGAACAGAATGAAACTTAGTAGCCCCTCACCTGCACCAGCTGACTATATTCAGGGCCAGCCCTAGATCAAATGGCGCTCCAGGCGAGAAATGTTTTTTCCCCACCCCCTCACTCCCCATTTGTTGAACTTTTGAATACCTTATTTTTATGGCATTTGTAGCCCATTTCATGACTTTGATGCACGATCTGCATGCATGATTTACCACAAGGCACGAAGGAAGCTCTTGGATTCAGCACAAGGATCCTTGCCTGGATGTTGCTGTTTCTTCCCTTCATGTTCGCACCGTTGTTGTAGTCTGGGCCATGGCACTCCTGAACTTTATTTTATTCTCATTCAAAATGTTCTTAAACAGTTCTGTTAGGTCTTTTCCAGTAGAACTGTCCACAGACTGGAAACAGATAAAACGTTCCTTTATTTGGATACAGCCATCCTAATAGTCAACGAATCTTACTGTAAATGATATCTTCTCACTGTGACTAATGTTGGAAGTGCAGTCCATTATTATGGCATAGTAATTCTCTTTGCCAAGCCACATTAACATCTTATCGAATACCTTCCTTGCCATAAGGTCAATCAATTAATTTTGAATTGTTTTGCTGCAGTAATGGTCCATAGCTTCTTTACAAATTACTCAACATAAGTGCTCACACATGATATCACTGTATTTCCCAAGAAGTTCTACCACACCAAGGAAATTATTGTTATGTTCAGTGAACAACTTATCCAACAAGCACCAGAAAGCCAAATTATTCTTTGCAAGGAAGAGGGTAGTTGAGATCAGATGCTCGAGCACGTTCCTCCAGTGCTGGGTTTCTACATTAATAATGTGCTGGTTTTCTGCATCTAGGCATTTATTCAGCTTGAGCCTGGATTCAACCTCCATCCATTTGGAGTGGGCCGTAAAATGGCTGGGTGACTTTTCATGTTGCTTCAGAGCATCAGCTAAGTTATGCCAGTAATTGTACCTGGAAAGCTGAAGCAATGATTTGACATTCTTATAAAATATTTTGAAACAAAACCAGAACACTTTGTCAGTTGATTTTGAGGAAACTAGCCAATGCTGATTCAGTTTCTCACCATTCTCGAGCACTCTTTCACAGTGTGACTTTGAAAAGTGTCACTTCTGATCTGATTATTTACTGGAAATATCATCTCCTTGATTTTGCCCAGCCCGTTCAAAACTGTACAATGAATATTGGCAGAATTTAGGATTGCAGGCCATAAAGTGGGATCTGATGTATCGATTTGTGGTGTGCAATTTTTCTCACTGCTGTTTCTGTCATCGTGTGATGCTGATTCTTCTTTATTGCTTCTCTCCTTTTCACGTGAGCCAGATTTTTCTTTATCATCACTCGGATAGCTCAGTGGTTTGAGCATTGGCCTGCTAAGCCCAGGGTTGTGAGTTCAATCCTTGAGGGGGCCATTTAGGGATCTGGGGCAAAAATTGGGGATTGGTCCTGCTTTGAGCAGGGGGTTGAACTAGATGACTTTCTGAGGTCCCTTCTAACCCTGATCTCTTATGATCTCTTTTACGCCGCCAGGAAAACTGGATGATTCTCCATCAATTTCCTCGCATTTCCATTCCTTATCTTCAGGTAAATCTGCTAATTCCTTAGTAATAGGACTTCTATCATTTATGCTTTGCTCCTCAATTTCTTCTGCACTGGGACAATCGCTACTGCCCTAGGCCCAGTCTATGTTGTTCTGTTTCAGATATTTTCCCATCAAATTTGCCCCTCGCTAGATTGCAGTTGAACTTTTCGCTTCCCATACTGAGCTCCTGAAGGCTTCTTCAGGGGCATCTTTTATTTTCTACAGGGGGAAAAACAGACAGTATAAGGGAGAGCAAAAGTCTATGTTCCACAGTCTTAGAAAGTCATCAAACATTACATGTTAAGCATGCAAAAGAAGTAACAGTATTGCTTTTATATTGTTGCATAGATAGGAGTTCGATATCTCTGGTGACTCATTAAATATGTCTTTTATTAGTCACTATGTACACTCTTCAAGTCTTAAAACACAAGTACCCTTTTACAATTATACAATAAAACAAGGTTCACAGTATCGCAGCTGGCCTCTCACTTCGTTCTTATATCTCACTGACTGAGCGACGATGCCCTGCTCTTGATATACCCATGAGGGCATGGCTGACAACACTGTAGGAGGTTCAATGAAAACGTAGTTTTCAGAAAGTCTGGAAGGTTCCACGAGATTCTACAAAGGTCCAGAACATTCTAGGAAGTTAGTAAAAAATTAGTTAGAGAAACATTTTACTTCAAACATTCTATTTTCCCTTTTGTCGCTAACAAAGAAAACAACACCCCGAGCCTGGCACTCTCCACTCCCAGCATCTAGGTGGTTGCCTGGGTCACCTTCCCCTAAATCTGGTCCTGGCTATACTGAACTATAATCCAGAACATATACAACAGATTACAAGAAAAAGTCAATTGCCTAAGCCATATGAGATATTGCTATTGAAGAACCTATCCAAGCGGTACTCCCAGGGCTAAAAATATATCACTTGAATACAGTATATGCACATATTTAATCACTTTTCTCCCACAAAACCTCATGTTATTTTACAAACATTGTGCAGCAGAACTACCTCATGACTGATGAAGTGTAGCCATGGGTTGGAATGGGCCAATAACTGCTATTTTGTGCCAGCATGCATATGGCAAAACTGTTAATGAAGATTGTTTCTTTGATTACCATTGAAGAGGGAATTAAGACTGGCCTTAGTGTGTGGTCTATACTGAAATTCAAGCAAGACACCAAGCTTATCAGCCTATTATTGAAAAATGTTATGTAACTATTAATGTCACAAGAGCAGGGGACATCAGAAGCATGCCTCATATAGTTATCTTTAGCACTACGCATATCACCACCTCCAGTAGATCCTGCTGTTTCTTAGACATCTCCCATGAAAGACCCTGATCCTGCAAGGTGCTGAGCACCCTCACCTCCCATTGACTTCACTGGGAATTAAGAGACTTTCTTGGCACCTTACATGGGATGCTGTGCAACTTGTAGTACTAACAAACCGGACTAAGCTTAACTTCACAATTTTTTTTAGCTCAGAGTACAAGGTGATATGACCAAGACATTGAATTTATTCTGTCTTCTGGCATCCTTTGCATCTTCATGGAGTCTTGAGATACCTTCATTTTAATGCCCATCATCAAGACCTTATATGACAGGAATTCTCCTTCTAGTTGAGGAGGTTTGGACAGGATTTCCTTTGCACCCTCCCTGTCAGTATGTTCCTTATCTATCCAAGAATCTTTGCTGTACAGTGATGTTAGGCACACCTGCACCACCAGATACTGGATGCATGAGCTTCCTCATTGCTCACAGCCCTTGCTGGACTGAGGAGTCAGATAAAGACAGGAACAAGCTGGGTTTCCCAGATTTCAATGCAGGGCATAGCTATCACACTGGTCTCACCCTAAAGAATAAATATTTAAAACAAATGATACTGAGGATTAAACTTTGTGCCACAAAGGCATGTGATCACCTTCTGCCAACAGCAGGAAAGAAGGAATTGCACACACATACAATATTTATACCTATAGCTACTTCATAATTGCATGTTATTAAAGTCATAAACATATGCTTCCTTATTTCATTCTGATGCAGGAGTGCTGCAATAATCAAATGATAGCATATCTGCAAGAGGCTGTTTATACTGTCTATTAAAATGATCAGAATATAAGGAAGTAGAAAAAAATGAAGCACTGTGTGTTTTATCCAGTGAAGTTTGGCCTCTTTATAGATTTATCCAAAGTCAAGGGCTTGGACACATGCCTACAGATTCTGAAGAAATATAAAATTAGCTGACCATATTTAAGTTTCAGGCAGACTCTACAAGATATATACAAATTCATTATGTTGCATTTCATCTTCCATTTTGTTGCCCGGTCACCCAATTTTGTGAGATCCCTCTGTAACTCTTCGCAGTCAGCTTTGGACTTAACTATCTTGAATTGTATATCATCTACAAACTTTGCCAGTTCACTGTTCACTCCCTTTTCCAGATCATTAATGAATATATTGAACAGTAGTATTTACCTCTCTCCGTTGTGAAAACTGACCATTTATTTAAAACAAACAAGAGGGAAGTACTTTTTCACCCAGTGCACAATTAACCTCTGGAACTCATTGCTATGGGATATTGTGATGTCCATAAGTATAACTGGGTTCAAAAAAGAAGTAGAGAACTTCATGGAGGATAGGTTTCAGAGTAGCAGTGGCTATTAGCCAGGATGGTCAGGGATGCAACCCCATGCTTGGGGGTGACCCTAAACCGCTGACTGCCAAAAGCTAGGAGGGGGAGACAAAGGTGGATCACTCCAACTGCCCTGTTTTGTACACTGTCAGAAGACAGGATACTGGACGAGATGGACCATTAGTCCGACTCAGTATGGAAGTTCTGATGCAGGCAACCACCAGCAGCACAGGGAATAGCAGCAGGGTCAGCTGGAATGATGGGTGTGGGAGCCTTGCTGCTACTCATGCTGATCAGATATATTTCATTGTACTGTTGAAATCATGTTCTTTCTGACTGACCGGTTTTTCTGTCTCTCCCATGATCTTCAATCCCAAATGTATATATGCATATGTAGGTTGAATTTCAGTCTCTCCTCTGTCTCACAGGTTGCAGTCATTCTACCCTGAGTTTGCACTGTGCTTTGTGTCTCTCTCTTTCCACTGTAGTCTACGGTCACTCATTCTGTGTTTGATAACTCTGCCTTACCTTTGTGCATTTCACAGTGGCCTACGGTAATCTGCTAGTATGGCAGTATGCCAGCTTGTCGGTTTTCATCTGTTCTTCCCAATAACTTGAATTTGAATATTGCAAGCCGTGGGCTCACATCCAGAAAAATTAGTTTTTGACTTGCTAGTGCTTCCTGGCAGCGGACAGATCGTTTGTCCCTGCGGTTGAGATGGCACCGGAAAGTTCAGGGTGGCTTTTGTACGTTGGCTAGGAGTCAGAGAGGACAAAGTCTTAGTTTAATTTGGCCGCTGTTTGTCTGGGTGCGTGCATTCTCCGCAAGCGCTCTAGTGAGCCGTGTGTCTCTTCTGCCTGTGGCCAGGCGTGCAGGAGCTGCGTGCGGGCCTGAGGCGGGGTCCGGTGCGCGCCAGCTGAGCGGGCACTGGGTGTGCTCCTGACGTTGCAGAGATGTAGGGGGTGCCTGCAGTACAAGGATGGGACCAAAGTCTCCCTGCGACCCAAGGCACTGAACTCTCCCACGGCGGGGCGACTGTGACACAGCGGCGGAGGCGCCGCGACCTGCCTGCGCCGGGCCGGGATCGATGCCCAATCGTGGCCCCCGCCCCGTGTTGTGGTTGACCGGTTGTCAAGGTAACACTGCACGGCAATCTCCCTCCGTCCCACGTGTCCCTGCAGCGGCCGCCTCTGTTACCAGGGTCGCCGGAGAGAGAGAGAGAGAGAGAGAGCGCGGGGGGGTGAGTGTTGTTTCTGATTGGCTGCCGCCGAATCTTGCTTACGAGCATACGTCGGCGGAGCCTGGCTCCTGGAACGCGAGCCGATTGGCTGAGGTTGGAGGTGAGGCTGTGGGGTGATCCCGGCCCCGGCGCAGCCCGCTAAGTCGCCGGGCGCGGGCAGAGAGCCAGATAGGGCGGGGTCGAGTGCGCGCCTGTTGCCCGCCCCCTCCCTTCGCGCGTTCTGGTTTTGCCTCCTTCCCGCGGGGGGGGATTGGGCGGCGTGTCGCGCGCCTGGCCTAAGATGCCCTTCCTCCAGCGGCGCCTGCTGCAGCCCGGCTGGGGGAAGGGCGGTGCACGTGGTCGCGGTGCAGCCTGCTCCGGTTGCAGCCGCGGCTGGGCTGCCCAGCTGGGAGAAGACAACGCAGAGGAAGCCGGGCTGTTGCTGGACAGATTGGCTGCAAATGCGCAGCGCTGCTGCTAGAGCAAGGGGCTTGATGGGGGAAGGGAGGCAGGCCGGCAGGAGCCGGGCAACGTGCCGTAGGAGGCGGGAGGGAACGCCTTGTCTCGGGGTGCACAGCGGCGCTTTGTAATGCTCTGCCCTCGCTGCTGGGGGCAGTGACCAGCATGCCAATGTCGGCCAGTCCGCTCAGGGCACAGCTGGGCAGAGCGGAGCGCCTCCCATCGCCTCCGTTGGGCGAAGGCCGATAGCAGGTCGAGAGAGACCGGTTTAACAAGGACTACATTCCTGGATCCCAATCGGATTGAGTAAACCGTGTCCTCCCCGGCTAATTACCCCCTCCGTATGCGGGGGTCAGAGCGCCGGCTGCGCATCAGCACCGGAGAGGAGTTAGTGTGTGCACTCCGTGGGGCTACAGATTCCATCTCCCTCCCTTTAGAGCGCGATATGAGGAATCGCATTCGCTGCAAAGTCCCTTCAAAGGCAGCAGCATGCGGGGCCGGCGTGTCACTTGGGGGCGTGCCTGGCTATGCAGCTAGGGCGTGCGAAACCACCGATTTGCTCGCTACGATATATGAGACCGACCCGTTGCGATCCCCTTCCCCCACAATGCAGCAGAGCCGAGCCACATCATCACCCGTGCCAAATACATTCCCACCAGGCATGTTACAACCTGCTGCTACAGACACATACCGGGGTGCAAACATACATATTGGGCAGTGGGGAAAGAGGTTTAAAACTGGGTGTGTTCCAGACTCCCTGTTTTTGGATTACGGTCCGCGGAGCGAAAGGCAGTTTAAAGCTGGGTGTTTTACAGTCTCCCTTTCTGTGAGGTTTAGGAAACAGGTTTAAAGCTGGGTGTAACAGTCTGTCTCTCTCTCTGGGCATGGGGAGGATTTGCGTGTGTTACACAATCCAGTTCTTTCTTGGACCAAGGTACACAAGTATCGCTGAAGCACGGTAACACGTCTGTCTGAAGTCGTATTGTCTCGAGAGAGGGGCTCTCTATCCAGCCACACGGCATGTATAAAGTGCTTATCTGCAGAGTAGCTAAGTGGTGTACGTAAAAAAGGATGGGTGGGTTACTCTCTCTCTGGAGTTGGGGGGCGGGAATTTGAAGATTGGGGTGGGTGGATTTTCCTTTCGGGGTCTGGGGAGGAGAAGTAAGATTGATTTGTGTTAGAGCAGGAGGATTAGGATGGTTTGGGGAATGCTGTGTTCTCGTTGACTAGGCGTGGAATTCCAGGCTGAGTGTGTTAGGGGTTTTCCTCCTGGGGGTTGGGTGCAGCTGGCGTAAGGTATGTTGCACTCTATCCCTCTTGTGTGAGCAAGGAGGAGGAGGAAGATTGGTGGGAACCAGAGGGAGTTTTCTTTTTCGAATGCCCAGACCTATCCTGCTGGGATGCTTGGGGTACTTACTCGAACTGCCTCTCTGACAGTTCCCCGAGGTGTCTGTCTCCTGGGCTTACATTGCCACTGTTTGCATGGCTTATCCGGCCGATACGGAACTGATTCAGCGCGAGAGTCAACATTCCACTCCGCGCTGTGTCCTGCTCTGCCCACTGACTCCTACGGGACTGAGTCAGGAGCGGCTGGTCCCTATACATAGGCATGGATGGATGTGGCTATAGATAACAAACCAATCCAATCCGGAGGAAACAGGACCAAATTCGGCCCTGAAGCAAACAGGGGTTTGCGCACCGCTGTGTAGCTGGCTCCTTTCCCGTCACCGGCCGGGGTGTAGAGTGATGGGTGGGATGCGCTGTAGCAGGAGCTGGTACCTCGCCCACCCGGCTTCCCTCCCGCAGCCACTAGCTCTGGCAGGCTCTGCCTCCGGGTGCGCGCTGCGCCCTCCCCTTATCGGTGTCAGGCGAGAGGCGGAGCCGCCTTCCCGTCCCTTGTAGCTGGAGCCGGTATTACTCGCGGTCACTCAGAGCCGCCTTTATCTTGCTGCACTGCAAGGGGGTGGCACTTGGGAACACCTTATTTTACCATACACGCTATAAATACACCTCCTGGAATGGGAGCAGGGCTACCGGCCGCAGCGGGACACAGTGACGCACGGACACCCGGACACCAGCAGCCAGACCCAGAGAACCGGCAGTGAGGCTCGACTCTACAGGACATTTGGTGGGTGTGGGCTGCCTGCGGCGTCCCCCTGATCTGAGCGGGTGATGGGGTGAATGGCAGTGGGAGCTCCCGAGGCGGCTTGCATGGATCTGTGGCCCTGTCACGCTCACAGTCACGCTCACAGGGGGCTCTTTTAATTTATTCCCGCTGCAAGGAGTTGTGTTTCTGCCATCAGAGGCGCTCCCTTTGCCGTCCCCATCCCCCAGCCTCATTCTTTGAGCCGTGGGGCGTGGACTGGAAGAAGTTGCTCTTGCGTCTTCTGAATGAGAAATCGAAACGCAGCTCGGTTGCCTCCCTTAGCTGCTGGCTTTGGTGATGATGCGCTGATAAAGGATGCCGCGAGATATTGGGCAGGGGGCCACCGGGAGAGGGTTGAGGTCAGAGGAGATTTGCACAGAGAGGTAGGGAGCCTTGGGGGCGGAGGAACGGAGGGCTCGGCCTTGGAAGGTACACGGAGTTAGGAGGAAAGATCGGAGGCAAAGCCCAGAGCGGGGTTGGGATTAAAATGGGGAGCTGAAGGGGACGGGGGTGAAGAAGGAGTTTGCTGAAGGATAGGGGGAGAAAAAGGTGAAGCTCTGGGAGAGGGTTATGGGTAGGAAGGGGAAGTACTGATAACTGGGGGTTGGCGCATGGCGCAAAATGCCTTCCATCTAAACAGCATCTATCCTTCTCTATTCCAGCAAACCGCCCTTGAGCGTTGCAGCGAGCAAGCGGGGGGAAGGCTTTGGAGATACAAGGCCTGGCTCCTGGTGGCCCTTGCAAGGAGATTTGGTGGGGCAGAAGAAGGAACCGCTTGTTGTGTCCGTGCTCCCCAGGCACCCGGTGATCACTGGCATTGCACCCCACCCATCTGCCAACATGATGCAGATCTGCGACTCCTACAGCCAGAAACACTCCCTCTTTAACGCCATGAACCGCTTCATCGGGGCCGTCAACAACATGGACCAGACGGTGATGGTGCCCAGCCTGCTGCGGGACGTGCCGCTGCTGCTGGAGGAGCTGGACTCGGGGGGCGGCTGTGGGGAGGGGGATCCCCAGCTGTCGCCGGGGGACGCCGGCGCCTTCTTCTCCCGCAGGGACATGTACAGCCATTACCTGCTGCTCAAGTCCATCCGCAACGACATCGAGTGGGGGGTGCTGCAGCAGGGCGCCGAGGAGGCCAGCCGGAAGAAGGACAAGCTGAGCGGGGACATTGGCCGGGGCCTGCCGGAGTCCGCGGTGGAGGAGGAGGATCTGGAGAAGCAATTCCACTATCACCTGAGCGGACTCCACACGGTACTCTCCAAACTCACCCGCAAGGCCAACGTGCTCACCAACAGATACAAGCAGGAGATCGGCTTCAGCAACTGGGGGCACTGAGCCAGGGCAGGGCTTGGCATGGGGTGGGTATGGGGGGGGGTGCTTCCGAGCAAGGGATCCCTATCTGCCGGGGGGCGGGGGGAGGAAGAGAGGGAGGGAGGGGCTCAGGGGAGCGCGCCCAGGGGACTAGGAGCATGTGTGTGTGCGTGTGTGTGCGCGTGCAGATGGAGGGGGATGAGCATGGGACGGGCATGGAGGGGGAGCGAGTGTGTGACAATGGAAGCGGGTGGGGGCGCGTGCCAGCGGGGGAATGAAGGAGTGCGACCGTGGAGGAGGGGGGCAGGGAGAGAGGGGCAGACGTGTGTGTGTGTGTGCGTGTGCATGGGGCTGGTGGACGTTCAAGCGGGAGGGGGAGGGGACCCTGACGCATGGCGGGCACATCCTGCCCGGGTGTGCGAGCAGCTGTGCGCTGCACGGCGGCGGGGATCTTTGCCTGCGCGGCAGCGGCAGCGAAGCGGCATGGGTGTATCAAGTTTCCTAGCCTGGGACTCGGAATGAATGACGGAGGGTGACCGAGGCCAGTAGTTACTGAGAGCGTGTGGTGGCGGAGGCGGCCGTCCTCCTAGTGGAGACTGCATCACTTCTTTCTTTCCTGTTTTGCACTACTTTTATAACAATAAAAGACGTGTATATAATGTGTAAGATTTCTTCGCATGCTCGTAGAATTGCAGGCCTCTTATTTTTTACCAACGCACAAACAGAGAAAGGTGTACATTAATCAATATTAGTTTATTCGAATTTTTGTTCTGTCCAGAGTGAGCAGTTATTGTTCCCCTCTAAGTAAGGAGACTGATGACTTGTACATGTATGTGCTGGCTGTATAGCTGGCTGATATGAGGCTGAAAATAAGCCAATGAAAATAATAAAACTGTTGTAAAAATTCCATTTATTACCCAGGACAGAGCCAGTTTACTAAACTACATCCCTGTATCACTGGACGGATGATGGGTTCCATTCGTGTACATGTACTGAAGCTTATTTAAAACTTTTTTTTTATGCAGATGTAGAGTATATTCTAAAATAAAGAAGCAAATGTATTGACTAAGATTGGCTTAACTTTTTTTGTTATACTCCCTGTTCCCTACTTGCATTAAATACTAATTATTCACATACACAACCTAAATATGTTAATTGCATCTCTAAATGAATTTAAAATTGTATTTCCAGTGCTATGTTACAAGGCGCTGGATATAAAGGGGTAATTTGTTAGTGAGGACTAGCTAACATATGCAAAACTGCTAAAAATGGGTCTAGTAAATATACCTTACCCAATATGTTTTTAGTTACTTCAGCTGTTAAACAGAGTGAGAATAGTCTGTCAAGATGTATGTATACCAATTTAAAGGTCAATCCCTGTTTAAACTAAAGTATTTGACAATATACATTAATGGTTACTAGCAACCGGCTCTATGTTACCAGAATGGTATAGATTTTATTCTCTGTGCATTTTTTCCCATTTGCTGAAGTAATAGGCCCTGTAATTAGTTCTCTCTTTCTCTCTACATATATATGTAACATTAGGTGGTGTAGCACATAGTACATTTTATTGTTTGGTAAAGGCTTGCCCTTGAATAAGTCCTAAGTAACATTACAGTATACTTATGATTACAATATATGTGTGCATATGACAAACAGATAGGGTTAACAGCTTTGCTTTTCACGTCATGAAATACTTATGTTCAGTGATAATATACACTTAATCTTCAGGCACAATATCACTTTCAAATTTTTCATGCTCAGAAAGGCTAATAGTTTGTATATATCTTAATGTACTTAAAAGGACACTGCCATGCAGCATGTGCACAAACAAACAAAAACCGCCTTTGCTTAGATTTAAAAATTCCCCAACACTCTTTTCAACGTCTCACTGTGACATTGTACTAGTGCATGAGAACCAGACACTGATACCAGCGGGTCAGTTTTCATTGTCCAAGTTGAGTAAAGTGAAGAAAGTAAACAGTTTAAATGTTAAAATGTATTTTAAAGTTCATCAGTGCTTCCAGTGCTAATTTAAACTGGAAATTAGAAGAAGGTTTCTAACCATGAAAGGAGTGAGATTCTGGAACAGCCTTCCAATAGGAGCAGTCGGGGACCAGGGCAGACAACCCAATTTGTTTGAAAGATGGAGTCTGATAAGTTTATGAACAAGCTTGTATGACTGGTATAGCAGGGCACTAGAAGGTCCCTTCCAGTCCTATGTTCCTAATAAATCAAAGTATTTATTAATGACATAACTGAGGAGACCTTGAAAAACATAACTGGCTTTTTAACCTAACTCTCCCTTTAGTAGTAACATTGCTAATCAGTCTGTTTTACTAGTCTATTCTATCTCCTTCCCAATAGGGTTGTGCATGGAAAAATATCAGGGGTAATGAGAAGTATATAAGGGATTCCTAACTTCTCAGGTGGTAAGGCTCTCTATTAGTGAACAAAGCCCGATAAACATGAGGTAAAAGATGCCTTGCCTTGGGATTGTTTTAAATTTTGTACTCCTGGAAGTTTTGGAGGAAGAACTTGTTCTGCTTTATTATTTAGTTTTGTATCAGAGTCTTGCCAGATAAACCATCTTAAGGCTACAACGCTATCTGTGTTTAAAATTGCTTATTAAAAAGACAGGCCCTGTTATTTTAAGTTTAACTATCTAATTCTGAATTAGTTGTAATCTCTCACAGTAAAGATTTAGTGTATACTCAATTTATAGTGCTGATCAAAACTACAAATCCAATAGTAGAAAATATCCATTAGTAAATTGATAGTATAGTCTCATCTTGAATATTACATTCAATTTTGGACACATCTAAAAAATATAACAGAAATAGAAAAGGTTCAGAGGGAGAACAATGAAAATTAATAGAGGTATTTGGGAGTAGAAAGTTTCCATATGAGAAAACCTTAAAGCTTAAGGTGATATACGAGTATATAATATAAAGGACTGTAGAGAAGCCATTCAAGTTCTTCTGTTTACTTATTCATATGATTTAAGTAAAAGAGCACCCTTGATGAAATAAAAAGTCTTTGAATTTAAAAATAGATAATAAATATTTTTCCAATGCAAAGTCGAAAAAGTATGGAATTCGTTGCTGTCATGTTATTGAAGAAAACAACTTAGTTTAAAAATATGTTTTAAAATGACATATAAATCATAACATCTGAAATTTCAGTAGCAAGGATACAATTTAGATTGGATATTAGGAAAAACTTTTTCACTAAGAGGGTGGTGAAACACTGGAATGCGTTACCTAGGGAGGTGGTGGAATCTCCTTCCTTAGAGGTTTTTAAGGTCAGGCTTGACAAAGCCCTGGCTGGGATGATTTAACTGGGAATTGGTCCTGCTTCGAGCAGGGGGTTGGACTAGATGACCTTCTGGGGTCCCTTCCAACCCTGATATTCTATGATTCTATGATTCTAATTACAAAGTCCACCACTCTGAGTCTTCATGCCATAAACTGATTGGGAAGAAATCTCCCTTAATGGTACCGAGTTGCACAATTAGCTGTATTACTGGGCATTGTATCGCCCTTTGAAGCATTAAGCATTTGTAAGTGCTGGAGATTAGATACTGGACTAGATAAACCATTAGTTTGGGCCAATAAAGCAATTTTGATTTCAGATTAAATCATGCTTACAGACAGGATCTGCCTTTAAGAAGTTTCTCCCTCAAAGCTGCAGTCTAACAACGGAGTGAATGGAGTGTTCTCCAAGGATATGACTTACAAGAAAAGGCAAGTTTAAAAAAAAACCTACAAAATTTGTATTTAACCAGAAGAGGTACAATTTGTGAAGTAGTAGTATTTTTTAACTCACCTCTGATGATAGGAAAATAAACCAAGTAAACTATTTCAGATATTGGTAGAGTAATAATTAAGTCTTAAAGCCCTTTGCATACTTTACAATCTGGTTACAACTCTATATATATGCTGTCTACCAACTACTACAAGGCATTGTTCATGGAATATGTCAGTTGTATGAGAGAGTTGTATGTACACCACTGTGGTTTAAGTGCTAAATCATACGTTTCTGCATATAAAGCCACAAAAGGGCAAAAGTTAGCTGGAGAAGTCATGGCTTCATCTTAGCAGGGGGCTGATTTAACATCCTATGGAGGATACTGGGGATATGGTGGCCAAAGGGCATTACGGCCATGGGCTGCAGTCCTGGATGGATGAAATTTTGTGTTGGATTAAATGTACATTTCATAAAGCATATTGTATAGTTCTGTCAAGTGTGCACAATGAGCCCCTGGCTGGTAAAGTGTTGGGATGGCAAAGGTGCATGCCAGTCTGCACACAGGAAAGTAATTGGGAATGGAAGAGTATAGGACTCTCATAAAATGCTGAATGCAAGTACTTAGGTTAATACAATGTGAAGAGCAAAACTATGCTTCCTGGGAGGCAGAGGTACACTGGAGGAGGCAGCACACTACCCAAGTGGTGGTGGCTGGTGGCATTATATGCCTTTACCAGCAGCGGTGGGAACATTTTGAGAAATGTTTTTTTCTGTGCCTTTGAAAAACTGCTCTGCTGTTATGTCCTGCCCCATGCAGACGAATCCCTCTGTAAAGCCATTAGCTCTGCCTGCATTGCTAGCTGGTCCCTGCCTCTCATTTCCCTGCAGTTATATAATGGCTACCTTCTTTGTTGGGTGTGCATGGGGAAAAGGGCTTCTTGGGCCATCTCCCCGATCTGGTGCACCTGCACAACATAGCCATAATTTGGGCCTAAGGTTGCAAATGCAACAACACAGAAGTCAAGAAGTAGCCCAGTTAAGGTTCTTACAGTATCAGCTGCTGCATACATATTACTTCTGATTATTACTTTGGATGTCAGGTGTTTACCTTCCTATATAATATGTGCGATGTGAAAGAGTTGATGTTGTTATGGGAGATTTAACTTTTTATGTGTTTACATTTGCAGCATTCATTTTACATTAGCATAGGTTTTTTATAGTTAATTTCCATCTGATTTTTCTCCCTGCTTTTAAAGATACAGGCAAAATCTAAATAACACTTATGTTCATGGCAGCTACGGGTCAATTGTATTTCCGTAACCATTGAATAAACCGTGTATTTATTTCACAGCTTTGATCTCTTTGCCGGCACTCTGCCCACCACTCCATTTCCACTGGGACTACTTCTAACATCCCCAACTCCAGAGAAGCCTTCAACAGCTGCCTGTCTTTATAAGAAGAACATGGTACAATAAGTTTTCTTCTTCCCTACCAAATACCGATCAAGGAAAGAAGGGCCTAAACATTATACTTTCTATGTCCAGTTCTGGCATAGAGACAGATTAATGATCTGAAACCAATATCTTGACACTAACCTTGATTAGAAACACTGAGGCATCCCACAGGAAAATCTGACATCCATTGGGCCAGATGTGGCTCTCCCCATAGCTGTGTCGAATGAAGGGCTCATCTCAATGGCACCCTCATGCCTTCCACACCCTGCAGAGGGTGCTCCATGCTGTACAAGGTCCATGCAGGGTCAAAGGATGGAGATTAGGTAGAGCTGGGCAGGACTATCATTGACTCATCTCCTTCCCAATAGACCTAGCTTGTGAAAGCAAATATAGCTTGAGGTGGTATTACCTTTTCTACATAGGCCCCACTCCAGGGGCTGCTGCAGCCAGGTGAATCCCTGGTAGCTTGGCTTCAATGGAAACTGGATCTCCACCATGGGCCAGAGCTGGTGCCAAGACACAAGGCTTCCATTGAAATGGGCCTGGCCACTCAAGTGGGGATCTGGTAGGTTTGAGGAAGGGCTCTGCACCCTATTCCATAGGCAAAGAGGGACAGTAAAAACCTATCTTCCTCCCCACTGATGAGATAATTGGGGCTAGTGGGAAATGATTCTGTGAGAAGATCCTTGCAGAGATTTCCTCCCATAGAGCCCTTTCCTACAGATTTTAACATTACATCATTTATATTTGGCCAGCAGTATGGTTGGTGCTCTAAAGCTTAGTGGCTTAGCCAAAGTATACAGCCCATGTCGCATAGGGCTTATTTATCTAAGAAGATAACATATAGACAAAAAATAGGAGGTGAGATATAACAGACCATAAATCTGGGCAGAGTGCAAGTAAAGAGGTCAATACGGCAAAATTAATCACAATTGGTCACATGGATTTTTGGCGGGGGTTTTTGGTCATTTGTTTGTCACTTTGAAAAATTAGAAATGTCCAAACATACTAGTGTCAAATTTGTAAAGTAATTCATTTTCGGACTGAGGCCTGGTATGCCAAGTTTAGGTCCAAATTAATCGTATTAATCAAGTTACAAACCCCTTTAGAAAAGGCATTTGCAAAAATGACTTTGCTTTGCAATTACTCAGTTTGTTGTTACTACCTGTCTGCGAGAATCCATGCTCTTTAAAAAGAAAGTCCCCCCTCACACAAGTTCAAACTTATCTGCCCGAGTGTAATGGAGTGAGAAAAACACCTTTTAGTTCTGGGCTTTTGTGTTGTGCTTGCTCGCTGCAGGAATAGATGGTATATAAAAACCTTCGAGAGATTAGAGATAAAGCAGGTGGTGCCTCTGTATTAAAATCACCAGCCATTAAATGAGCTTGTCTAGTGAAGTCTGTAGGATCTGTCATAGTATTAATTAAACAGTGTTGGATCTTTTTATTAGGATTATCTACATACAAATAATTCTAAAATAATTCTTCCTTTCCGCCCCCCACCCCCTCTGTAATTGCTCAGGGCTATTTTGCAGTAGCATCTTCATGTTAAAAGCTGGGTATATTGCACATTGCTTATGCCCTACGGTCCTAGAACTGGTACCTATGACAATTTGAGCAGACCAGCCTGTTTATTAAAAGTTTCCCACTTGTAAACTGTATTTAGGTTGAGAAAACGGGCAATGTATCTAATGTAATAATTCACAGTAATCCACAGTTTTGCATGTCATCAGGTCCACCCCTCTTGCTGACCTACCTGCTGCTGCAGGGGAGGGAGTCTGTGAGGAGGAATGCTGTGTGAAGATTTCCTCCTTGAATTTCTTCCACATCATTCTGTGGGGGGAGGGGTGGATAGGGAGGAATTTAACCCTTCCCCCAGCCTTTGCCCTGCAATGCTGAGTTCTGCCCCAGGACTCACAGGAGGCTGGGGCTGTCTATGCAGAGGCCCTAACTCCTCCCCCGGCACTGCTGTTTAAGGATGCTCCTTAAAGTGAAAGGGTCCGGCAGAAAAGGTAATACAAGTTAGGGCCTGTCCCCACCCAGTCATAGTCTGCCCATTGCTGGCCAGGCCTGCCCAGTTCCTCCCACCCTAATCCCAGTCCTGAAAAGAATCTTAACTGGGGTCCAAGAAATGAAGAGAGAAGGTGATATGACAGTGCACGACCTCCTCTCCCTTTCGTCCCCCACGCAGAAGGGGTTGAGATCCATGCATGAAAGATCCCCACATTACTCAGATATGGACGAAACACTCTTGGCCCGAGTTGTTGGCATGCCGCTGATTGCTGTTTTAGCTAAGTGTCTGGAGAATGATAAGACCTGCCAAATCTGCTGCTTTTCTGGGCACTGCACTGGTGGGGACTGTGTAAAAACAAAGATTAGGTACCTTAGATAAAATACTACCTTTTAGCCCTTCTTTCTGATCTAGGGGGAAACCTGACCAGTCTACTGCTTTTGTTGGTTCTTGGCTCAGTGGGGAAGAAGGGGAGCTATTATCTGAAAGCTGAGAGTGGTTTTTGCATGTGCAGAACTATAGCTCTGGCTCTAAAATATTTAAGAGTAATCTTCTGTTCCCCTTGCTTTTCTCATAATGTAGATTATCCAAATCCAGATTCCCAAGAGACTCTAACAAGGCATTTATTCTAAGAAAACATTTTCTTTTTTCTATTTTTAATATCCATGTTTCTCAGATTTCCTATTTCATCCTAGTCAAGTTTGAAATTGGCCTCTGAAGGCTTGTCTTCATGAAAAGGGGAATAGAAATATTATTGGAAATGTATTTATTTCCTCAACTCGCATGTATGGCACCTAGGATAAGCAATCTAGATACCCCCCAAATGCATGTAGTTATCTCCCCACACTGGCACCTTATTATTGTATAACTTTAAAATGGGAATGCACATGCTTATAATGGGTTCTGCCTGAATTTATGCAAATATATGAACAATTAAGAAAATGGACAATCTACTGCTTTTTTGTTGGAGGATGTTGGCAGGTACAATATCATTCTGGGCTTTTCACATGTTAGTAACAAAAGTGGATGTTTAGAATGCTCTAGCTAAAAAAGGCCAACAAAGGCACTTACTCACCACTAGGTCCTACAGCTATATACAATCTACACAGGGTGAGACTAATACTGTCTTTATTTAGATTAAACTTCAATGAGAGTTTTGCCTGAGTAATGATCATAGGATCACATACAAGGTGGCTTATACCATCTGCCTCAACAGCTGCCTTCCCACTTGCGCTGCCATGATTTTCCTTAATGTTCTCCCTCTGCACCCCCATGAGGCCATTTTTCCCCTGGACTGTTTCCTTCCCAGTTCACTCCCCTTTCTCTTCAAACCCATTCACACCACCCTTCCTCCCCCAAAACTCCAGACCAGCTCCGGACCTGATTTCATTATCTGGCCATCTTTGAGTTTTGAATTGAATGGATAATAATGTTATGTGATGTGATTCCATGGTGCTTCCTTGTTTGAATACTACTACTTTTATTAACTTACTATTTTTATACGGGTGGGCTGATTTTTAATTTAAAGATGATAGCTGATCACCAATCAATACTTTGAAAAATGTCAGAGTGTATAATTAGCCCTGCTGAAAGCAGAGCCATCAATGCAGGAAGCTAGTGTATGTTGCTAAAGTACATTATATTCTTCTTTTGATGTGCCATCTAATTGCCGTTAGCATTAAGGGGAGTATTTCGCTCTCTCTCTCTCAAACAGCTCCCCTCCCACCCACGCACACACACACACACACACTGAAAGGAAAATATACCAGCAGTGAGCATGTATGGGGAGGAGGAGGAACAAGGTGGTTGTTAGAATGCTCTGCATGCATTTACAAAAAGCTAGTAAATTGCATTTGAGTGCAGAATACTGAAAACAAATGTGAATTTGAAAACAGTAAGAAATCAGGTTTTAACAAAGAAGAATGTGTAGTCTTTTCAGCTCTCACTAGCATCATTAGTACAATATTTAATAATGTATAAAAGGCTCTCTCAAATGTTTCCATAATGTGGACCACACCTTAGTAGAGGGGCTAAAAATTTCAGAAGTCCCTAAGAGACATAGGTGCCTACGTCTCAGTTTCAAAACTGAGTTAGGAACTCAGAATAAAAGTTTTTTAAATGCCTAAGGGACTTAGGAAGCTAAGTCCCATTTTTCAAAAGTTACCTGCTCCTAGGAGCACAAGTCCCATTGAAATCAATGGGAGTTAGGTATCTAAATACCCTTGAGTATCTGGGCCTAAGTAATTTTTGAAAATGGGACTTAGGCCCCTAAGTCACTTAGGTGCTTTTGAAAATTCTCCCCGGTGTCTTCTGGATACTCCCCTCTCCTTTGTATTCACATAACAATTGTTAATATACAAAAGTAGTATGAAGGAATTATTTATTTTCAGCTTCTTTTAATACAATTTAGCAGCTGGAAACAAGGAAGAGAAACCAGCACCATATGTCCAACCAGCTGTCCAGGGACTGCCAGCACCCTGTTCTGTAGGTAGACCACTTTGATTACCTTTGATGTTGGATAATGTAGTGCCTATGTGTGAAATTCTGTGTTAACATATATCTTGTGCAATTCCTTTGACTTCAGTGAGATTGAATGGGGTAGTCTGATCAGGGCAGAATTTGGTGTAGCTGTGTTTAAAGAGTAAGAATAAATGCAATAAGAGACCTATCCCAGCAATGCAATATGTCTTTTGTTTTATAGAGACATGGTGATGCGGTAATATCTTTTATTGGACCAATTTCTGCTGGTGAGAGAGACAAGCCTCTGAGCTTACACAGAGCTTTTCATTTTACTTGTCTTCTATTCATGCACATAAGGCCTTATCTCCACTTTCCTTTACAACCCTCTTTTGGGTGGCGTTATAAGGAGCAAGAGCGGACTGACTACCTTTGCCCAGGCCTTAAGGTAATAAAGATAGGTGGTCATGAGCAACAATGCCAAAGAAGGCAGAGCAAAGTTAATGCAGATGTAATACACTGAGAGGAATGCCCCAACTCCGCATTTTTCATGACTTCAGTCCACTTTTAGTTTTCCTTGCAAAAGAAATAAAGATGCACTTTTGAAGTCTTTCCCATTATTTGTAAGTGATTAGGACACACAAGTCTGTAAACCCCCTTGTGTTTCCACCAACAGAATCTATATGTTCTTTTGGAAGGGAGAGGGTGTCTTCCAAGACTATGTGCAGGGGCTATCACTTATTTTGGGGTCCCTTCAGTTCACTGCACTATTAGCATACAGTGTCCTTCAGCACATGGGGCATGCACTATTTTTAGCTGCCCTCCTTGTCACTCAATGGATTATCAAATAGATGGTGTTCTTAGAGAAAGATGGCTCTCATCCCTCATTGGACCAAAGTTAATCATGTCTGAGCTACAGCAGTTCTTCACTATTCTCTGAAGTGAGAGTCTTGAGGTTTCCTCAAATGTATATGACAGCATAGTACCTTGCCACCTCACCATCAGACATGCTTGTCTTAGGTACTCTGAAATACAAGAATTTTGCAAAAATGTTACATTTGATTTAATTAGTGGCAAAAAGAACTTGATCTGCTTTGCAACCTTCTAGTTCGTTAGGCTACTGATTCTGTTTCGGAGATGAGACTATATGTTCACATATACAGTGGAATTAAGTACTCAAACTATAGTTCAATATAGCATGATGATCTTTATTGTTTTATACCAATAATATGCTCATTTTGCATGTCTGTTCTTCCTTCTCCCAGATGATAGTATTTCTCCTCTTGCTTCATTTACACTCTAATCCTTTCTCTTCTTTTGCATGTTAACATGATTAGCTTTCTATCCAACCTGTAAATCACTGCTTTTGAAGTCTCGCAATTTTTACACACGATTCAAGCTATTATCATTGGGTTATATTTAATTTGAAAGGACACAGTGTTATTGTCTTTTCCTCCCTGCAGATGTTTCTTTAAAATTATAACATATTCAGTGCAATACCCCACTATGTTAATATTACAGGCTGACATTTTAATCACACACAAGTCAAAAAATTCAACGCTGTGGTTTCCACAGCAATCATAATTTGGCATCTATGCACACGTGTATTTTCTATCTTTGCAATGTTGTTACAAGAATTGGTTTAAGGCCATATCCTAAGGCCCCCCCTTCTATGGGAATAAGGAGATAATATACCTATGAGGGTTTATACAAGTCTGACCAGTCCTGAGAATGATCAGGCCACTGGGGACCACACATAATGCCTGAGAATGGTCAGATCATGGAGGGAGTTGCAGTGGGCTCTATGCCTACTCCTCCACCAAATGTTCAGTGGGCCAAGAAACTACCATAATACAATTTAGCTCACCAGACATCCACCCCCCAAATCCTTTGTGGTTTCTTTTCCTCCTCACCCCCAGTACATGACATATGGAGGTTACATCAGCCCCATAGAGCTGCTGGCAGTGGACAGAGAAGTAACAGTACAGGCCCCTGACAGAAGCAATGTGTGGTGGAATATTGGGGATCATCTCCCCTCCCCCGCTACTTGTAACACTGCCGAAGCCCTCACTCTGCTATCAGCAGATACAGGTCGTCTCTGGCCCCTGAACAGGACATTTCCCCTGATATTGGTATTCTAAGGGTCTGAGACTAGGCCATTGAATTGCTGTCACACTGTATGTGCTGCAAAGTCTTAACACCAAGGGAGAGTCACTAAGCAGCCAAAGAAGGAGTTGAGAGTTATGTTCAGGAGAGGGGAAATGGTGGGTGGTATTAAAGTAGTTTTACCACTTTTTCCCCCCCATGTTTTCCTAGCAGAGGGAAAGGAAGAGAAAATGAAACCTACAGGAACTCTAATTCTGATTATAGGAGCGGAGCATCATGGCAAGTACAGATTTACTGCTGATGGGTTGAAAAAACATGGTGACTAAATACAACAAGACTCAGGGAGTTTTAACTTACTACTCCATGTTATTTATTAAAGGGGCATTATTGATTTTAATTTTGGCAAAATGAAAAGATTGAAAGATTTAATTTGCAAAGTCTTGCCTGAACACAAGGGTTTTGTACATAGCCTTTGGTGGTGCAACAAGTACTCCTGAGCACTGTTTCCTCCCCCAAAGGAAGTGAAGTGCCTCCTAACCCTGTGGAAAGCTCAGCTGCCTCCCACCCTGCCCTGGCCAGGTTCTCACTGCTTCCCCCACCCAGGCCCCACTTCAAGTACTTCTCATCTCCCAGCCCTATGGAAAGGTTTGGAAGAGGACCTCAACCCCAGGGACAAGACTGCTCCTCTCCTCATCTTCTAGCTCTGTGGAAGGGTTGGGAGAAGTCCATGGCACTACACCAACTGCCCTCACCTCACTGATTTCTATTGCCTCCTCCCTCTAAGTCCTGTGGAAAGATCAGGGGAGACCCTCAGAACATGATCCTTCCTATCCCCTTCTCCTGTCTTTGTGGAAGGTTTGGGGAGGATTCATCCACCAGGCCCCTCCCTGGACTAATGGCTCCTTTTGGAGCCTGTGAATGGAGGCATCTTCCAGGGTTTGGGCTAGATGAGGCAGAATCCTCAGGTTTGCACCTCCTGTTTTCCTGCCTAGTGCAGGTGTTTGGGAGAAGCAGCAGATGAGAGCTGGGGGAGGACGAAGATGAGACCACAAATGGCGAATCTTCCTTCTTCCTATTCCCTGGGTCAGTTTCTACCCACAACCTTCTGGTAGCTGGTCCATTATTCTGGAGAAATGTAGCTTTCCTGGGAGGACATGATTTTGGGGGGGGGGGGGGGGAGAGAGAGAGAGAGAGAATCTCTCAGGGAGTGTGGTCTTCTTTTAATCTTTCTCTTTTCTCTGTATTCTCCCCATGCCCACTTATGAACCTTTCCCCACATCTGTCTCTCTCTTCTTATGCCCTCTTTCAATCTCTCTCTCCTCCGAAGGGTCTGATCCAGCTCCCAATGAGATCAATTGTAATCTTCACGTTGACTTTAACACAGACAAATCATGTCCTCTCCCACGTGAGAGAGATTATGGGATTCACTCCTGCAAAAAAGAATGAGCATTGACCTCACTGCTTTTTGAAACTCACGTTCTTGGCTTTTCATTCCTACAATAATTACTGGGGAAGGGAAGGGAAGGACACTACAATCAAAACAAAGCACATATTTCTGGGAGAGTGAGAGAGAGAGAGACACACACACACACTAATCTTTTATTTCAGTTAAAACTTGTAAGGTGCCTAGATACAACAGTGGTGGGTGTGGAATAAAAGACTAGATTGCTAGGATAACCAGCTAAAATATAGATGAGGCAGACTGTTTGGCTCGAGGTAGATACATGAAAAGGCCTGGGATGAGAGAGAAATGGGGGAGATTGAAATGGAGCAGGGAGAGGAGTGAGAAAGAAAAAGTGAAAGCAGGACCTAGGGAGGAGACAATTTGAAAAAGGGTATGAGCGGGAGAGAGAATCAGAGAAACTTGAACAGGATTTGGTGAGGCTATAGAGGGAAAGTGAGAGGGGTTGAAAGAGAATAGAGGGTTGTCAAGGTTCCTTCCCCACTCTGAACTCTAGGGTACAGATGTGGGGACCTGCATGAAAACCCCCCTAAGCTTATTTTTACCAGCTTAGGTTAAAACTTCCCCAAGGTACAGACTATTTTACCTTTTGCCCTTGGACTTTATTGCTGCCACCACCAAGCGTCTAACAAATATATAACAGGGAAAGAGCCCACTTGGAAACATCTTTCCCCCCAAAATCCTCCCCAAACCCTACACCCCCTTTCCTGGGGAAGGCTTGATAAAAATCCTCACCAATTTGCATAGGTGAACACAGACCCAAACCCTTGGATCTTAAGAACAATGAAAAAGCAATCAGGTTCTTAAAAGAAGAATTTTAATTGAAGTAAAAGAATCACCTCTGTAAAATCAGGATGGTAAATACCTTACAGGGTAATCAGATTCAAAACATAGAGAACCCCTCTAGGCAAAACCTTAAGTTACAAAAAGACACAAAAACAGGAATATACATTCCCTCCAGCACAGCTCATTTTCTCAGCCATTTAAACAAAACAGAATCTAATGCATATCTAGCTAGATTACTTACTAAGTTCTAAGACTCCATTCCTTTTCTGTTCCTGGCAAAAACAACAGACAGACAGAGAGAACCTTTGTTTCTCCCCCCCTCCAGCTTTGAAAGTATCTTGTCTCCTCATTAGTCATTTTGGTCAGGTGCCAGCGAGGTTATCCTAGCTTCTTAACCCTTTACAGGTGAAAGGGTTTTTCCTCTGGCCAGGAGGGATTTTAAAGGTGTTTACCATTCCCTTTATATTTATGACAAGGGTAAAGTGGTGGGAGGTTGAAAGACATCCAACTTCCATTCAGGTTAATGGTTCAGTGTTGACTTCGCTGGGAATTGGGTCAGACCCATGGGGAGAAGAGAACAGGGAGAAATAGGACATGGGGAGGAGAAAACAAGGAGCAGTTGAACTGGGACATGGGAAGGAAAGGGAGAAACTGAAAAAGGACATAGGGAAAGGGAAAAGAAAAAGAAAGGGGAGGAGGAAGACATTGAAAGTGGATATGGAGAAGAGAGAGTGAGACAGAGAGAAGAAAATTAACCTGGGGGAACAGGGAAGAAAGAGTTCTTATAGAGCAGAGTCAGCTTTGAAAAAGGGAAGGGAGATTACAATCAGAGCAAAGTAACATCCAATAGGAGAGAGAAAATGACAGAAAAATAGAGAGCTAGATAGAAAGCGGGATTGAAAGAGGAAAAAAAAATCTCCTGGAGGAAGGAGATGAATGGAGCATGGTCGGAGAGAAAAAGCACAATATTAAAAAAAAAATCATTAAACACTGAAAAATTAGACTCAGGCAATGCCAACAATGACAGAGTCAGAGCACAAGGGGCACCAAGGTATACAGAAGAAGGAGAGAAAAACTGGAGGGAAGGAAGGGAAAAGGAAAGGAGAAAAGGTTTTAAAAAGTGTATTACTTTATGGGAAGGTTGAGGCCTTTATAATGCTGTAAAATACCACACATTTATGATCTCATCTTATATGAGACATAAGGTGCCTGACTGTGAAGAAGGGGTTTTGGAAAACCCAGTCGTGTATGGGAGAAGGCCACATAAGATTACTGTTCTTACGCATGGGAGAAGAAAATAAGTTTCTTTTCCAAGGCACAGAATAAGATGTTTTTACCTATGTTTCTCTTGTGCTGTTGATGGAATTTTGCATGCTTTTCTATGTAATTTTGCAACATTAGTACTGGGGGATTTGATTGTTTTTAAATACTTTCTTCATGTTGTGTCCAGCTTCCATGGCACCGGGGATGGTTCTTGTAGCTTCTCACTCCAAGATCTTTTTGTTCAACACAGAGTTTAAACAGAACACTAACATCCCCGATAGGGAAAAGGAGGCTCTCACAAAAGCACAATCCAAACCTTTAACAGGTTTAGTAAGTGTGTGACTAGATTCTGAAGAAAAAAATACAAGCAGACGACATATTCCACAATATATGCTTCCTAAGAACTTGGTATACTGCTGAAATCATCTCTGAGCACACTCTGTGACTACAGAACTTTCTGTTCCTTCGTTTGCAAACTTCCCTCAGCAGAGTCTCTCTCTCTCCCCCCCCCTTTTTTTTTTAAACATACAGTTCCACCCCTATCAGGGTGCACACCTGGGCTTTCCAACTGCATCCCAAAAGAGGCAGCAAACAGCCATTCTGGCTTTTAGAGACTCAATCCCAATCATGGAAGGTGAATACAACTTGAGGTAAGATTTCTGGAAAAGTTCCTACAATGTCTAAAGTAGAGTGTGTATCATGTAATTGCTTGCTAGGAAGTGTGTGAGTATTTGAGGTCTTGTGATTCTGGTGAACTAATTGAGTTCAGCCCCCTGCCTTTGTGGATACACCACAAATTGTACTGGTTCCCCCTCCCCTTTTTGTTTGTTGTCCTTCAGTCTCCTTACTGAAGTCATAGTTGGTCCATGACACTGAATGTCTCACGTTTTGGACTATATCCCTGGTGCACTAGCTTGCATTTCCCTCTCATTTTATTCCCTGCCTATATTTCTAACTTCTAGGAACAAAACTTTTCCAGGCGGCGCCCTGCTGATTTAGTGGCTTGCATCCATTTCAGCATGAAGATAGTCAATTCCAGTCCCTAGCAAGGGATTTGCTCTCTCTTCTTACTACATCTGGTACTGGTCTGGGCACATAGGGTGGAGTCCATGAAGCTACTTAAGCACCTAAACCTAGATTTAGGTGCCTAAATTCCCCACTTTGAGCCACTGAACTCCTGCCAAACACTGTAGGTGCCAATCAGTCAGTGCCTATGTGTTTTTTTTTTCTTCTTGTAAAGGGGCTAGGCCGGGGCTCGACCCTCTCTGGGGCAGCACGGAGCCACACCGGTTCGCTACAGCCAGTTGACTTTGGGGAATTTGTTTGGCCACCGGAGTCTCCCTTGGCAGCCCTTGCGGTAACTGGAACGAGCACCATAGGCCCGGGCCCTGAGTCACGGAGGGGCCCCAAATAGTCAGTAGCTCAGGCCCTCGGGCAGGGGCTGAGCAACACAGCATGTGTGAATTAGCCCAGACCTACAAGGACCTGGAAGAGGGGGAGACTGCCACCCACAAGCTGGGTGGCAGGGACAAAGCAGGCCCACCCACTTCACTGCGTCCCAGCCCGGGGCCCTCGCAGCAGCAAACAACCACTGCTGGGTCAGTGTGGATCCTGACCGCAACACACTGACATGGGTTCTGGCAGAGTTATAGCCAGACTAGGGTCGGCTGCCCCCGGGCTGCCTCCTACCTCCCCTCCTTCTGGGACCTGGGTCACGGCGGTGTTCCCCAGGGGGCCCAGCACCATGTGCTCCTTGGGGCAGCGGACAAGCGGCAGGCCTGGTAACTCCCCCGGATAGCTGGCGCAGGGCAGGTCCGGCCAGTCTTGGCATGGACCTGGGGCTGCAGGGTTTTCCCAGTCGTGGGCTAGGCTGACTACATCTGGCCCCCCCCCCCGGCAGCTGGTCCTCTAGTGAGCTCTGAGGGCCTGCCTTTCTACTTCTGGGTCACCGCCTGTCCCTCTGAGGGGTGGGCTCAGAGCTTCCTGGCTCCGCCCACTCTGGTGTCTGGAGGCTCCGCCCACTCTGGTGTCCCTCCAAGGCGGCGGGGAGCCACACCGCCTCACTACACTTCTTCAAAGTAAAAGTTTCTCAGGAGCCTAAGTTTTAGAACCTAGGGCATGTGTGCTGCTGCCTGACTCTAGGCATCTGGGTGCCTGTCCCTGCCTAAGCCCCAGGGTGATGCGTGAACCAAGGGACGATAAGTCTTCTGCTGCCTAACTCTCTCAAGGGGCCTGCTGAGCATGCTTACCAGGTTGGGCTACTTTCAAATGCCAGCTGGTGGTAGTAGTGCCTACCTCTTAGCCCAGTGGTTAGCGCACTTGCCCAGGATGTGGGAGACCCAGCTTCAAGCCCTCCTAGCACAGGGGGAGAAAGGAGAGAACAGAGGGCTCGGAAGCAACTACAGAGCACTGAAGAATGTTGTGAATTGCTAGCAGAGTAAAGTGCTTCTCTAAAGCCTGGCCTATCTCTGAGAAAGGGCAGGGTGGGAGAATTAGCACATCAGCATCTATCTCCCCTTGGCTAGCCTAAGCAGGAGCTACCTGGCATGCTGGCTTCTGTGGATAGCATTCTAAGGCACCTATCTCTTCACATTCATTGTACAGGGAGCCTCGGTTCCCAGTTTGTCTTGTGGTCATAGTGTTGTTCCCTATTTCCAAGTCTCTGTCCCAGGCCATACTGGAATGAATGAAGGTTACATCATGTACAAAAGATTGGAGATAGGTTTTAATACAAACTTCCCATGTGAACACCCTTCAATTTTGGGAAGGTTCCGATCCAGATTAGAAAGTCATTATTAGCTCCTGTCTCTATAATAAGTTAAGTGAAGCCCCCCAGCTGCGTCTGAACACCCCCTCCCACCCTTCCATATTACTGTCCAGCTTCTGGAAGCAGTCAGATAGGGATCCAGGTGCAGTTCTGAAGGTAGATCCCTCCACAGTGGTGGAGTAAATGATATGCAACTCCCCCAGAAATGAAGTCGTTGTTGGATGGACAAACATATTCCAGTCTTCCAAATTGTCATTAAAATATAGGTGACCAGGGCATAACATCTACTTGCTTGACCCTTACCTTGATGATAATGATAAAACTGATGATATTTTATTTGTTCATCAAACAAAAAATATCCACGGCAAGTAGAATTTTGCAGGTCTGGTCTATTCACACACTTCTGGCATTGGAAAGGTTGAAAAACCAATAACATCTACTGACATTGAACTTCCCTGGCAGACAGGTACCATGAATTCAACACGTACTTATTTTCCTACTTCTAGAGTCCTCTGCAAGTCTTACTGACATGCTATCATCCCTAGATGGCTAATGAAAATGTTACATGGATTGTTCCAGCAGCAATCGCTGTGGTACACGTACACACACACACACACACCCCGCCGCCCCATTACAACTCAATGCTTTGGTGCTAACCATTAACTATTTATTTATGGTCCTTCAGCCACTTTTAAATCCAGGTAGCAACTCCCAGCTAATCTGAAGTTTTCAAGTACTATGGGCCCAATGCTGCTCCCACTGAAGTCAGGGCAAAACTTTCCATATGGGTGTTTCCTGTGTGAGGGCTCTGGTGGGAGGGGCCTTGTGTGTCCTCTCTCTCACTTGCGCAGACCACCTATGGTTTAGCTTGACCTATGTAATATTAAATGTAGTTAATTTGTTTTACAGTACCTTGTCAGGAACTATTTCCTCCTCACTGCTGTTCACTATCAAAGTATGCATGTATAAATAGAAGCAATTGGAGGGGTGTTCCTCCCTGAGGACATAATTCATTGCCAGAGATAACATAATTCACTGTTTGGGAAGTGATCACACTGGATTAAGATGCCACTATATAAACAAGACAGGAAGAATGAGATGGCTGTAAATGAAGTAGTTTCTATGCACCCAGCAGTATCTTGAGTCAGCTGTGATGAAAAAGAAATATGGAAAAGTTTCATAAGAGTTAGGAGAGGCTCATGGGCGGCGGGTGAAGCGTCCCCTGCGGGAGGCTCACTCCTTGTCCTGCTTCTTCTGCCTGCAGCCCTACCCACGCTCCACCCATGCTCCTCCCCAGGCCCCGCTCCCTCCCCCGCAACCTTCGCCACCCGCCACATCCCTTCTTTCTTCCACCCCTCCTCCCCTGTGAGTCTGCTCCCTGCTCACCGTGTCTCTCCTCTCCTCCATCCCGCTCCCCGCAAGACATCCCCCCGCCCACCACTCACTGTGTCCCTCCTTGCCGCTCGCCATGCCCTGTCCGCGGGGGTGCGGGTGAGGAGGTGAGCAGCAAGTTTGGGTGGAGGGAGGTCTCGTGGGGAGGGGGCACGGGGAGAGGAGGGACACGGCGAGCAGCAGGGACCTCAGGATGCGGGGGGCGGAGTGAGGAGAGGAGGCATTCACTCACCAGGCAGCGGTAGGCAATGGGGTCCTCAGGAAAGGGGTAGGGCGGGGAAGGGAAGAGGCAGAGCGCAGGCAGGGCCACCATGGCCCAGGCGTCTGGCAGCGGGTTGGCTGTGGGCAGCTGTGCGAGGGGAGGCTTAGCCTCCCCTGGCCTCTTATACTTACCACCCATGGAGATGCTCAAGAAAAAATATACAGTATGTTTTAAAGTTTGCTTGAGTGTGATCAGTGGTCTCAAAAACATGAGAATATGCTGATTGACCTGGGGTTGCCCATACACCACCTACACAGATTACTCATGTCAGGAGCACCTGCAATCCCTGCAGGTGCAGCTGTACAGAGGATTGGGTCTATGTGCTGACACGCGTGGCTCATACTGTTCATTCCCAGACTCTGGGCTGGAGTGAGCTGTTTACTATTCATTCTGCAGGTGACCTGTTTATGGAGGAGATGGTATGATGGGATAACATGATTTTGGTAATTAATTGATCTTTAAATATTCATGGTAAATAGGCCTAATGGCCTGTGGTGGGATGTTAGATGGGGTGGGATCTGAGTTACCCAGGAAAGAATTTTCTGTAGCATTTGGCTGGTGAATCTTGCCCATATGCTCAGGGTTTAGCTGATCGCCATATTTGGGGTCGGGAAGGAATTTTCCTCCAGGGCAGATTGGAAGAGGCCCTGGAGGTTTTTCGCCTTCCTCTGTAGCATGGGGCACGGGTCACTTGCTGGAGGATTCTCTGCTCCTTGAAGTCTTTAAACCACGGTTTGAGGACTTCAATAGCTCAGACGTAGGTGAGGTTTTTCGCAGGAGTGGGTGGGTGAGATTCTGTGGCCTGCGTTGTGCAGGAGGTCAGACTGGATGATCATAATGGTCCCTTCTGACCTTAGTATCTATGAATATAAGGGTTTAGGGTACCAAAGTTACATCCTATTTGGTGCCCCCCCTTTTCAGCATATGTGTATACATAAGAGCTGGTTTACTGACCTTTAATGGAATTTATTACACAAAGTTAGCTATTTGTTCCATGCCAATCTAAAATACTGAGATTTCTTAAAGGGTGTCTGGTACCCAAATTTAACTCCACCCAAATGGAATTTAGTGTTTCCAAAATTTAAAAAACTGAATATAAGAATAGCTTAAAAACAGCTATGCAAAGTCACTGCTGGAGTAAGGTGTTGAGGTGGAGATGTTAACTGATTTAGACTAAGCCTTTGGATTGCACATCAAACAAGGATGTGAAATGCTTTTTTCATCTATTGACCTAACGCACAGTTTAGTCATGAAACAAAATATAGGTGTGTCAACCACTGCAATTCGTTAACTCCTTACTTCAATCAGTCTAAATTACGATGGGGTGATTCAGCGTCCCTTACACTAAATTGTAACTTGCTTCATGTGTAGTTCATGAGTACTACTTGTAAAGAAAGTTATTACTCAATGGAAGAGTAATAGAATTGGTCCCCAGAGTATTTTTCTCAGACACCTGAGTTGCTTTTTTTTCTGGCTTTGCCTCTTAAACGAGCTCAACCACTTCATTGAGAACAGCACTGCTAAAAGTGGATGTTCTGTCCAAAATCCATAGGCTGAGTGAGAAAACGTTTACAAGCTAAAAGCTTTGGCAATGGTGCTGACATTGCAACAGCCGAGTTTTCTTCAGCGTGTGCATAAGCTCAAAATGAGAAACTTCTAAGAATACAGTTGGCCAACAGGCTTTCTCAGTCGGGAAGTTCCTGTTCAGTATTAGTCTTCTTTGTGCTGTTTGTTGGGGGAATTTATGAAGAAAGGAGAACCTTTTGTACTGTAATCTGGCTATGTGTGGGCTAGAAAGGAAAATGGTCGTATATTGCTTAGCGACAAGGTGGGTGAGGTAATATCTTTTATTGGCCCAACTTCTAAAATAAAAGATAAAAGACCTCACCAACTTTGTCTCTCTCATATTCTGAGACCTACATGGCTACAACACCGCAAACAAGTATATTGTTTCCCAGTTTAAAAAGATAGCCTCGTAAAAGGTCTGTATCAAAACTGCAAAATCTTTTGTTAACCTACCTGTCAAGGGTTGTTAGGGGAAAAACGTGTGGAGCAGGAATTTGGATGGAATTTGTTCCTTGCTGTGTTGCTGTCAACTTTTGAATGACATTAGAAGTAGTGGTGCCATGGGTTTACAGGTTTTTCTGAGTGACCACAGAGTTCTTTTGTTACTACAACCTTGAGTAGCATAGCTACAAATGTATTAGGTATATACAAGAACATGAAAAACATAGCCCTCATGCTCTCAGTGGAGATGGAGAGCGAAAAGTTTTGTATTAGGCAGGAGACAAAACAGTTAGACCTGTGGGTCCAAATTCAAGCTTGATGTAAACAGATGCAACTCCATAACCAATGCACGTTCGCATACTTATACCAGGTCTGAATTTTGTCCAAGGAAGTGAACTTTGAAAAAAACATGAAACAATGGAAAACTTTGAGGAAAAAATCTATTTAGCAACAATTGAACTTATACAGCATGCTAGGTTTTTCTATATTACTCTCCACTTATTAAGTGTTATAAGGAACACTTGCAAAAAACCCCAACCTCTGCTGCTTAATGTGTGGTTCTACCCTGAAAATGTCTATGTAATAATGGCACTTTTGTACTCAGTTGGTTGACTCCCTGAGTGTGTTCAGAGTCATATCAGATGGCTTTAGTGACATAAATAAGTTTTTGTTACTTTTTCATTCTTTTACTAACCAGAACCAACATTGCTTTCTGACTATTGAGCTGGATAGTTTTCTGGCTTTTGCGTCATCAGCAGAATTGTTATCTGAGTTCCAGTTGCAGAACCGCGCTGGGGGGAGGGGTGGAGTTTGCAAGTGCTTTGGAGGATAGGATTAAAATTCAAAATGATCTGGACAAACTGGGGAAATGGTCTGAAGTAAATAGGATGAAATTCAATAAGAACAAGTGGAAAGTACTCCACTTAGGAAGGCACAATCAGTTGCACACACATAAAGTGGGAAATGACTGCCTAGGAAGGAATACTGCGGAAAGGGATCTGGGGGTCATAGTGGGTCACAAGCTAAATATGAGTCAACAGTGTAACGCTGTTGCAAAAAAAGCGAACGTCATTCTGGGATGTGTTAGCAGGAGTGTTGTAAGCAAGACACGAGAAGTAATTCTTCCGCTCTACTCCGCGCTGATTAGGCCTCAGCTGGAGTATTGTGTCCAGTTCTGGGCGCCACATTTCAGGAAAGATGTGGACACACTGGAGAAAGTCCAGAGAAGAGCAACAAAAATGATTAAAGGTCTAGAAAACATGACCTATGGGGGAACATTGAAAAAATCCGGTTTGTTTAGTTTGTAGTAGAGAAGACTGAGAGGGGACATAACAGTTTTCAAGTACATCAAAGGTTGTTACAAGGAGGAGGGAGAAAAATTGTTCTCCTTAACCATTGAGGATAGAACAAGAAGCAATGGGCTTAAATTGCAGAAAGGATGGGTTAGGTTGGACATTAGGAAAAGCTTCTTAACTGTCAGGATGGTTAAACCTGGAATAAATTGCTTAGGGAGGTGCGGAATCTTCATCACTGGAGATTTTGAAGAGCAGGTTAGACAAACACCTGTCAGGGATGGTCTTCTAGATAATACTTAGTCCTGCCATGAGTGCAGGGGACTGGGCTAGATGACCTCTCGAGGACCCTTCCAGTCCTATGATTCTATGAAACTTTTTTATTGGATATATGTTAGACAGAACTAACCCCACTTGACTCTTAGATCCAATAGTAAATTTGCAGGGCTGACAGATATGGGGGGGGCGAGGGAAGCCTTTCTTTTTAAATTGAGCTAATTGCTTCTTGAAATCATTGTTGCAGAATAAACACAGAGCCTCATTGTGTTACTTTCAGAATAAAACTGCACTTTAAACATTCAGCAGCTCCTTCTGCCCATTTTCCACCCAAAGTTGTATTTCTCAGTTTGTGTGTGTGGTATGATCTTTTTCAACAGCAAACAGTTGTACTGCCACAAGTGAAAGATGGTGACTTCAAGGGGAGACAGACCCATTGCAAAAGGGTGCTTTCATTCCTTCAAGCATCTTCCAGAAAAACAGTGTATTGCACTGATTTCTATATATTCCTGCACAAATTGCCAGAAACGTGTGCCTTCTCATAAGTTATGCTATAGCATAGTAGGTTGCGCTTATTTTCCTCTAGATGAAGTAGTGCTTTAAAATAGTTTTCACGTGGGGGAGGGACTTTTAAATTCATCAGTATCAGAGAAAAATCCATCCTGAATATTTTTGCTTGCAAATCAGTCTTCAGGATGTACAGTGATTTGTTTCTCAGGGCATGTGTGGAAACGAAGCACAAGTAGCTTTTGTAACTTGTGAATCAAATCAGATTTTTTGACTCTGGTCATGCTGCAGTTAAATAGTCTTGTGAGTTTCTGTATGGCACAG
Source organism: Natator depressus (assembly GCF_965152275.1). Lineage (NCBI taxonomy): Eukaryota > Metazoa > Chordata > Testudines > Cheloniidae > Natator > Natator depressus. The sequence goes on from NC_134234.1 coordinate 150,247,642, forward strand.
CCCCCACAGGACATCTTTTTGAAAGGACTGGTTCTGTTAACATAAGACTCCTTTTCTCAATGGGAATGTCAGAGTTATTCCCAGCAGTGACATCATGGTCTTCTACATTCCCACACTCACAAGGGCATTTATTGATGGGCATGACATTTTCCTTTTAATGCTTTCATTGTTTCCAGCACTTCATTTGCATCTTTGTTTGAACCCAAAACTAGAGGCAAACTATATTATGAAAGAGCAAGAGAGAGAGAATGCAAAATATGTAGCAAGAAAGTAGAATCCAAGACCTCTAGTTATTTACAAGGACATAATTTTCTGCGGGGGTTCTCCAAGTGGTTTATGATGATGTCACCTTCACAAGGCTCTGGTATCTGCTCATTATCATAACCCACTGCACCTTGATGGCTGATTGTTATGTTACCAGGATCCAGTGCAGGTTTTTATTATATACAACAATGGCTCTTTTTAACAAAGGTAGGGGAGTTGCTATCATGCCTGCCTGTAAGAGCAAACTTGGGGGATACTGGGGCCCACAGAAAATTCTCCCCCTCAGCACTGGGGCTCTGCAGGATCCCAAGGTGTCTGTGCTTGGCATGGAAAAGGGAGGAGCTGGGGAGAAGCTACTGTCTGCAGCATGCTCCTTTTAAAAATGGCAGAGACCAAAGTGCTTATCGCTGTTCCTTACCACCACCATCCCTGGGAGGAGTACTGAGCGGCAGGGGTGTGTCTGTGTGAGGAGTGGGGGTGTTTGAGGGCAATGGGGGTCTGGCTCCTAAATGAGCTGTACTGCTATGGGGAGGGGGAGAAATGACCAGAAGAGTAGTGGGAAGTGAGCAGAGGTTCTTCATCCCGTTGAGTGGGAGTGTCCTTGAAAAATAAGATCCTCAGGGTTTGGGGACTGTGCCCCCTCCATGGTGGGATAAATTTTTCCCACACACGAGGAACACAGATCAGGAACTCTGCAGGTGAACGGTGTGGAGATTCCTGAACCCTCTATACACTTCCTGTTGTTTTATTGCCCTGTATGCAGTATAGCCCTTCCTCTACAGGGGATTGAATTTTTCTGAGGAATACCTATAACTCTGTCAGGGACATGACTTCCTGAAAGCTATGTTATTTACAAAAAAAAAAATCTGTTACACACCTTATTAAATAGATCCTAACGAACACATTGCATTTAATGGAATATGCAGACATCTGTGTCCCCCTCTTAAGACTTCATTTGGCTGGCAGTAGTGGCGGATTAACACATAGGCCCATGAGGTCCGTGACCAGGGTCCCTGGCCAATTTGGGGGCCCTCAGCAGGAGAGCTGGAACCTGGGTAGAAGGGGTAGGTATGAGGCCCTGCCACTCTCACTGGCCTCGCCCCTGCTTCTCCTCTTTTCCTGAGGCCCCGCACCTTGGCAAGGTTGGAAGCTGGATGGGCCCCAAGCTATGCTGGCAAAAATTTGAAGTGCAGACCTGGCTTTACTCTGATGCAACTCCATTGACTTCAGTTGAGTTACTCCTGATTTGCACCTGGGTAAATGAGATCAGAATGAGGCCCATAACTTACAAATAATTTAAGGTGTTACAAAGTTTCTCTTTAAATTTTCCAGGAGTTAAGATACTTGGAACCAAATGTTGTAAGATCCTGGGTGCTGCCTGTTAGCTGCAAAGCACGCCCGCTCCCACTGATGTGAATGAAAAGAAAGGAAGGTGCTGAACATCTTTCAGGATTGGGCTCATAGGCCTCAAAAAAATTGTTGGAATGGGTCCAGAATTTAATCTAGCTAGGGAAAAAGGAATAAATACAAAATAAACACTGTCAAATACTTTCCTATCATTTTATTTACTTAAAAAAAAATCTTTCCATTGACGTTAATGATCCAGCTTTGCGGAAGTCTGCAATGATGGCCAGAATATTCCAACCTGGGTACCCAAAGGACACGTTTAGGCACCTACATATAAGTGATCTGATCTTTTTTTTCTTTAAGAGCTGCTAAGCATCCACATTTGAGAGCTCTGATTAGTATTTCTTTCCTAATTAGTGTTAACCACTTATGTTTGACCAACATCTTTTCCCCACTAAAGAGCTGAAATATCAATGGAACTGAAATGAACGTGGCTTTTTGTTGTTGTTTTTGCTTCTGTTTTGTATACTGCTTTGTATGTAGGTGGCATTGAGAATATCACCAAAAGGTCACCTCAAGTCTGTAAATAAGGATTATTAATTAGTTTGAGCTTGCTTTGTGTGGTTGACAGGCTCTGAAGCAGCAGAGATCAAATCACTGTACGCAATCCTACACGAACAGTGTGTATTTGTTAATTTTTATTTATTTCTTGGTGGCGGAATGGTAACCTGTTTAAAAGAGAGATTTGTAATGTGAAGGGCATTCCCCATCAGAGTATCAATTTTCAGGTAGGTCTGATTTTGGGGCCTACAGATAGATTGTACTTTACATTGACAATTTAATTGATGAGAACTATATTTTTTGTATAAAGGGAATGAATAAAGTGCTTAATTTTACTTTGTCTCTAATAAACATACATAATCCATGTGAATGGTTTGGTATAGGTGTGTATATTACAGCAGACAGATCACAGGCATGCAACAAATCTGCTTGTTTTGGATTTGTCGGGTGGACAGATAACGTGGATCAGGATGCATGGATACTGAATACAAGAGCAGGCTGCTGGGAGGAATGGTTGGGAAGAAAATCATGGGAGCACCATGCTTGGAGGAGGGATGATAGTGAGGAAGATGTGGGAGCAAGGCCCTACTTAAATGGCCTCTGTCATGTGACACCAGCCATTTTAAATATTAGTTTTCCATACTTAAAAAAAAGATTGCATTTGTACAAATACGAATCCATTGAAGTGGTCAGATTCTATTACAAATGGATTCTGGTTCAGGGAATTATCACATCCCGAACAAACAATGAAGACAGCAGGTGCTGTTAGACCCCACACCCTTTCTCCAACTAGAGGAAGGAAAGAAAGCTTCCCCGTCTTTCCAGAGTATGTCCTCTATGCCAGTGGTTCCCAAACTTGTTCCGCTGCTTGTGCAGGGAAAGCCCCTGGCAGCCCGGGCCAGTTTGTTTACCTGCCGCATCCGCAGGTTCGGCCAATCTCGGCTCCCAGCGGCCTCGGTTCGCTGCTCCAGGCCACGTACTGGCCGCCGCTTCCAGCAGCTCCTATTGGCCTGGAGCAGCGAACCGCGGCCACTGGGAGCCACGATCAGCTGAACTTGCGGACACGGCAGGTAAACAAACCGGCCCGGGCCGCCAGGGGCTTTCCCCGCACAAGCAGTGGAACAAGTTTGGGAACCACTGCTCTATGGGCCATTGTGAGTAAGCATTTCTTGGACTGAGCTCTTTATAAAGCCTTTAGCAGTAGGTTGGGCTTTTAATACTGAAGTTACAGGTGTGTTCTGTCTCTGCTCTGACTCTCTCTCTCTGGCCTTGAGCAAGTCACTCTTTTTTTTATTAGCTATCTGTACAATGCCATACACATATAGGTGGTGCATGGTGTGGCATTGAGAGACATATGCAGACACAGTTGTTGCAGGACAGGGAGACAGCATGACCTAATGGAAAGAGCACTGGGCTGGGACTCAGGTAGTCTAGGTTTGTTCCCAGTTCTACCATTGAATTGCTGGGTGACCTTGGGCAAGTCATGTCACTACTCCGTGCCTCAGTTCCCCATCTTGGGATAATAATATTGACCTCCTACATAAAGCACTTTAAGATCTACTGATTAAAAGTGTTATATAAGAGCTGGGTGGTATTATTCAGTATATCAGGAACTTACAATCCAAAGTTACCTCTCTGCTTCTGTTTCCCTGAATGTGAAAATGAGGCTTTTGGCAATTACCACCTTACAGAGGCTTTGTGAAAATTAGTAATTTTTGAAAAGCACTTTGAAAAGAAAAAAATAAAAGTGCTAAGTATTATTTGTTAATATTTCATGCTCAGAAAGCCAGGCTAGCTATTTATGCATGTTAGGAGAAAACATATTTTACTTTATTTATTTGATCCTGACATCTGGGACAGTATTTTAATTTCTCTGTAAATTCAAGAAAAAGTTGTACAAGGTAATATACAGGACCTGCTTAAACATCATTTTTACTACACATATCCAGTCTCATTTCATGCTGAACTTGTCAAGACCAAACATCTGGCTTTTGCTTTGCCATGTGATGCCTATAGACTTGCCAACACACTATCGATAGAAATGCTTTCAAAGAAGTGAGCTGGGTGGAGGAAGGGAAAGGAAATCAAATCTGTTTCCTATTATTTCATTATCAGTAGCAAGAAGGACAAAAGTGTTTTACATTAATAAGCCATTATTGTATGGGAATGTCCCCATGAAGCTTTCAGAATTAGAACATAAAAGTAGCCTTACTGGGTCAGACCACTGGTCTATCTAGCTCACTATGCTGGTGCCAGATGCTTCAGAGGGAGTGAACAGAATGAGACAATTATCAAGTGATCCATCCCTTGTTGTCTAGTCCCAGATTTTGGCAGTTGAAGGTTTAGGGATGCCTGGAGCAAGAGGATTGTATCCCTGACTATCTTGGCTAATACCCATCAATGGACCCCTCCTCCATGAACTTACCTAAAATCTTTTTTGAACCCAGTTATACCTTTAGCCTTCTCAACATCCCCTAGCAGCAAGTTCTGCCGGTGGACTGTACGTTGTATGATGAGGTACTCCCTTAATATATGAGAGCCCTCCAAATCATGGAAATTTAGGGCTGGAAGGGATTTCTAAGGGACCCATAGAAGTCATCTAGTCCATTCACTGGCACTGAGGCAGGAACAAGTACCCCTAGACCATTCTTTACAGATGTTTGCCTAACCCATTCTTAAATATCACCAATGACAGGGGTTCTCTGACCACCCTAGGTACTTGTTCCAGTGCTTTACTATCACTGTAGAGAATTTTTTGTAATATCTAACCTTAATCTCCCTTGCTGCAAACTAAGCTGATTACTTCTTGTCCTACCCTTAGCGGACATGGAGAAGAATTTGTCACAGTTCTTTTTATAACTACCTTTTACATATTTGAAGACTTATTGTGCCTCCCCCGCCCTCATCCTTCTCTTCTCATAACTAAGCCCAAATCTCTCAACCTTTCCTCACAGGTTGTTTTCTGAACCCCTGATCATTTTTGTTTTCCTCTGGACTCTCTCCAATTTGTTTACGTCTTTCTCAAAGTGTGGTGCCCCAAACTGGACCCAGTACTCCAGCTGAGGCCGCAGCTGAGGCCGCACCAGTGCCAAGTAGAATGGAACAGCTACCTCCTCTGTCTTACAAATGACTCCTGTAAATTCACACTGTTAATTCACCTCAGAAAGATGCTGGCCTCTTTCACGGCAGCATCACACTGTTGGCTCATTCAGTTTGTGATCCACTGTAACCTCTGGATCCTTTTCAGCAGTAGTACTGCCTAGCCAGCTATTCCTCATTTTGTAGTTGTGCGTTTGATTCCTCCCCCACCCCCCCTTTCTTAAGTGTAGTACTTTGCACTTGTCTTTATTGAATTTTGTCTTATTGATCTCAGACTAATTCTCCAGGTTATGTATATGGGGAACACAAATAGGCTAGAGATTTCTGGATAAATTCATTTGTACTGCATGGATTTGCTGATGCTTTAATGGACTGTATGGCTGCTGTTCCTTAATCAGCTGAAATGGTGGGGAAAGGGTCTTTGTCGCTTCAATGACGCAAGGCACTTCATTCCCCTCCATCCTCGAGAGAACCGATCCTGGGCCTCCCACACAGGAATGAGGAGGATTACCTGTGAGATGGCCCTAGAAATAGCATTACATGGTTGTTTTCACCCCAGAACAATACTGGGTGTATTTATATCTTGATTTACACTCATTATTAAAGCAAATTGCTGCATGCAGTTTCCAAAAAGTGCTTAGCATTTTTTTATGCTCTAGGTAGATTAAAACACACAATACACATTTTTACCACAGTGGGCAAATTCAAAATAGTTTCCAAAATCTAAATGCTAATTTGGTGACGCCTTCCATATTAGCGAGCCTTATGACATTGCTGTTTCTCCGGAACCACCGAAAGCCTGGCAATTACCAAGAATTTTGAGCAGAAATAGTAGCTGTCACATGAGAGGCAACAATTCCCTGTTGTGTTACTATTGAACTTGGAACAGACTAGCTGCATTTCTCTGCTAGCATTGCAGGAACACTTATTATCAAATGTCTTCAGTAGATCCCAGCCCCGCCTGGCCTAGAGGGCTGCCAGCAGGTCTCAGGCTCCGGCCGTGTCTGTAAATGTAGTTTTGTGTTACCCGGTCACAGTCTAAAATACAGTGCTCAGGCTCATGGAATTAAACTGCTGATCACACCTTTTTTGACTGCCACTCAGTTCAATGCAGGAGCACCACTAGTGCCTGTTGAGGGGGACGGAGCACAAGCTACATGCCAAGCTCTATTTGTTTCTTTTTTTTGCTTCTTTTCTTTGGACTCAGATCAGACAGTAAATGTTTCTTGCATTCTCATGGAACAGAATCCGAGTAAGAGAAATACATTGCTGTGTTCTAGATCTAATTTCCAAGCATCATGGTTTCCCCTAGAGAAGGGACTGTACCAATACCCCAGGCACATCTCTTTTGAAGAGCGTGGATCCAGATCTGGACTCTGTGTCCAGCACCTATTGCCAACACTGCACATAAACTCAAAGCCCAGCTGAGAAAAATTGGGTCTGGTTTTGACTCAGATCCATCTCACATTTCTGTTCAGCTTTTCACTTTATGGGATGTCCAGTTGATAAAGTGGAAAATATTTCACTCATGGCCAGGTTAATGTTTTAACTTGTTAGTGTTGCTTAAGAAAAACAAAATCCCATTTGCGCACACTTAAGTGACCTCTTTCCCCCCCCCCTTCTGATTTTTCGAACTAGGAACCTTTGAGTCCACTCCTGCCCTGACCCTTGGGAGCCTCTTCAATAACAGACATTTGCTGGAGCTGTAGAAGGGTCCTCTCTCCTAACTGAAATGATAGGAAAAAGGGGAAAGAATTGATCTCTTGCACTTAAATCCTTAGAGTAAGTTCTCACGACACTCGTAGGAGTAAAATGAAGTGGAAGGGGCAATATCCGTTTTAGGAGGCCAGAGGGGAGATGTTGAGGGTTAGGATGAGAGTTTTGGCAGCTGTGATGGAGGAGAAGAGTACAGATATTAGAGAGATTGAGGTGGAAGATGTGGCAGGATATGGACATGTGTGAGGTGAGAGGGAGAGAGGAGTTAAAGATAACGCCAAAGTCAGATTTTACAAATGTCCAGGAAGCTTTTTGAGTTCTTCCCCATCGAAGTGCAGTAAAGGCCATCTTGGCCAATACACCAAAGATTGGATTGGAGATTTCAGGTGGTAAAAATATGGGTCTCTGCAGTTGGAGCTAAAGAACCAGGCTTTGAAGGTAGTGGCAGTAACAGACTCATGTCCAACATGAACTAGGCAAATAGGGCCCCACATAACACACACACAGTGACCAGTCGGTTATAGAAGCACCTGGCCCAGGATCTGCACTTTGTTCTCTGTATTTTTATCAATAGTAGAGTTCTTTAATACACAATCGTGTCATAGACTGTTGCTAACCTTGCATGTCTTGTTACAAAAAAAAAGAAGGTGGATTTTTGGACATTGCACCTGATGTGAAATGGTCCTACATGACCTCTCCTGACTTGCCCTGTGTGAGGCAATTTGTCCTAGCTTATTTCTTTCAGAAAAGTGATTCAACAAATATAGGTGAAAGGTTGCTGCTTTGCATGAAGTCAACGAGTGCAGTTCAACACGCTTTCCCTTTTCCCCTAGTTTCTGGTCTTTTGCAAGTGTTGCATCATTCCTCAGCCAGTCATCAGTCTGCCTCTGAAGGGCTATTGGGAAAATTGTCCATTTCTGTCTATGGAGTAGCTTTTCCCCCAAAAACTTTTTAAACATATACTCATTAAGGAAAAATCGTAATGAAAAGTAAATCGATTTTACATCTAGACGATCCCAGCTGTTTTAGCTTTGATATTACTGAGGAGATGAACATTTGGCCTGTTTTCTCCAATTCTCAACAAAATAGTAAAAAATGCACTTAGATTAGAATTTCCAAATTTGGATAGTTGACATTAACCCCCCATCTAGGTCACTAAATATGAATCACCTAATTTTCAAAGGTGCTGTGATGAGCACTTGCAGCTTCCATTAACTTCAAGGGGATTTGTGGGTATATTGCACTTCTGAAATCCAATAAATCAGGCCACTTAGGTCCTAAGTGTGGGGCTAAAGCAGAAGGTGTAACTCATAGTACTTCTATCATAGCCATAACCCCCCCCCCCACCACCACTTGTGATTAAAAATAAGCACCTCTAGATTGGGCTTCTTTTTCCTGCTTTCCTTTCTGAATTGGATAGATAATCTACTATCATCAGTTTTTGCAGAGGAAAGTCTACCCTGATTTGCACCCAGGGAATCCCAATGAATTTGTAAGCTGACCAGTTTGGGAGGAGTGGTTATAACGAGTCCAACTCACATCCATGTCATAAGTGTCTGCCTATGGTACTTCCTTTTTCTACATCAATTTATTTCATGACATTCTCTCTTGGGCTCCTCAAGCCCTTACTCATGACTCCTCATTAAAGTATGCAGAAAAAGAATTCCAAATGCAGCATTTCTAGTAGCTGCAGGAGGAACTGACTGCATCCGTTTTGCGGTAATATCTAATATTCTGCTGTAGCTGGCTGTTAGTTTGACCCAAAGAAAAGATGATCTAGAGAGGTTCTGTTACTGGGGGTTGGGAGACTAAAGCTCATTTCCATGCTCCACCACAGACTTTTATGGGAACTTAGACAAGTTGCTTTTAGAGCTTATCTACTTGAAACATTGCAGCGCTTCAGCATAGCCACTCCATATGACAACGGAAAGGGTTCTCCAGTCAGCATAGTTAATCCACTTCCATGAGAGTGGTAGCTAGGTTGACAGAAGAATTATTCCATCAACCTAGTGTGGTCCACGCCAGAGGTTAGGTTGGCTTAACTACGTCACTGAAGGGTGTGTATTTTTCACACCACTGAGCGTGTAGCTGGGTCGACCCAACTCTTTAGTGTAGACTAGGCCTTGGTCTCTCTGTGCCTCAATTCCCCATCTGTGAAATGGGGATAATAGCACTTCTCTGCCTTCAGGGGAGTTAGAATAAATACATTCAAAATTGTGAGGTGCTCAGATACTACAGTAGTACGGGTCATATAAGTACCATAGATAGATAATAAAACATTTCTTATTTATCCTGAGTATGGGGAGATCAAGGTGTGAAAAGGACCCCATGTTTCAGGTATGGAAAAATCAGGTTTCTAAATCTTAGTCATTTTTTCTCATGTTGTGTAATTTGGTGTTTGAAATTTTTGCAAGCCCTTATTAGTTGGAGGGGAAAATAAAATGAAAAATAGTTCTACAATAGAAATGTTTTTTTCAAGTATTTTTTGTAAACTTTTTTTTAACAAACTATAAATATGTGACTAGACTGGATTAATATTGAGGAATGCTAGAAGTAAATTATTACAATTAGAAAATGAAATATTTTAGCGTCCTTGCTTGTATTACAACTACAAATATTCATACAGCCCAGTCCCAGAACGCAGAGTACTTGCATGATGTGGTGGTTAGCTTTTTATATAAGTAATTGTTCTTCTGTTGTCTTCTCTCACACCAGGGTATTTTGAAACATACATAGAATGAAAAGTTCTTTAGACTTCTAAAAAATAGTACTAAATTTTACTTATAAAATGAAGAATACAATAGAATATTAAAATGAAGATTATTCAGATTATAGCTCTAACCTGGTCCAAATATGTAACTACCTCTTTTGTTTTAGTTTTGTACAGAGATGGGAGCAGCCGAGGCTGCCATTTCTCTTTGTCAGGGGTCCTGGATAACTGATGCAAGGATGGAGTTGGATTGTTGCCTCACAAATGCGATGCTGTAAGTTTGAGCTGCTGCTCAGGTCTATTGAAACTGACAAGGCAGACTGCTCTAAATTGCAAGAGATATCTGATTTAAGAACAAAGGAGAAAAGCAATTGCTCAGGCAAAGAATGAAAAGAAGAAAGCAATAGGGAAAAACATATAGAAAGCAGATAAGAAAAAGTATGAGTTTGAACATGTAATCCAAAGACAGAGTTCAAGAACACAAAAGTGAGGATGATGGGGGAAGCAAATATCTGATTATTAGTAATGCAGCATTGCCAACCACAAACATTCAAAAATCATGAGTAAGGCCCCTGAATCATGAGATTTAAAAAATAATTAGTTGCGGGGGCAGGTATGTTCCTGTGCCTTCTCATGTTGGAGCCTTTATGGTGCATTTAGATCATGTTGTCAAGCTTTTCTCTACCACTGAGGGCTTGAAACTTTTTTTGAAAGCTGAACTGCTTCTTTAGTCACATGTCTCCGGGAGCTGGGGCTTTAAGTAAAACACCAAACAGCAAAAGACTTGCGATTTAAAATCATCAGAGTTGACAACAGTGGTAGTAACAAATTGAAAAGTGTATACATTAAGTCAAGGATTGACTTGAAGGTGAAATAAACAGATAAGAACCAAGACCAAAGATTAAAGTTGTGAGCTAGATTGTAACATTGTGCTTCCACTGGGCAAATCCTAATCTTCCCACTGCTCCAGGGAGGGAATGATCTGTGACAGGTCTGACTCCGTACCCAGCATAGTGTATGTTCCCTGGTGTATTGATTCAGCTATGCTGGCTGGGATGTTTGGGGGAAGGGTTGGAACTAGAGCTACTCCCACTCCCTTCAGGCCCCTGATGCCCAGCTGCACAAGGGAGTGATATAATTGCTCTGCAGTGTCTGCTTGCTCACCAACACTGCTGTCCAAGATTCAGGCACTGCATTGACCGCCTTGGAGATAGACATTCTCTTATGTAACCTCATAGCTGGTACATCAGAAGCAGCAAAGCTTCCCCCACGTTGCTTTGCCATTGTGCCTCAAACCTGCCCTGAAGGGGTTACCTCTAGTGAGTGGGAGTAGGAGTGTAGATTAGTCTCCATTCTCATTAAATCCTTGGCCTATCTATTGAGGCAGTTAGTATCAATTGGGACGCTGACTTCTGTGATGTGGATGCTTGTCCACAGCCAAATCCTCCCCCATAGACGAGTGAACAGCTCTTTGATGGACTAGTTATGTCATTGTACAGTCAGGATGCTGGCGCCACAGGTAAAGTTGCAAAAGATCTTGTTAAAAGCCTCCTTCAGTGGGAGCAGGATCGGACCCTGAGGGGCCATACTTTGAGAGGAAAGCAACACATTTCGCTCAGCTGGGGAACTGACTCCAAGGGCAAGTGTTAAAATTAAAATCTAGGCACTCCATGAACTGTCCTGCAGCCACCGAGAGCATGAACAGAGGCAGCGCTGCATTCCAGAGCTCAATTTTTTATGATGTAGGCCTGTGAGAGTTTTCAGTTCTTGGGGGGAATGGGAGGGTGAGTATCCATCCTCCTTTGAAGATTTTTCTGTCTTTTCAGAGAGGGAGGATTATGCATTTAAACAGTACCATCTGCCTGGAGCTATGCTATTTCCTCTTCCTTATATGCCTAGGCACAGAAAAGGCCAGGCAGGCTCAGCAAACACAGGAGGCAAGGGAGCAGGAGTGTTTAAAAGCAGTCAGGTGAAGACCTTCCCAGAGGCCCCTGAGAAGGAGACTGTGTAATTCACCATGCTAAGCACTTTCACTAATCTGTATATGGCTGTGTTTATTTTTTTTAAAGGGGGGGGTGTAATTGTAATGCCCACAATGAACTCACCATTAGTTGGATTGATAAACTGTATGAATGAAGCATTAAACCATTGCCTTGGGCAGGTAAACTACTTCAGCTTTGGGATGAGTAACAGTGTGCATGCTGGATTTCCAGCATTCTGTATGGGACGGTGTGAATTGGGAGTCTTCCTAGAATTTTCTGAAAGGCATATTTGGACTAATGGAGGCTTCCTGGTTTTTATCAATTCCATTTTTAATTACTTTATACTTTACCAGAATAAATCCAGTGATTATTGGCTGATTTAAAAAAAATCTTCCCTGTTGGTAAACAGAACACTAATTTTTGCACCTACAAGTTAAGCAAGTAGCTTTATATCCATGATAGAGATGGTGAAACTGAAGTCCAAAAAGGTCTATTTACTTGACCAAGGCCATCAAGCAAGTCAGTGGTAGACATGAGGATAGAACCCAGGAGCCCTAACTTCCTGTTGTCTCTACTAGCTATTTAACAACAGGGAGTAGAGCAGAGAGTGTCTAATGGTTAGATCCGAGGACAGTGAATCCAATCAAATGGGTTCTGTTCCCAGGTCTATTACTGACTTGCTTCATAGCTTTGGATCAAGTCAGCTAATTCTGGTGCCTCAGTTTTCCAGTCTCTCTATATAATACTACTTATTTAACTACCTCACAAGAGTGATGGGAGAAGTAATTAATGTTCCTAAAGTGGCTTGAGATCTTGGATGACGAATGGTATATAAGTGGAAAACATTTATTTTATTTGATTATATTAAGACAGGAAAAATGGCTAGGAAAACTGGCACACTTAAAACGCTGAGAAAATCCAGCAGAGTTAATGACCAACATGTTGAGAACCAAAATAAGACAAAGCTATTCTTCTTCTTGGGGGAGCTGGATTTGAGTGTGGTGTGTTTTTGTTTGTTTGTGTGAGGAGTTTTTTTTGTAATGCTTCCCGAGTTGTTAATATAAATGTATATTTAAAAAAAAAAACAGAAAGAAACTACCCCATTCACGCATCAGATGATTATAGGATTCTTGATCCTATAGGGTGACATTCACCCCTGAACAGAGGGCCAGTACAAGACCTAACCACCACATAAATCCTACTTAAACCCACTGAAGTCAGAGGCTCTACAGTATTAAGGGACCACATACGCAGATTCAATTACAAGATTGGGCCTTAGTTTTCATGCTGTTCTCACTCAAACTTTTTTGTTAATATTGACCATTTATTAACCCTTTTTGTATTCTTTCCTGGGAATGTAAAACTCAGGATAACTTGCATTAATGAATGCTTACGCAACCCATTTTTGTTGGACATTTAACCCATTATCTATATGGCTTAATGTGAAAATGCAAAAAAGATTTAAACATACCCTAGGAAGTTTGTGTCTAAGTGTTGTTTACTCCCCCCCTCCCCCATTTAAGGAAAGTTCCTCAAGGTGCAAGATTGTTGATTTCAGGGTTCTCTGGAAGCAGTCAGCAATCAAGCTTCAAACTCTTTTTCTAACATTGTCTTCAGAGCGGAGCAGTGTATTGGACTAACCGAGTGCTGATCTCACATGTCAGACTAAGTCTTAGGCTTTGTCTACACTGGCAATTGAATGACAAAACTTTTAAAAACACCCTCCTGAAAGACAAAAGTTTTGCTGAAGACAAGTGCTGGTGTGAACCGTGCTTTGTCGGCAGGAGCGTTCTCTTGCCCACAAAGCTAACCCTCCTTGTTGGGGGTGGAAGCTACACTGTGCGACTTTTAGCTGCACGGCTGTAGTGACACAGCCGTGCATTGAAGCCCATGTCTACTCTCATTCTCTCCTTGGCATTTCACATGTAGGTGGAACATGATGCAGAGGGGAATGGAAGTGAGCCATGTGGGAGCCCACAGGTAACACACATTGAGACAGAGATGCACTTGCCCATCGCATCTCTCTGGGATCCAGCTGAGAGGCAAGATGGAGCCAGCTTAGTGCAGTTCCACCCACTCCTGCTAGGTCACTCGGACAAATCAGCAGCACCTCCTGATCTACAGTGACAAACTTGCTTTCGGGCTGCATAGAGGAGACTGCCCAGTGGGGCGATTAGCAACATCTCTATGCTGCAAACAGGCCTGAAGCCAGAGTGTGAGGAGCCCAGCATTACCTGCTGAGTTCCTTCAAGGTGGCCTGTAATAAAGTCAGTCTTTTTAAGGTCCAAACAGAAAAGAAAAGTACCCATGGAACTTGGCTGAGGAATTGTTCAAGAAAGTGCATTGACCTATGTTTAGGTTTCCCACTCATTCCTCTCAAGACTCGATTATTTCATTTCAAAAGATTGGTGGTATTTAGAAAAATATACTTTGTATTTTAGTAATGATTTCTCAGGGACTTCATTTAACAGTGGCCTTTCTGTGCACAAAACAGCTGCATTCCAAATTTGCAACACTAGTACAGTACGAAGCTGATAATGTAATCTTAATATATTTTCTTTTGCTTCTCTGCTAGGTCCTCACCACATAGTCAGTGGTCAATGCACTGAATAAGGAAAAGTGTTAATGGATCCCATGAAATAGCTCACGGCTCCAGTGACATTTAGAGAGGCCAAAAGAGAACAAACACAAATCCCCTTAGCATATTGAAGAAGGTAATGTCAAGGGTTGAAATATTCCCACCAGGAAAGGAGGAGGGAGTCATAGTTGTTGCTGTCATGAGGAAGAGAGACACAAAAGAGGTGGCAGGGGCAGTTGCAAGAGAGATTAGAGCTGGGGGGAGAAACTGAAGCTTCATACGCAGAAAGAGAACCAGAGAGATGACATAAAGTATGAGATCTGCTTACAGTAGATGGACATGGACAGCCAAGCTTAGTTTATCAGGCAGATCATGCATGAGATCTTTCATCCTGCCATTAAAAAATGGATGCCGGGGACTTTGACAAGAACAGTGACTTAGCATTACCTTCCATCAGCAACTGACAAGCTCTTTCCAGTCTAACAACTAACTGATGCTTTTCACACCCTCCAGGCTGTCCTAATCTCAGCAACCGTCCCTTGTACCTTTTTTCCCTCTCCTCTTCCAAGCAGCTATGATACTCTGACAACTCACATCTGACCGATTATGGGGATATCAGAATATGGTAGACTCTTTTCTTCCTGACTCCCAGTTTGTGTTTTGCATGATTGTTTACTAAATCACTTTTTCTTAAACATGAGCCAACTTATTGATTGATGCTCTAAAGGAAACTGCATCATGTTTTAAGTGAATCTAACAGAAGTACAACCCAATAAATTATGATAATTATAGTGTCATGAAAGCATTCCCACGCCCACACCCCTTCCACACCTAACTATGGAGCAATGATCAAGCATAATCAGGAAGCTGATGACTAAAATAAGTGAATACACTTCATAACTGGCTGCCCACAGCAGCTGTTATAGACAGCTGATGCCAGAAAGTATGTTCTACCCCTTTGGTGGCTACAGGCAGCATTCTTGATACTTCCAGCTGCATTGGACTCTTGGTTTCCAGCTGCTAACAGATAGTATTCCATTCCTCTGGGCAATTTCTCCTCCTTGGAGAGCAAGCACAACAACCAGTGGACACACCGGTAACGTCATTATGATTGAGCTATCAGAGGGCTTCTCCACCTCACCTTTTACCTCCCATTGGTGTAATTTAGCCATCATTGGACCCTGGCTAAAACTGAAGCAGAAGCAATCCCTTTCTCTGTTGGTGTAATCTGGATTAGATTTCATTAGCCAATCGATCAAAGAATAGGCAAGATCACCAATGATCGTCATAGCAACGGAGACATGGGTATTATGGTGTATGTTAGGGAAGAGTGTCCTTACTTTTACAGGTCAGAGTTCTGAAAAATCCTATGCATCATGCTCTTAATGTGGCCACTTGATGTAAATAACCAGCAAATGGCCTCTGTGAAGTACCAGGTCTTGCAACACAATCGAGTAGTTGTCTGGTTGGCATGTGCCTGTGTCTCTTGTAACTGGCAAGGGTTTTTCACTTCAATTTGCACTCACATTTTCCTATGACTTAAGGGACACTTTTCATAGCAATCACGTGCTGATAGAGCTTTGTTTTTGTTATAAATTTCTCTCACACAATGGCCCTGGCTGCAGACTTGCCTATCGCAAATGTGTGCCAGCAAATGGCTCTCTTTGTACCCAGCCTCCACAAAGTAATATCAACTTTCAATAGCTATGGGCACTGAAGAGGTCACCCTGTGACAGAATGGACCCTTTTATTCATTCCTTGTGCACTATTATAATAATTGCTGTACAAGTATGCCTTGTGAGGTATCATTTGAAAATTCATAATTCAGTGGGGATTATTGTCCTGGGAAATATGTATCAACATTGTATGTAAAGTATAAGATTCCACTGAATGGTGTTACTAAAACCTGTTCCATGTCTGGGGCGTGACCAAACCAGTTCCTCAGAGATAAAAGGCAAGCTGATGCCTCAGCCAGGTGTAAACAAGGCCAATGGGCCATCACCTGCTAAATGGCCATTCTTTGGCAGGAAAGGGGGCATGGGCAAAACGTCTAGATTTTAGCAAAGAAACAGCACGGAATTCCCATCCACACAGACTTATTGTCTCCTGAATGTCAACTGGAAGTGTTTTGCAAGGGAGGGACTGACACTTTAAAAAGGGGGACAAACACCCCCAAGGTACCCCACTCTACCTCCTCAATCACTCCAGTCAATTCACTGCACCAAAAGGAACAAAGGAAGCAGCCATTGCATGGAAGAAGAGTTCCTGGCCTAGAAACTTGGCCAGTAAGAATATTGAGAGCGTGTGGTGAGAAAAATTCTGATTTGAATTTAGCATCATTTGTTAAATTAGGCGTCTTATCTTTATTTTGCTTGTAACTATTTCTGACTTTTATGCCTCATTACTTGTATTAAATTAAAATCTATCTCTCTGTAGTTAGTGAAGTTGTTTTATCTAAACCAGTATGTTTGAATTGAAGTGTTTGGACAACCCTGTTTGGGATAACAGGATTTGTGCATATCATGTCTGTTAATAAAATTACGGACTTTATATGAGTTTGTATTGTCCAGGAGAGGGCTGGGCAGTACAAAACCTACATTTCTGGCAAAAAATCTGGGATGCGGAGTTTGCTGGGGTCACCCTGCAGTACAATTCAGGCTGGTAAAAGCCTGGGTGAGACTGGCAGGACTAGGAGTGACTTACATGCTGGAGGCTGTTTGTGAGCAGTCCAGGAGTTGAGGCAAGAACAGCAAATCAATGTAAAGGGCACCCCAGGTTACAGGGCAAGGGTAACACAGCTACTTATGAGTCTAGATTGTACACTGGGTATGTGTCACACCTGCTTCCTGATTAAGCTTGATTATTGGACCCCACTTGGATGTGGAGGGGGTAGAGGCATCAGAATGCCTTTAAGACACTATAATTCATATATACTGCAATGTTGGTCCCACTTCCAGGCAGAGGTAATAAAAGGTGTCCTGTCCCATTGGGAATTCTTTAGTGGCTTACTGTTGTGTCACCCAGCACTACACCAGGACCAAGTCCACAACTGGCTTTCCACTTGGGCAAAGTTCATGGCCACAAATCAGTTAAGGTTGACATTAAGGTCAAGCAACTTGGCCCACTGCATGTCCTGGGGCAGTGTGTTGGGTAGTGTCCCATATGCAGGTGCTGTCTCAAAGACTTTAGACTTCAACCTGCTGCTGTTTACAACCCTCAGTGGCCAGGTGACTTTCATATTACAGCTATTGTGAGATTGGCTGCTAACATAAAGAATTGGCTTTGCTCCTTCACACTATAGTGCAGTGGGTCTCAACCAGGGATATGCAGAGATCTTCCAGGGGGCACATCAACTCATCTAGATATTTGTCTAGTTTTACACCAGGCTACATAAAAAGCACTAGTGAAGTCAGTACAAACTAAAATTCCATACAGAGAATGACTTGTTTATACTGGTCTATATACCATACCTGGACATGTAAGTACAATATTTATATTCCAATTAATTTATTTTATAATTATATGGTAAAAATGAGAAAGCAATTTTTCAGTAATAGGGTGCTGGACACTTTTTTTTTTAATTTTTATGTCTGATTTTATAAGCAAGTAGTTTTTAAGTGAGGTGAAACTTGGGGGTACACAGGACAGATCAGCCTCCTGAAAGGGGTACAGCAGTCTGGAAAGGTTGGGAGCCACTGCTGTAGTGCATGCTGGCACTCATGCGATCAATAGCAGCAATACTATTGGGGCAGAGCAATTCAGAATGCTACATGAGGTGGGATAGCCATTTTGTAAACTACCCCTAATCCCATTTGCAGCAACTGTGCTGGGCACTCTGGGATCGGTGCTTTGGGAGTCCAAGAAGGCAGTAAGTACTGTTACTGCCAGGAAAAATCTGGGGGGCCCTGAAGCTGCTCTAAACTTCTGCAAAGACAAAGGAGGCAACAAAGGATTTCATGCAGTTGAAGAGTCAGGCCTGGTCTATGCTGGAAAGTTGGGCCAGTAGAACTATGTTGGTTAGGGGTGTGATTTTTTTTTTCTTAACCAATATAGTTATACTCATACAAGCCCTAGTATGGTGTCTTATACCAATAGTTATTTCCCCTTCCATCTGGGAATAGCTATACCTGCTTAAAGCACCTTTATACCAGCATAACTGCATCCACGCTACGTGGGTTGTACTGTTGTAACTATACTGGTATAGTTAAAGCAGTGCAACTTACTATTTTCTTACATAGTGTACATGCACCCTCCTGGTCTGGGGTATGGTGGGGACAGCAAGTCTGCACTGCAGATTTTTGTGGCTCTGTCAAGCTGGTGCATTTCCTGAGCACTGAATTCATTACTAAAGAATAAACAGGTGATGTGAGGCAGCCCATATACGTAAGGAAAATTATCCATGGGAAATGAAAACACACAACCAAGAATCCTCACTTCAGAATCCTCTATTCTGGTCTGGAGTAACCATGAAGCCTTCAGATGCCGTAATTCAGCTGGGTTGTAATGTAGTTAGATCAGGACTCCCGAGCCCTGTCAACAATAATTCAAATGAACATACAAATTGTAACAGTTTGCTGCCTTATGGAACGGACTGCAGGTTTCACAGAGACATTCAGGGTATCAATTACATGACCTTCCTAATGCTACACATTATGCAGTGAAATCCACATGACTCAGTGCAGAGCCTTTGTAGCCCAGCTGGGAATGAAGGAGGAGAATTTGTCTGCTTCTTCACACTCTGAGAGATTCTTTTCCTCACCCAGCCCATATAGACTGTTCTAGCAGTGTGCAGGGGCTGGGAGAAGTGACAGAAGGGGCTGGCGGAGAATGCCTCCTGTGCAGGCACAGTGGAGGGCTGTCACAATCAGACCTCTGTTGCTCCCTCCCGATGGAGGGGACAAGTCTGGAGCAGGATTGACCTCTGTGTAGCAGTAGCTGCTATGGGGATTCTGGGCTGGGGAGCATCTGCGAGCAGGAGCTGCTTTTATGCCAGGGTTCACAATGGTTGCATGCAGAAAGTGGCTGAAAGCCCTCTTTGACGCCTGCCCCCTGGGCTGTGCTTCCATTTCTGTTCTTTCCAGAGGCAAAGCTTCACTCTTAACCTTAGGGACCACCACCAACCTAATTTACCTTAGTGTGATCTTTTTTAACAGGTTGTCACTAAGATTGCTCAAAGCTCTGCTGTTCTGAGCAGTCTCGGTAGTCAGGATGTTGTCGATACATTCCATCAATAAATCTTCATTAGTCTTCTTTGCCTAAGTACAACTTTCACTGAGAATCGAGTGGCTACTCGTACAGAGAGAGGCCGTTGTGGTCTGGATTATATCAAGCAATGTATCAAAATCCTGCAGATTATTTTCAAGTGGATCTAACCCTCATTCTAGCCTGGTGTTGCTGATTACTTCCGCTGTTTTATCATGATGCTAATGGCCTACCTTCATCTCACCATTGTGATGATGTATTCTGCCGGAAAGAAAGGTTGGGTTTACTGGCTTATGTAGTGAAAACCTCTTCTTGATTTATGGCTGGTTTGCCGAATGTTTTTCATTGGTTGCGATGTCACCTGCTGATAAGGGGAAGAATTGTTCCACTAGGGATTCCTCTGTTACAGAATAAGGTGAAAACACTGCTTGAAACTGCATGAGGGGACCCTGTGCAGACAGGACTGCTATGATTGGTTGGGACCAAAACCGGTTTATTATTATTTATTTATAATGTGACAGAGCCCCAGAAATGCCATATGCTTTCTACACAGAGGAAGACGTAGTCTAAGCTCTGCAGAGCTACTCTCCATTCTTTGGGCATCCAAAAGCCACCCCAGTACGCGTTTAGGATGCTTGAAGAATGAGATCCTAGGTGCTACCGCTGTCCGTGGGAATTGCTAATGAGGAGTTAAACATGACATGGTGAATAATAGCAGATCACTAATTGCGTTTTCCCTATAGTGACTTTGCAATTAGAAATGGAAAAAGAAAATCATAATTAAGCACCAGTGGCATAGCTTTTAACATACCTGCTTTGTTTGTTTGGAATCCTCTCCTTTCCCGGTTAGTCCTTTCCGCAATATACTGCTTTCTGGCTCTGCATGCTACTGTATTATATTTGTGATGGTCTGTCGTACACATCATGTCTGCAAGCTGTCTTCTTCAGACATGAACCTATTTAGACAAGTTGTCAGGCTGAATGGGAAAAATCTTAAATCAATGTATTTCAGCATGCAATCAGATAGGCTAATTTATCCACTGCCCTCTTCAGCCTGCCAGTTTAAAATGCGGCTCTTTAGGCATGGTGACTGAAAGTTGTCTGATTAGCAGAGCAGTTTTTATTGGTAGGATGACATCACAATTGTTTTATGGCAATTGTTATTGTCTGGGTCTGTGTATATGCAAACTGGGAAGATTAAAGCAAAAGTAAGGTAAAGATGATGAATATGCTGCATACAATCAAGATGGCAGAATGACAGAAATGTTTAGGATATTAATGTTCTTGGCTGATGCTAAGGCCAGGAGGTGGTTGTGTACCTTTAAATTCTAGCTCCTTTTGTTACATGGCCTGGACTAAATGTCTATTAGTGAGGTAGTGGCTAAGGCCCAAGCATGGGATTCTGTGGAGTTGGGTTCTAGTTCAAACTCTGCCCCTCATTTGCTCTGTAACCCTGGGCAATTCTCCTTTTTTCTGAGACTCATTTTCCCCACCTGTAAAATGGTGATAATGATACTTACCTGTCTTTGTAAAGTGCTTTGTGATCTATGGATGAAGAGCACTATAAGCATTTGCCTTAATTAT
Organism: Natator depressus; assembly: GCF_965152275.1. Taxonomy (NCBI): domain Eukaryota; kingdom Metazoa; phylum Chordata; order Testudines; family Cheloniidae; genus Natator; species Natator depressus. The sequence goes on from NC_134234.1 coordinate 150,268,685, forward strand.
TTATCAGTGTATGACTTTTTAAGATAGAATTTTAAAAAAGGGGAGTTAGACACCTACTTGACAGTCAATGGGAGTTTGGCACTTAATCCACCTCCCCTACCTTGGGTGGGCTGTTGTTGTTTTTTTTACTCCTCCAAAACCGTCATGGGGCCTTGTATAAAATATTAAAAAACATTAAAATATTCACCTTTGGCAAAAATGCCACTCTGTTTTTTTGTTTCTCTGTCTTGTCTGGTATCCTTGTTTGGCACCTCGCCTTCCCCACTCTCTCCTGAGGTGCTGTTGTCAGAGTTAATGATGGCTCTGGAAGAGAGGTTGGACAAGAGGGTGGATGTGGCACAACAAAAGAGTGGCGCCATTAGAGAGTATCTGTACAAGTAAGGAAATCTGACATGTTGGGATTTCCAGCTGTTTCTAAAGGCACAGCGCCTTTTTAATATATACACTGCTTTAAATGTATTTTAATTATTCTTTAACTTTTAAAAAATTGCATTTCTTCCCTGTTGCCTGGCTCATTGTGCTGCACAAGTAAGAGGGCAGGTAGAGGAGGAAAAGTGGAAGCTTTGATTCCTTGTTCACAACTTCAAATGCTGCCCCTAGTGACCCAGAGATGAAACTTCAGGGGAATAGCTAACTCCCTTCCTGAAGCTCCACTAATGTGTGACCATGGTCTGAAAATTGAAGGGAGAGTGTAAGGTCCAAATGAGTGCTGCTCTCCTCTCCCTCCAAATCACTCATAAAGAAACATTGGCAGCCTTTATGCTTAATGATGTTTAGAGATCACTTCCCCAAGTACATGGGAAATGTGGCTTTGTATTCTCCCTGTCTCTCACTGGAGTCCTGAATATGGAATTTTGCTTCTCATTCTGACTTTGTGAGTTACGAGTAAAGAGTTTGCTCAGGTCTCCCTAGAGCCGTGCAAGGTCTCAGGGATAGAAAAACTACCTTGGTGATCCACATAGCCAATACATAGGGGAGTATGGAGAAAGGGGAGAGGATAAACCTTGTGGATGGGGGGAAGCGGTAGATGTGGTATATCTTGACTTTACTAAGGCTTTTGATACTGTCTCTCATGACCTTCTCATAAACAAACTAGGGAAATATAGCCTAGATGGAGCTACTATAAGGTGGGTGCATAACTGGTTGGAAAACCATTCCCAGAGAGTACTTGTCGGTGGCTGACAGTCATGCTGGAAGGGCATATCAAATGTGGTCCCACAGGGTCTGGTTCTGTTCAATATCTTAATCAATGATTTAGATAATGGCATAGAGAGCACACTTACAAAATCTGCAGATGATACTAAGCTTGGAGGGGTTGCAAGTGCTTTGGAAGGCAGGATTAAAATTCAAAATGATCTGGGCAAACTGGAGAAATGATCTGAAGTAAATAGGATGAAATTCAATAAGGACAAACGCAAAGTACTCCACTTAGGAAAGAACAATCAATTGCACACATACAAAATGGGAAATGACTGCCTAGGAAGGAGTACTGCAGAAAGGGAACTTGGAGTCATAGTGGATCACAAGCTAAATATGAGTCAACAGTGTAACACTGTTGCAAAAAAAGTTAACATCATTCTGGGATGTAGTAGCAGAAGTGTTGTAAGCAAGACGCAAGAAATAATTCTTCTACTCTACTCCACACTGATTAGGCCTCAAATGTGGGCACCACGTTTCAGGAAAAGTGTGAACAAATTGGAGAAAGTCCAGAGAAGAGCGACAAAAATGATTAAAGGTCTAGAAAACATGACCTATGAGGGAAGATTGAAGTGAGCTGTAGCTCACGAAAGCTCATGCTCAAATAAATTGGTTAGTCTCTAAGGTGCCACAAGTACTCCTTTTCTTTTTGCGAATAAAGACTAACACGGCTGTTACTCTGAAACCTGAGAAAACTGTGTTTGTTTAGTCTGGAGAAGAGAAGACTGAGGGGAGACATGACAGTTTTCAAGTACATGAAAGGTTGTTACAAGGAAGAGGGTGAAAAAAATGTTCTTCTTAGTCTCTGAGGATATGACAAGAAGCAATGGGCTTAAATTGCAGCAAGGGCAGTTTAGGTTGGACATTAGGAAAAACTTCCTGTCAGGGTGGTTAAGTACTGGAATAAATTGCCTAAGAGTTTGTGGAATCTCTGTCATTGGAGGTTTTTAATAACAGGTTAGACAGACACCTGTCAGGGATGATCTACATCAGTGGTTCTCAACCAGGGTTCCAGGCGCCCTTGGGGGGTCGTGAGCAGGTTTCAGGGGGTCCACCAAGCAGGGCTGGCATTAGACTTGTTGGGGCCAAAGGCAGAAAGCTGAAGCCCCATTGCATGGCTGGTGACCCAAGCCCCGCCACCTGGGGCTGAAGCCGAAGCCTGAGCAACTTAGCTTCTTGGGGTTCCCTGGGGCATGGGGCCCTTGGCAACTGTCCTACTTGCTACTTCCGGATGCTGGCCCTTGCTCCTATACACAGAAAAACAGTAGTTGTTGGCTGTGGAGTTGTTACAGCGTGTTGGTGGGGGTACTCAGAAAGAAAAGGATTGAGATCCCCCAGTCTAGATATTACTTATCCCTGCTTTGAATGCAGGGGACTGGACTAGATCAGCGGTTTTCAAGCTTTTTTTATGGTGACCCAGTTAAACAAAATTGTTGATGCCCATGACCCAACGGAGCTGGGGATGAGAAATTTGGGGTCCAGGAGGGGCTCAGGGCTGGGGCAGAGGGTTGGGGCATAGGGGTGAGGGCTGCAGGGTGGGGCTGAGGATAAGGGGTTCAGGGTGTGGGAGGGGGCTCTAGGCTGGGGCAGGAAGTTGGGGTGCAGGAGGGGGTCAGGGCTCTGGGCTGGGGGTGCAGGTTCTAGGGTGGGGCAGGGGATGAGGGGTTTGGGCTGCAGGAGGGGGCTCCGGGTTTGGGGGGGGCTCAGGGCTGGGGCGGGGGATTGGGGCATGGGGTTGGGGCACAGGCTTACTTTGGGTGGCTCCTGGTCAGCAGCACAGCTGGGGTGCAGAGGCAGGCTTCCTGCCTGTCCTGGCACTGTGGACTACGCTGTGCCCCGGAAGCAGCCAGCAGTAGGTCCGGCTCCTAGGCGGAGGTGCACAAGCAGCTCCGTGCGGCTCTTGCCTGCAGCCACCGCCCACCTTCAGTTCCCAGCCAATGGGAGTGCGGAGCCGGTGCTTGGGGCGGGGGCAGCATGTGGAGCCCCCTACCCCCCCCCGCCCCGGCCTAGAAGCCAGACCTGCTGGTGGTGTTGGAACAGGTAGGGACTAACCTGCCTTAGCCAGGCAGCACCACCGATGGGCCTTTTAATGGCCCAGTCGGCGGTGCTGACCAGAGCCGCTGCAACCCAGTGCTGTATTGAAACATCTTTCTTTTTTTTTTAATGGGCCCAGCTTATCAAGAGATCCAGACGGCTCTGTCGGGACCTCATAATTATTTATATGTATAAAGCTGGTCCTCTCCTTGAAACTTTGGGACTGAGGCAAGAGCTAATCTTGTGTCTGATGCTTGTAAACCTGGGAGAAACCTGTTCAGACTTGCTCACTGCTATCACAGCACATCTATTCTTGTTCTTTGCTCTAAAAATGAAAAAATAAAAACATTAATTTGAGTACAAAATTGCCTTTGACTTTATTTTGTTTCCAGAACTATTGACATTTCCACATTACTTCCCCTGACAAATAGCCATGATAAAAACATAGGCGTATTCATACAATCAATTCCTTTTTAAGGAATGTTAACTGAATGTGTATGGGTTCTGAAGGGGAACAGATACTGTGGACTGCAAGAGACATTTCATCCTATAGAACAGATGCTGTAACCGCAACAGCAGAGCAAGCTGCCCCGTGCCATGCAACAGCTGCAGGGATCACTGATAGCAGTGAGGTGGCAGTTCAGTTCATCTCCATTCAATCAGTGGCCTCTCAGATGAGTCTACAGACAACATGAAAAAAATGACTACAAAAAACAAAGACCCCCAGCATCACAACCGGGAAAACCTGTTTGTTAGGAACTAGGCTGAGAAAGAGAGAGATCACGTCTCATTCTGCATCAGAACTGCCATCAGATAGGTAATGACTTTCCATGACTAATAATCTGGGTCATATTTGAATTGTTGACCTAGAGATGAGCGGTTTCCTATTCCATTTCCAAATCCCTGAGCCATCCGGTCCCTAATAATGTCTTTCAAAACAAATAGAATGGAACTTCCGAATTGCGCAATGACACCCTGACACCCTCCCCTTCGATGGAAAATAAATGTTGCTTCACCGTGGCAAACGTGATCAATGCCACGTGTCACGTACCCACGTACCCCTCCTGCATATTTCTCAGTATGCACTGGGGAGAAAAAATGTCTCCATGTACGCGCAAGTGGGTGTTGCCTCTTACAGGGGCATTGAGACACGAACGTATAAAATAATGTCACTGTGAACTAATTATTAATTGCTATTAGTAGCAGTAACAATATTGCGATAATGCTGTATCCCCTGTGCTAGGTACTGTCTGTAGGCCCACAACAAAACTGTGGTCTCGCCTCAAAGAGCTTACAATTTAGGAAAACTAATAACCAAACTTTATTTTAAAATGCGTTTTTTATTCAAAACCTTCTGCCTGGGCTTTTTTCCTCTCACATGTATTTCAGGTTGTCCTGACTTAGGTCTATAGTACTGTCCATCAATGTTTTAGGTGTCTTTGGTTTCTGAGTAGTTTTCTCCCTAGACAGATCATTCTCTGCCACGGCAAGAGGTAGCACAGATGCAAAAGGAGACGTATGTATTCATGCCATGTCCTTTTCAATTAGTTCTCACTGTCTCTGTAATATTGGGGGGGCGGGGAGGAAGAAACAAAGGAGAGAACATAAAATAGGAATGTTTATTGTAATTGAACAGGCTTATATGATACACCTGAATTAGTGTATCATAATATTCATTAATGAGACACTACCTGGAGTTACATATGCTTATTATAAGATGCAGTATTTATTGGATAGTGTAGCATTCTCTCATGATGTGTTTTACCTATGACTAAATACATAGCTATGTCCTTTACAGTATGCGTTGTTTACACACCTTACTTCTGTTACATGTGTGATGAGTCTTATGTGTTGCATACTGTATTATTCACTTATGATATGCTACCTGTAATTGTATATGCTTATGGGATATGCCTTATTCATTGCATACTGCAATATTAATGGTACCACTATGAAGATGGATCCTGGCGTTACGCTTTCTCATTTTTACTTATTTAATTTCTTTTTATTATTTAACCATCCCTTTTATGCTTTGGGTGCTCTGCCACAGATTTCTTCAAACACAGAAGCTTTATTACAGACCTGATTCATATCATATGTGAAATTCTGGCCCCATTGAAGTCAATGGCAAAGCTCCCGTTGACTTCAATGGACACAGGATTTTGTCCAATGTGGTTTGCATTATGTGATATCTTGTATTTATATGTGCTTATCTGACATGGCTTATTTACTAAGCGTGAAATTCCTCACGTCCACATAGAGACCCATTATTTGGGATCTGTGCAGTTGGGAGTGCAGGGCAGCTGAAGTGAACCCCACCCCAAATGCAGAGCTAGGGCGAGGGGCTGCCAGGAAATCCATGGACTGTACACGGCCCCTCTGTGTCACTTGTACAGGGTATTGGGACTTGCGAATCTGCAAAAAACATGGATCTACCACCCCTCCATTGGTCCATTCCCAAATGTCTATCAAAATGTTGATCTCTTTGTAATCTGTAATTTAGATCTGATTGAATGCAGAATTTATTCAATTTAAAAATACATCTGTAGATGCCCACCCGTGCTCTGGGTGCCTATCCCATAAATTAAAAACACATCAGAAATGCAGACAAAAGACTTTCCCTAAATACCTTCCCCTCCATTCACACCCTCCTCAACATCCTAAACAAAGATGTGTTTTGCAGTGTGCTGAGACACTTATAAAATCTCTGCTCTGGTGGACCAGGAGGGGGAGTGAGTTTCAAAATTGAGATCTGCTCGCAGAGAGCACCTTGCTAGCAGTTCCCTCCTGTTAACACTGAGGGAGATCCAGCTCCAGCGCCTCTGCTGATCTCACCTGTGACCGTATGTTATGGGGAGTGAGATGATTCTCTCAGGTAACCAGGTCGCAAACCATGTAGGGCTTCCCAGGTTAAAGCCAAGGTCTTGAATTCCACCTCAAAGCTTATTGGGGGCCCGTGCAGGTCCCAGAATACTGATCTAATGCACTCCTAATGTGTAACTCCACTTGACAAGTGGGCTGCAGCATTCCGCACTAGCTGCAGCTTTCAAACTATCCCAAGGTGTAGAGAGCATGACTGCAATCTAGGCACAGATCATTGTGGTAAGGTTTGCATTGGAGAGAAAAGCTTGTGCTTCTCTTGTCGGGCACAGATGGAAAAGTGCTTTTGGTGACAGCCCCCACCTGGGTGTGCAGGAGCAGCCCAGGATCTAACACCTGTGAAAAGCATACCTGTTTTCGAAAAGATAGTCACCCTCCATCAGAAGGACACTGATATGAGTTCTTCCAACTCTTCCAGCTCCTTCCCCAAGCCCACTAACATTATCTGTGTTGTCTGGATTGAGTCACCCACAGCTAGCTCTCATGAAAGACCCAGGTTCAGCTCGGGGTTGAGTGGTTTGCTCTGACTGGGCCAAATGTGAAGAAGAGATGGAGCTGAGTGTCATCAGCATGCTCAGCGCACTGCAGGCCATACCGCCGCACCAAACTCTTCTAGCAGCTTCAGACACACATCGAACAAAAAAGAGGCAACAGTATTGACCCCGGCAGCGCCCCACCAAAGAGAGCCATTGGGGCAGAGGAACAGTTCTTCACAGCTGCTCTTCAAGTTCTCTCCGAAAGATAAGAATGAAGCTAGACAAGAGCAGTTCCAGCCACCCCTGCTAGTCCTCAAGTGAACCAACAAAATCCCATGGCTAGCTGTATGGAAGACTGCTGGAAAAGCAGTGGGACCAAAGAGCTATTGTTTCTAGCTTTTGCAAATGTTTCAGAGAGTTTTAGATCTAGCTGAAAGGATAATGTCATTCCTGCTTCCAATTGGCTGGAGCATATGTAAGGTCCACCCTTTGCGATACACTTTCACTCTTCAGCAATCACAGCTCATAGAGCTCTCAGTGGAAGACTAGAACCTTCTAGCAATACTCCCTTTACAATCCATAAGACTAAAACCTTCAGTCTGCAAGGATGTTTTGCTTTAATATAAGGCAGAACACTAAATGACTTGATTGATGTTATATGCATTTCATCACAGTGTAAGAATATTTAAGAACTTTTGACCTAAATGTTCCAAAGTGACTCATGATTTAATTTGGCTTAATTCTGGGTTCCCAACTTGAGACAACTTAAAGGGCCTGACAGTCAGGCTCTTTTAAGGTGCTTCAGGTTGTGCATCCAGAACCACTCGTCACTTCTGAAAAATGTCAGCCTTTGTGTTTAAGAGTAAAAGGGAATGGCAGGTAGGGGGAAAGAGCCCCTTCAGAAAGAACCTGGAGCAAAACAAGTTTTTGGCCTTAAATTCCATTAAGGTAATTGTTAGCTCTTTAGGGCAAGGACAGTCTTTTTGTTCTGTTTGTACAGTGTATAGCATGGCAGGGTCCCTGGTACATGACTGGAGTGCGTAGGTGCTATGATAATTCAAATAATCTTACTGTGGTAGTAAGAGGCATCTGATGTTGTTGTTTTGTAGTGATTTCCTCCGGAATAGAACAAGTGAGTCACACTGCCAGTCAGTAATAAAGGGCAAGCTTGTACATTTTGCACCATGCCCTGTGGGGCAGTGGGGAATCACACAGCCCCAGGAGGAGAAACAGAGCATGACCCTGCTCTAACTGCAGTCAATGGCAAAATCCCCATTGACTTCAGTGGTGCAGGATCAAGGCTGAGGGGTCCCTTAGAAGACACTTTCTCTCCTGGGGCTGGTCAGTGCACACAGGTGGTAGCAATCTGCCCTACCCATTAGGAAAAAAACCCAGTATAGAGCTCTGGCCTCATGGCTCCTGTTTTAATAATTTAGATGGAATAAATGGGCCAAAGGTGTTAATGTAACCCAGTCAATGTCTAACATTAAACAGTATTAAACAAGATCTGAGGCTTGGCATACAGAGACCTCAGCCTTCTTAGTACCATGTAAAAAACACCATTAACAATCCTTTTAACCTTTTCTTAAAGATGCAGAAAAGAAGGAAAACCAGTTAAAGCATTGGAAATGTAAAATAAGGCTTTTGTTTTAACAACATTTCTTATTGTCTTTCCTTTAGCTGGAGAGAGTCTTACAAGGGGAAAAAAAATAACCCCTTGTCTGACAGTACCTTAGCTGGTGTTAGAGATGGTAATAACTGTCCTTTGGGGAAAGAGAAAGTTAGCTGAGACAAGCTGGAGCTGTTGTTGTTGAAGTCTGATTCATCTCAGGTGGAGTGTGGGATTCCGCTGGAGCTGGGAGGGGTGGTGATGTCATCTGGATCCCTCTCTCTGGCCTGAGCTGGTCAGAATACCCCTCAGGATTAGGACAAAGAAGATCTGGGTCCCAGGAGATGGTGAGGTTGGCAGTCATGATGGTGAAGCTCATTCCAGTAGCCTTCCTCTGTTCTTCTTCCTTTGTTCTTTCCCCTCCAAAGTCTCTTTCTTTAGGTACCCAAAAGGGGAGTGATGAGTGGAATTGCCCATCCCCTCATTATTTGTTCACCGATTAGGTCTAATATCTGACTATGACATACCAGGGCACAATCCAGACTAATGAGTAGCTGGGTCACGCCAGCCCTCTAGCCTGGGCTGCCCTTCACAATGCTTTGCTGCTGTAGCCTCCAGCCTGGACTGGTCACAAACAGCCTCCAGTATGTAAGTCACTTCCAGCTATGTCTGTGTGTGTGCTGCAGCCAGCCAACCACACCTTGGCTCTTACCAGCCTTGGTTATACTGCAGGATGACCCCAGCACACTCCCAGTCTTAGATTTCCCCCCAAAAATGTATGTAGTGTGCTGCCCAGCCCTCTCCTGGACAATACAAGTTTATACAAAGTCCATTATTGCTTTAATAGAAATAATATGCACATAATTTGCCACCCCAAATGGAGTTTCCCAGACACTTCACACTGGATTAGATAAAACAAGGTGATTAACTATAAAGAGGGAGATTTTAAGTAAGTACAAGTAATGAGGCATAAAAGTCAGAAATGGTTATGGAAAAAAAAGATAAAACACAACTGGTGTCTAACTTAACAAACTGTGTTAAATTCAAGCAAAGTTTTCTCACCACATGCTTTCAACAGTTCTACTGACCGACTTCTTTGATCAGGACCCCTTCTCCAGTCCAACAAACTCTTCCTTTGTTGCTTCTGGTGCCATGAATGCGATGGGCAGGGAGAGAGATGGGGTGTGTCTTGGGGTGTTTGTCCTTCCTTTTTATAGTGTCAGTCCCCCTCTTGAAAAACATTTCCAGCTGAGATTCAGGGTACAAAGAGTCTATGGGGAAGGCTGCTCCCTGCTGCTTTTTTCTCACCTGTTTGAGCACCCTTTGTTTCCCTTCCTGCTAGATTACTCTGTTTACTGCTTAAATGCAAATTAAGCTGATTACACATTCCTTTGTTTGAGACAGATCATTTTACCAACCTCAGTTTGGAACATGTGTTAATAACACCATACAGTTGAATCGTATAACTTCACATACAATGTTGCCACACACATTTTATCAGGACAATACTGACCAGCAAATTATGAGTTTTCAAATGACACCTCACAAGGCATACTTTGTACAAAGATTATTACAACAGCCATTATTACAATAGTGAACACAGGGGCACATACTGTCACACTGACAGACCAATTTTAGGTTTCAGAGTAACAGCCGTGTTAGTCTGTATTCGCAAAAAGAAAAGGAGTACTTGTGGCACCTTATTGGTTAGTCTCTAAGGTGCCACAAGTACTCCTTTTCTTTAGACCAATTTTAGTTCATTAATTTCCCATTCCACATCTTCTGTTTTATCAAGCATGATTTTAACAGTCCTTGAATTATATCAGTGTAGCCAAGTATGTCTGGACTAATTTAGTCTCTTTGGCTGGTGCTCTTGCACCTGTTTATAACATTCTTTATTGAAAATAACTTGACCTACTTTCCATGCTAAATTCCTAAGCAGGCAAAAGTTACAGGCCCATCTTCACAACACTCCCCATCCCTTTTCAGGTGATTTGTTCCCTGGGGTGGGCAAGGGAGCAGAAGGCAAGCAGTTCTTGACCACAGGGTTTGCTGGTGTGCTCAGCTCTAGCCGTCACAGGCAGGAATGCTCCTTGCATACCTCTCCCCTGTTCAACAACACTTCACAATATAGCCCACTGCATATAGGCTAGAATCCACAATGGCATGTAGGCTCACTGAAATCAGTGAATGTTAGGAGCCTAAATACCTTTGAGGATCTGGGCCATAGGATCTGGGCCTTTTGAAGTCAATGAGAAAACTCTCTCTGATTTCACTGTACTTAGAATTCTATTCATAGTGCCTTTCAACTAAGGATCTCCAAGCTGTTTACATCATTGGGCCTATCACTTTAATGGGAGCTTTGCCCAGGTGTGGGCTGCAGGATATGCCGATTTATTCATTAAGACTTACTACACCATTGTCAAACTCCCACTGATTTCAGGGAGTGCAGGCTTGGGCCCTAACAGAGATTCATTAAAACTCCATCAAACTCATTGGAGAATGCTGTTTTCTCTCGGTGTTAAGAATATTTTCAAACTGGTGGATGGGGAGCTATGTGTCATTGGCATTAATCTGAGTTTATATATAAGGCCCGATCCGAACCCCACTGAAGTCAGAAGAAAGACTCCCACTGACTTCAATGAACGTTCACTTTCATCTATAAATCCCTGCAAAACATTGCCTTGGAATGGTCAATAAATAAGACCAGATGCTGGAGAAGTTAGTCGGAAACTACAATGGCAGGTGATTCTATAGATAGATAAATGCTATGATATATGCAGTGTCCCTAGGGCTAAGATGTCTTCAACACATTGTGGTATAGCCTCTCTCACTGCACACGCATGAATGTAAATGAAAATTACACGTGTTCATCAGCAGAACAATAGGCCCCTTGGAATGAACAATTCATATTAAAAATAGTTCCTTTCAGAGTAGAAAGCGCTTTTTGTCTAGTTTTTAGAAATACAGCAGGAAAACTCGATTTATTTATGCTTGCTTTCTTTTAACAATGGTTTCTTTGTTCCCCTCTTCCTTTTCCTTCTCTGTGCTAGTTAGCAGCAATGTCTGATGATGGCAGGCTAGGGAGAGAAAGAAGAGACAGAATAATTGTCAGGCGGAAGAAATAATTATGCACCCTTCAGAAAATATAATTCAAGCAACATTTTTAAACAAACAAGCCAAGGAAAAGTGTTTCAGCCAGACATTCAGGACTTTCCCTTAAATACACATTTACATTCCCCAATCATTCTGAGTTGCTGTTTCCCATTACTGTTCTCATTTCTCCCTCCCAGCAGTGCCCACAAAGCCAGGGGGATCATCAGTATGTTAACTCATCCTGGTCAGGCAGGTGCCTTCCAAAAGCATGATTATTGTTGCTTTATAGATGTTGCATGGTAGGGGATGACAAGGATAGTCGAATAACTCCTAACTTTACATTTAACATCTTTGTAAAACTGTGATGCTTTAGGGTTCAACCTAGACCAGTTAGGGGTTGTGTCACTGTCTGCCTGTAACCCCAGGTGATCCGTGCTGTGTAGCCTTGGTTCAGAGCCCTGACAGTAGTATCATGCTCAGACCACAACAGCCTCCCACTGGCTTCCACCAGCCTTGGTTACTCCTTGCAGGGTGACCCTAACACCCGCCACGTCCTGAATTGCCCCCAAACTGTCTGCAGTGTAGTATCCAGCCCCCTGGCTGAACTCTTGCAGAACTTAAGTTTGCTGCTCCTTTAAAGAAACAGTACCCAGCAGCTTATTACCCTAACTGGGGTTAGCAAACCCTCTATTTTAATCAAAGCATTGAATTGGTTTATAGTAAAAATAAAACAAGTTTATTAAACAAAAAGCCATAGGTTTAAGAGATACCATGTATAAGGACTAAAGATGGAAAGGGTTACAAGGAAACAAAAGTAAAAATAGGTTTCTAAGACTAAAACCTGATTTAACAAACTAGAGCCTTTTGTTGAAAAGAAGCGTTTCTCACCTAGTCTCTTTTCTAGCATGGATGACCAGACTCATCCATCATAAAACTCAGAGCGCTCAGTTTCTCTGTCTCTTTACGTGAAGGGAAAATGGCTTTTTCTCTCTCCTTATATCTTCCCAAAGTTCATTAACTCCACTTCAAGAGGCAGGAAGGCTTCCTTGAGTAAAGTCTCCCTCCTCCGTTGAGATTGTTAAGTGGCCATCTTCCCCCACTTGCTTGCCTGATGGCTCTCTTGCTTTTCTTTGTCTTTGGTCTCACCTTCCTTAATTTACGTTGGAGACTCAGTCAAGCAGGCGGAATCACATTCTTTGTGGCTTAGGCACAGCTTGCCAAATACATTTTCTGAACACATTTCCAGCACATATCTATATTGTCCTTTGTGGGTTTGCTGTACGTACAGCATGCAAGAATATTCATGATCAGTGAGTTATTAGGTTTCTAGTGATATCACGTCACCTTTTGGGTACCTATCATAACAACAGTGTGCCAGCTGGCATTGGGGTGCTCTTCAGGCCACAATAACATATAGCCATAACCCGCTAATCTCCATCAACTTCTGTCTTAATGTTGCTCTTCGCCTGCCTCCTGCTCCTCCATGAAAACACATTGTGCACCTATCACCTGTATTTAAACTCTGTTTTCCACCACTTTATGCCTTGTGATACATAGGAGTGTGAGTGTAAAACACTTGAGCCCTGTCTACACCAGTCCTTATGCCACTGCTACAGCTGCCATTTGCAAGTGGCTGCACTAGGGATGCTAATTTTTCTTGTGTAAGACAAGGCCTGTCTGCGTTCACTAGAAGAGGGGTCTGATTTATACTGTATACTGGGCATACACTTGTTCTCGCTGATCTTTTGGGTGGTGGTCTTTTATACCTAATACATAGCACAGGTTTTCTTTTAGCTAGGAAAAAAGGGGGTGTTTTATAAGTTACAGGGAAAGAAGGCTAACTGAGACTAGCCCAAAAGTAGTCTGCACGGCTTGTTGCAATCCCTTGAACTCCATAGGTTCATCTGTCCTTTTGGGGCATATGTATGCATTGCACAAGTTCCATTTGTTTGTTCAACTGGTAAATTTCAGATTAACTTTTTATTCATTTTCAACACATAGCATGTGTCCCTTTCTGTATGTGGTCTGTGAGGAAAATCTAATAATGTCAGAATCACTTGTATTCAAAAATTATCTACCTTCCCTCCAGCAAGCTATTTATCCCAGGAGCTTTATTTATAAACATTCAAACAGATAAGTTGCCTGTTTCTAAGCATTACTTTCAGACTTTAGATGTGTCTAGGATATTGGCTGAGCAAGAGCTGTGGGAGAGAGTTGAAACTACTGGACAGGCAGAATGGGGCAGGGAGTGTGTCTGTGTATTGAATGCTTTGTACAAGAAATCCACAAAAGGGCAGGGAGAATCATCTTAAGTAGATGGATGGGCTAGGGTGAAGGCATCTGTAGCAATGGAATACATTACAGAAGGCATCAGAGAAAAATGGACAAACATTGACTTGTTAAATAAGGTTTCAGTAAGGAAGTTTCTAAGGTGGCTTTATGCAAATAAAAAGAGCATTGTATTGCAAAGAAAAGACAGCAAGAAGAATAGGCGCATGGAGGGGATCAGACATGCTATAGTTTTCAAATATGTAATTCACTGATGATTCAAAGGGGCAATAGGCATAAATAAAGAATGATGGTGATGCACAAATCAATTTGGGTAAATATTGAAGGATAGAGACTGTTTAGAAGAGATCAGAGAGGAAAGAAGGTAATTGCCATTTTATACAGCAGGCAAAGGCATATTTACAGGTAATTGAGATATGAGACTTTAGAGGAATTGCAGGCTGTGTTGAATCCTGCTGCCTCAAATTAAAGGCAGATGCCTGCTCTGAGATCCTTGTGGTGGATCTCTCTTGTGAATTTTGAAACTGAACCCACTATGGAGCTTCCTTTGACATCAGTGGGAGTTCTGTGTGGCAATTAGGCCTATCTCTCAGTTGCTACTGCAAAACTCTGTTTTTATGCCTCTGTAATTCCACCAGAGTCAATGGAATTACACCGATGTAAAACTGAAGTAGTGCAGTGTTCAGTCTAGGCTCTTAATAAGCCATAAAGTTCTATAGCCTCACTAAGGGCTTGTCCTCACTGCCCCACCTTTTGGACTATGTGGGGGGTGAATAGCAGTATGCACAAAGTGCTGCAGTGTAACTGCCCTGTGTGGACGCGGTTGGTGTGAACTGAAAGGTTCCTAGTGCTTACTAACGCAGTCCTCTTCAAACAGGTCTACCTTCATGCAAACTAGGAACCTTTTAGTTCGTGCCAGCAGGGTCCACCTGGGCGAGTTACAGCACGGCGCTTTGGTGCACACTAATATTCACATCCCTGTAGTTGGACAGCAGGGCAGTGCAGACGTGCCCTAAGATCTGAAGTGTGGATCTAAGCGTAGGATTTTGGCCCTAAATTAAGAAACTGATCTGAATAACTTAAATTGTTGTTCAGCTTATTTCATCTACGTAACTCAAATGTCATTACCATGAATTGGTTCTTTTTAGCACACGTTTTTATTTCAATGAACTTTCTGTGATACTGATCTGACACCACAGTATCTCATAACACCCCTAGTGTGGTAGGGCAGTGTTATCATCCCCATTTTACAGGTAGGGAACTGATGCACAGACTTGCCCATGGTTACACAAAGAGCATGTGGTACAGTAGAGACTGGAACCCACATCTTTGAAGTCTCAGGCTAGCACCATAGCCACTGGGAAATCCTTCCTCTCCTTTAACTCTGCTTCATTTTGTTCCTTCCCATCAGTTAACCTTCAGTTAACTTCTACTTTCATCTGACATCTCCAGGAAAGGACTTTATGATTTGTATTTTGTGGAAGGAAAGAAGCTGCATGCTATCCTTGACTTCAGCGGGAGTTGGCACAGGTTCAAATTGATGCCCAGAGGTGTTCTGCATTTGGAGCAAGGGAACACTGTGGTCCAGGTCTGGAGACAAAGAGGTGAGTAGTCACGGTTTTGCTAAGCCCTGAGTTAAGAGGAACACAATTCCCAAATGTTGAGAAATAAAGATGTTGAATTCCTAGTGCCACAGTTTAGAAGAATGAAACAAGTGTTGGGTGAATTTGAATGACATAAAGCAGGGGGGGAAAAGACATGAGGTGGGCTGGGAGGAGATGGGAAGTGTTGACAGATAAATCACTGTCTATCCAAGGGTTATATATGCCACCTAGCAATAAATACCCTACTAGTTAAAATAGGGCAGTGTGGATGAGCATGGAAAAGCAGAAAGTAATCAAGGACAAGACAGAGACATATGCAAGGTATAAAATGTCAGGCACTGTGAAGGACTGGGGAGATTACAGAATGGAGTTAAAGGAATGTAAAAAAAAAGCAAAAGTAAAGAATGAAAGAAATATTGTGCAAGAGGTTAAGGTAAATGATAAGAAATTCTTCAGATATGCAAGGGACAAGAGATCAGTGGAGGAGACAGTAAGAGTTCTAAAGAGATGCAAGGATAATTTATTGACAGAAGGGTTGGACATTGCTAAAAGAAAATGTAATTAATTATTTGCTTTAGTGCTCACAAAGGAGGGTAACAGAAGAAAGGCTAGGAGACAGAAGACATAAATTTATGAAGAAAAATATTGAAGGAAACCAGGGGAAAGTGTGATCAGAATAGAGAACATTTAAATAACGACAAAACTGCAGGCCCCATGAGGTCAGAGAGGAGAGCCCAGTATTCTGAGGAAAGTAACCGGAAAAGGAGGGAGTGAAGAATGGAAGGGGAGTGGGGAGATAGAGTGACTCCTTTAGCCGATCTATTAAAAGCCTTCTTGGGCAATGGGAGAGGTACATGCCAGAAAGAAGCTCAAGAGGGATCTGAGAAAGATTAAGGAAGTCACAGAATTGTACATAAACAAGAACATAAAACAAGCCACTGTACTAGAAAACCAATGGGAAAAAACTCTTAGAGAGTGGGAATACTTAGATAAGTACAACTGATTAAAAATAGTTTAGATGGACCCACTTTTTGATGAAGCTAGCCCATCAAATTTGGTATAACTTTTGCAGACAAGGTAAAATGTTGCCAGCAGGAAGTTTCAGACTTAATGTAACTGGCGTTCAGGTGAGTTTTTGATTCAATACTACGAACAAGGGTACAGTATTATCTACACTATTGAGGCCTTGCCATGACTAGGAAAAGTGATCATTTTTAGTTTGCATGCACCAATAAACCCAATTTAAACTCAGCCTTTTTCCTGAGTGCCAAAGCAGGATGACACCTTTAGGTTCCTGCTTAGACTATAACCTGACCAGCTGAAATGGAGCTAAATGTGTTACTCTGCATCAACATTAGGGCATTGGTCAAGTTTACTTTGGGTTTAATAGCATGAGCTAGCTAAATCTGAACGAAACTCAACCACTTTCGCTAGACAAGACAAGACCTAGATGTGAATGAGACATTTGAGACCATAAAGAATTGGCATAAAAACGTAGGAAACCTACTACATGAGTGAAAGATGGTAGAGCATGAATAGCTGGGCTCATTTACTCTTCATCTATTGCAGGAGGCAGCTGTATTTATTTATTTATTTATTTTTCTTAAACTTTGCTTTTCTCAAGGTGTATTTTAGTGGTTGTGAAAGGTATTGGACTGATAGTGATGTAAATTGAAGCCATCTGCTTGGGCAAGGAATAGGTGCAGCATTGCCAAGGTAGTACAAGCTATCTCACTCTCCTCCAATAACATTCTTCAACCCTGTTCTGAAGGGACCCTTTTGGGGCTAGATGATATTTCAGTCTTTGGCTTCTTGACTGGGTGTGCCAATAAGGTACCAGCTGCTGCGGTGGGTTTTGTGATGCAAATGGAACTGGGCAATTATTTTCAACTGAAACTTTTTTCCAGCAAAAAACGAAGAGTCAGGTCAACTGACACATTTCACAAATTCATGTTGATTTTGGCAAATTGTGTTTGGTCCAAAAAACGTGAAGAATTTTGTTCTGATATTTTCAAAACGAAATGTTTTGACCTTTTGATTCAAAATGACTTTGCTTCAAAACTACCTTTAATTTTATTTTAATTTTTTTTTTGAAGAAGGGCGGAAGCTCAAAATGAATTTTTGTTTGGCTTTTCAGTTGGCCAGAAATTCAAAATAATTTGGGTTTTGGTTGACTGTAGACTTTTTTTTTTTTTCTGAATTGCTAGAAAACTAAAAAATTCATTATATACACATCTGCAAATGCAAATAAGTCCTCACTAGGGTGTGGACTGGATGGATGGTTACAACTTTTGGTCACTGATATTCAGACCAGTGACTATCTACCTATCTTAGGAACCCACGTGGCCCTCGATACTATAGTATCTGAGTACTTCACAATCTTTAATGTATTTATCCACACAACACCCCTGTGAGATAAAAAAGTACTGTTATTGGGAACTGAGACAGAGAGATTAAGGGCCAGATTTTTAAAGGTATTTAGGCAATTAAGTGCTTTTGACAATCCCGCTAGGCATCTATGTGCATTTTAGGTGCCTAAATACCTTTAAAAATCTGGCCCTAACTCACATAGAGAGTCTGTAGCACAGCAGAGCATTGAACCCAAGTTTCCTAACTCTCAGGCTACTACCCTATCCACCGAACAACTCTTGACATGATCTGTGTGGCTTTTATTAGTGACTTACTGGTTTTGGAGCACCTTGAGAGCTCCCTGTAGAATAGATACTACCTTAAAACAACTGGTTAGTTTCATCAGGATTCCCTGGCTCAGCTGGCCTGTTGAGGATACCCCTGTACTGGCAATTCCTTAGGTGGCATAGAGCATATGTAACAAATGCTACTTCTACCTACAGCTGGTCCAAACTTGGAAATTTTGACATTCCAAAACTTGTTGTGTTCTGAATTGGAACAAAACCAAAAAAATTCGTACATTTCCCATGAACTGAAATTTTCAAAAAGATTTAATTTTGTGTTCCATTTTGATAAAATCAAAACGTTTCATTCCAATGTCAATTTTTTATTTTATTGACTGTTCTATTATGATTTATAATACAAAATAAAATTTCTAAAGGAAAAGCATTTTGAAATGAAAAATTGAATGTCGAGCTCTGATAAGACTGAAACGCTTTGTTTCAATATTTTTTAAACAATATTTGATGGAAATATCATGTTCCTACAGAAAGTTTTGATTTAGATGAAACAGCATTTTCTGATGAAAAAATGTTCCGCTGGAAATTTTTCAGCTCTACTCCAATCTCTAAAGGTTCCCTGGTATAGGGTATGGGACAAGGGGGCATAGCGGCATCATCCCTGCATCCACATGATCCCCAGCTGCCTTAATGCCCCTTTGGGGCAATAATCAGCCAGCAGAAGTAAGGCTGCTCGAACGAGCACCAGCAAGAAAACCAGCACCAGGTTGGCCCCAGGATTGGGGCAACATAAAGGTTGGTTGAAAACGATCTTTGGCTACTTCCCCAGTCTTGTACCAAATGCAGCTCAGCCAGACTGGAGAAATGTGGGCAAGTGAGAGTATGCGCATGTGTACTTATGTGTGCATGTGCATATGCCATTTATAAATTCAAATAATTGGTAGCATTTCTGTTTTTACCAACAAAAGGTTTCATGGAATCCCAGAACAGGAGATCTGGTCAGAGTGACAGGCATGGTGAGATTACTTAAGTAAATGGAGTCAAGCGGCCAATAGAAGGATAGTTGAGACAAGTTTAGCTAAATGAAAGTGTCCCATGTTTGGATGAATTGATTTGGAATGACAATAACCTCATTACATGCGGGCTTAAGAATTAATGGGATCCAATATATGTGGGCTTCGGGACTGATTTGATGAACCAGTTTGTCAGGCGTACTTAACCTTATGCTCAAATCAGTGCTATCAGCCTGCCAGCATCGGCATGCTTCTTCCCCTCCCCCTTTTTGCTTGTTTAAGCTCCAAAGGTTTTGTTGCTGCAGAAGAATTATACCCAGGAAACTGTTAAATGTACAGGCTGTAAAAAGCAGACTCTCAGTCAGTTACGAGGAAGGGTTTGAATTTTCAACTCTATTTGTGGCTTGACGCATGGAATGTTTACTTTTAAAAGAAAACATACACCACTAAAACCCGTCACTGAATGATTGATTCCCTTGCCCAAGCCTCCCAGCCATAGACTCATAGACCAGCGGTTCTCAAACGTTAACAACTTGAGGACTCCCATTTTGATTTAAAATTTTTCACAGAGCCCCAAGGCTCCTGCTCAGCCCCAGGCCCCGCCCCAACTCCACCCTGTCACCCAAGGCCCCACCCCACCTCTTACTGCCCCTGCTCCACCCCTGTCCCTCCTCTTCCCCGCCTCTTTCTGCCCCCTTCCCTGAGCACACCCTGCCCGTGCTCCTCCGCCCCCCCCATCACCTCCTGCACGCTGCTGAACAGCTGTTCCCTGTGGTACAGGAGGCAGTGGGAGGGAGTGGGAGGAGTTGATCAGTGGGGCTGGTGGCTCCGGACATGATTCTGCCCGTCCCCAGAGTGCGCCCCATCCCCGCTCCTCCCCCTCCCTCCCAGTGCCTCCTGTACACTGCGGAATAGCTGTTTCCCAGCATACAGGAGGCACTGAGAAGGGTGGGGAGAAGTTGAGGGAGGGAGGGGGAGGAGTTGATCAGCGGGGCCCGTGGACCCCCTGGAAGCCCAGCTTGAGAAATGCTGTCATAGACTTTAAGGTCAGAAGAGACCACCATGATCATCTAGTCTGACCTCCTGCATGTTGCAGGCCACAGAACCTCACCCACCCACTCATGTAATAGACCCATCACCTCTGGCTGAGTTACTGAAGTCCTCAAATCATGGTTCGAAGATTTCAAGTTACAGAGAATCCACCATTTACACTAATTTAAACCTGCAAGTGACTCGTGCCCCATGCTGCAGAGGAAGGTGAAACCCCCTGCAAGGTCTCTGCCAATCTGACCGGAAGTAAAATTCCTTCCCAACCCTAAATATGGTGATCAATTAGTCCCTGGGCACGTGGGCAAGACCCACCAGCTAGATATCTGGGAAAGAATTCTCTAGAACAACTCAGAGGCCTCCCCATATAGTGCCCCATCACCAGCCATTGGAGATATTTGCTGCTAGCAGTCGCAGATTGGCCAAATGCCATTGTAGGCAATCTCGTCAAACCATCCCCTCCATAAACTTATCAAGCTCAGTCTTGAAACCGGTTACGTTTTTTCCCCCAGAGCCAAGGGGACGTAGACAGGGGCACCATTTTTTCCCATGTCCCCTAGCACACATCAGCACAATACCACCATGGTATTGCACCCTCTCCAGCCTTGTGGAAGTGGAGCTTCAAAGCTCCCAATTGCTCTGTGGGCAGCGGTGACAGCAATGGTATGGCAGCAGATCCCCTGTTGTTTGTCGGGGGTGGGGGGGGGCCTCTCACATCCCACCATGGGGGAGAGAAACATTTTTAAAATAAGAAAAGTTTTTGTGAAACTGCGCAGTCTGGAAGCGGGCCTCAGGGACAGGTGTGGTACACAAAGCTTCTTTAGCTCTTCACCTACCAGCCCACGCTGCAGAGCCTGTCTCTAGTTAGCTGTTCGCACCTCCTGTATAACCTGCCCTGCGTTCATGAGTCTCCTGTCTCACCATGAGTCAGCAGAACGCTTTCCCAGCTGTTCAGCGCCTGCTCAGGCAAGTCAGGACATTTCACTCACTGGCATATTTGAAAGGCTAGCATGATGGAAAATTTCCTGTAGAAATAACTAGAGAATGAGATCCTATCAGTTTATTTTTAACCATCGGAACATAATAGAGACTTATATCCCTGCTATAGAATGCCATAGGATAGTTCCGAAATACTGTCGTTCTCCAGTAAACCCTGTAGGGTCTCGGAAGTAATTTCTAGAGAACCCTGTTGGTTTCATTCCTGTTAAATTGAATTGAACTTTTCTGTAAGGGTAATTCACTTTTTTCTTATGTATGAAATTATCAGTTTTAACTATGTAGGCTGGGATAGGGTGTGTATTTTTTTGTTTGTTTTGCCTTTCCCCTCAGCTTTGAGTGAGGCTTCACGTTGCTGTGTGTCTCATATAGACATACATTCTGGTGCACCTTTGTGTTGGAGGACAGGACCAAGCTCTCTAGGCCAGTGGTTCTCAACCAGTGGATATGCAGAGGTCTTCCTGAGGGTACATCAACTTATCCAGATATTTGCCTAGTTTTACAACAGGCTACATAAAAAGCACTAGTGAAGTCAGTACAAACTAAAATTTCATACACAGAATGGCTTGTTTACACCTCTCTACATACTCTACACTGTCATGTAAGTACAATATGTATACTCCAGTTGATGTATTTTATAATTATATGGTTAAAAATGAGAAAGTAAGCAATTTTTCAGTAACAGTGCGTTGTGACACTTTTGTGTTTCTATGTCAGATTTTGTAAGCAAGTGAGGTGAAACTTGGGGGTACGCAAGACAAATCAGCCTCCTGAAAGGGGTACAATAGCCTGGGAAGGTTGAGAGCCACAGCTCTGGGCCACATTCTGCCCTTCAGCCACACACACCACTCCCATTGGTGGTAATGGGTGTTATGCATGTGGACGGAGGGTGGCATATAGTCCTACATGTTTAGTTATGCTGCTAATTAGAACTGATGGCAGTGGAAAGTGCCACAGCTGATTTTATCAATTACCAGTGAACATGGGGGGCTGGTGACCTGGCCATTGTGGGAGGCTATCCCCCAGCCCCTCCCTTTGTGCCAAAGGCATCGCCCCTCCCCATCTGTCTCCCCTCCCCTGCAGGAGCCCAGAGCACCCCCACCACGGCCAACAGCCCCAGCGCCGGGCGGCCAGGGGGCGAGGCATCAGCCCCAGTGCTCTGAGCGGTGCGGCCAGCCCCAGTGTGCCAGGCAGTGCGGCCAGCCCCAGCATGCCGGGCGGCGCAGCCCCAGCCCTCTGACTCCCTGCGGGAGGCAGGCCAGCCAGCCCCAGCCAGCCTGGGCCAGCCAAGGTAGAGCACTGGGAACTGCAGGAAGGGGCCTGGCTTGTGGGCAGGGCCACGGTAGGCTGTTTGGGAAGGCACAGCCTACCCCTGCCTGTGATACCCACCACCCATGCCAGTGAACTCTTCGTGTTCACCTCTCATGGTAACAGCCTTCCCTTTCCAGGGTCTTAGTGGCCTTCAGGCTTTAGAAGACATAAAACAGGAAACTGCTATCAGTGAAAATATGGTTAGGAACTCACAATCTGCAGACCATTCTGCATGACCATATGGTTAGAAGCATAAGAAACTCTAAGCTAGAAGAAAGTACTTAGAAGAAGGAATGGGACTTGATTTTTTTCCCCTGTATGAGGGTGGAAATATATGTGCACTGAATAATATGCTTCCTCTAAATCAAAAGCAGGGTGACATCGAAGGAATCCAGTTCTGTTTTAGTGTCTTTATCTTAGAAGGATGCAGGGATTTAAGATTATTGTGCCACAGTGGTTTGCTGCTCAGAAAATGACATCAAGTACAAATACTAAAATTGGTTGAAAAGGGTCACTGCAGTAATAAAAGCAGGGATGACTTTCATGTCCCAGATGAAATTAGTGTAATTGTGTCAATTCAGTCCCCTGAGGACTGAGTTGCCACTGGGAGGTCTGTTTTGTTTTTCTTAGACAGATGATGTGGTTTTGGAATAATTCTCCCAGTCCCAGTCATCATTTCCCCTTAATCATATCTTCATTTCTCAGGCAAAAGCAGCTGCAAACAACTGAATTATTGGCAGTCACTTGCATTCATGATCCCGGCAACCAATGAAACTGAGAGCGTAATCACTATTTTCTGACTGCACTGTTCTTTTCCTTCACATTCATTTGTAATGCTTGCATGATAGGATCTTCTTGAGACACAAGGGACTAAGGGGCAGGCTTCAGATATTAACTGCAATTGCAAGGGAGCCACCACGGTATTGCACCCTCTCCAACGCTAAAATATTTTTCAATGGTACAGTGATCAGCAGTGCACGCAGAATTTCAGGTGGCACCTTACAAGTGCCCTGTAAAGTAACAGTTCCCCTTTTTATTATCATTTGGCACCTCGACCTTCCATTAATACAATGCATTGCCCTGACTGCCTCAACAGACACAGCTAATAATAGTAATTTAACTTCACAATCACTAAACAAGCGCTGTACATGTATAAACTTGGGTGCCGTAGCCTGCAAAGCTATTAGCTATTTGCTTTTGTTGTGCATTCTACTATTTGAGAGATTACTTTAATTTTTGCTGTATTACTAAGTGAGAAATATTTAACGTTTATTTAATTAGTGTAGCTACAATGTAGACATTTAATGAATATAAAGCAAAGTAAGTAAAAGACTGATGTGAATGGTTACTCTTCTGTACGCTGAAAATTTAAAAGTTAGTTACACTATGATTATGGGATGGTTTCTTTTGAATAATTACATTCAAAAACTATCAAATCTCACCGTATTACTAGTATTCCCACTGCAGGTGCGTAGACTGTATAAACCAAATGTCTTACGAAATAATGCTTCTTTTGTAAGAATGAAATGCTGATCGTTTATTATCTGATTTTAATTTCTCGTAGTTAAGTCTGAGTGGTTTGATTTAGTGCGGCCTTTTTGAATAAATTTTAAAAATATTTGAAGTTATAAATGTATGTAGTAATTTATGTGCAGAATAACATGTGTCCAAATTCAACTCTCTTAATCCATTTAAGTCATTGAGTTTAATTCACCCCACCTGGTGAAATGCACCTCTCTGGTCTGCTGTGCACCATTTACCCAAGGGAAGGCCAGTGATGGTGGTACCACAGTCCATGAGATATTGGTGGCCGAATTAATCTATCCATAATAGCCCTGCCAGTGTGGGCTGGATCAATGCACCCAAGCCACACCCGCCCCCCTGTCAGTGCCACACACTTTTGGGCTTTGCTCTCTGGTTGTGTAGTGAATGCCTTGCTCCACCACAGCCCCCTAGCAGACTTTGCACTGTCTGGGACCCTCCCCTAGAGTCTGAGCTGGCTGAGGCTGGCACAGACTGTGAGTGTATTTAGCCCACAATGGAACTACTCCAGATTTACGTTGGTGCAACGGAAAGCAGAATTAGGCCCATCTGAGTGTGCCTAAAGTCTGAGGTCTTCTGTTCCATTTGATATGCTTTAGGCAGACACTATATTGTGCTTGGCACAATAATTTTAGTTTGAGGTTTATGAATATTACTGCTTTCTAGGCCATGCTTGCATATGGGCATCAAGCAGAACTAACTAACTTTACATATGAAAACCTTTTGTGAAGACCCTGCATCTAAGAGCTGGTTGACATATCCCTGCAATTACAGTATATTGTGGAACCAAATACTTGGGGAAAAGCCATTTGTAAAAGCGACTTTCAAACTGTTGGTTGAACCCGAAAAGTAAAAGCAGTAAAGATGAAATTATGGCCAACCGTATGCACAGGGAGACTGTCTGTGTAGGAGGCAGATGTCAGATGTGACTTGTGCTCCTTGAGTGCTGGGGTGGAAGAGTATGGAGGGTCACATTACTGCTGCTGAATGGTCCAGAGGGACGTGGGGGGTGGTAGCCTCTCCTCTTGCATATAACACAAAGCCCAGGAAGAGACACGGGGAAGATTGCATGCCTGTTTTGAATGTGCTCTCTCTCTCTCTCTGCAGCATCCCTAGAGCCATTGGTGCCTGTTCCTGCAGTGAGGTCTTGTGAATAAGGCACTTGTCTGGGACTCAGAAGACCTGGGATCTTAGCTTTGCCAAAACAAAAACCCTTCCCCCAAACACTTCGCTGAGCAAGTGTCTCCCCTTGGGAGAGCTGAGGGGAGCAATATAATAACAAACATGTGACAGCTGTGAGCACACTGCTTTGTGGAGCATGCTCAGATACAGTGGAGATGAACACAGGTAGCATAAGAACCTATATTGAACAGAATAGCAGGTTATTCTGTGTGATCTGGTGCAAAGTCACTTCACCTTTCTGTCTCCCCTTCTAACATTTTTCCGTCTTGTCTGTTTAGAGGGTAAGCCCTTCGGAGCACAGACTCACTCTCTTTATGTGTACAGCACCTAGTGCAATGGGTCCCCAGTCTTGATTTAGGTGTGACTGTAATACAAATAATAATAATAATACACAGTCATTATATCATGAGTAGGGCCCTACTAATTTCATGGCCATGAAAAATGTGTCAGAGACCATGAAATAAATCCTTCCCCAGGAAATTTGATCTCCCCCTTGCTGCGGGGAGTGCCCCAGCCAGGGGGCTTCCAGCTGCAAGTCCTTCTGGGGCTGGGGAGGGACAGGATTTGTCCTTCCCACACACAGCTACTCTCAGGAGTAGATGTCAGATCCACCTCCGGGTGCCTCCCCCTGCTGCACGAAGCGCTGGGGCTTGGCAGCAGCTCCGGAAGTTTCTGCAGCCAGAGGAAGCTTCCAGAGGTGGAGATGAGTCCGATCTCCCACTGCTGCTAGGAGCAGCCCGGGGCTCCTAGGTGTGACTCCGGCCAGGCTGGGGAGGGACAGGACTTGTCCTTCGCCTGCATGGCCGCTCAGGGGCAATCAAACCCATCTCCAAGTGCCTCCCCCTGCTACAGGAAGAGTTCTGGGGCTGGGCAGCAGCCCTGGAGGTTGCTGCAGCCGGAGGAGGCTTGTGGAGGTGGGTCCAATCTCTCCCTTGCTGCTGGGAGCGCCCCAACCCAGGGCTCCTAGCTGTGAGTCTGGCCGGGCTGGGGGAGGTACAGGACTTGTCCTTCCCCTGCATGGCTGCTCAGGTTGGGGGTAGATCAGACCCACCTCCAAGAACCTTTTGGGTTGGGACCCCCACGGTTACAACATTGTGAAAGTTCAGATGTAAACATCTTAAAACGTGAAACTGATCAATATAAAAACCCTCTTGCTGTGAAATTGATCAAAATGGACTGTGAATTTGGTAGGGCCCTACTCATGAGCTAGCACTGCTTGGGTGGTGAACCTCTTTCACACCACCAGCTCTGCCTCTAGGAGTCTTTATTTGGGGTCTTAGTTTTTAATTTGTGGCCACCTGCTTACTCTGTGTTTTTTCCAAGAATATGATCTGCTGCTTAAACATTCTTTGGGGGAATTGACTTGAAGGAAGAGCAGCTGTGTGTCTTTGGTATAGATTCTTAAAACTGGTATAAGATCACTTCTTTACATATCATACAACTACAGGGCCCAGTATAGATTTTAAAGTAAAGACGTTGGGTTACTGGTGTAAAATTTTGGAATGAGCTTAGCTGAATATTATTTTATTATAGCACTTGTATGCCCAAATTGTATTTATCAAGATATTGCTGGGCGTCCAATGTCACAAAAGCATCTTTAAATCATCTGTCCTACTAATATAGAGAAACCCAGTTCTGCTGTCTGATACCTGGAGGCAATTCCCAATGGAGTCAATGAAAGCTGTTCCTATTGAGCTGAAGATAGAATTGGGCCTGTCATTTGCATTGTTTCAAAGTTCTCCACATTCGGTTGCAATTTATGGGCAGTCATAGGGGCCTTTTGTCTGTTGCAAAATGACCCCTTCACAGTGCTGTGGTGGCCATAAAGGGGGTGAACACAGCCCAAATGGAGCACCCTCAATATTAAGGAAATAACCTGGGTGGCCAAAAAGCTACCACAGTGGCCCGACACTTCCTCCCCACTGCAGCCCCTGTGCTGGAGTATGCTGGAGCAGGAAGGCACCGTGGCCAGAGCATGTTGCAATGGAACAATTCTGGGCTGGTGGATGGCCTAGAGAGGGCCATTGCAATCGGAGTATAAATTAGAGCAGCCATAAGGCTGCTCTAAGTTATACCAGGAACCAAGTAGGTGCCCAGACAGTGCTAAGGTGTTTTAAGCCACCTTTGATTCCCCACCTCCTTCCCAGGAGAAAGTGATGCAATGGAGAATTGGCCCTCTCTCCCCCAAGCGTTGTTACAATAGCAGCTGTAACATTCAGGGGGTCTATGGCCCATGCTGAAGAATATAGTCTAGTGGTCAATTCATATCATTATGGTTGTGTATGTAGAGCTAAATGGTTAGGAGTTAGGACCCTGAAAGAAAGAAGACCCAGAAAATGGAGAAAAAGTCTCTTCAGGATTTCTTCATTGTATGTAGACATGGGTGGCAGGTATCATAGGTCGGCGGAGGCTGTGCCTCTCCACCCCCAGACCCTCTCCTGCCAGTTCCCCTTTTCCTGTGTCATGGCCCGAGCTTGAGCTGGGGCTAGGGCTGCACCGCCCACCCGGCGGCGGCAGTGCTCTGAACAGTACCGGATTTACCATGGCGCCAGGCCCACAGTCCAAAGGGGCCTCAGCCTGGCCTGCTCTTCTCTGCCCCCCGCTCTCTCCTGTGGGGGCAGAAGCTTGATGCTGACAGCTCCTGCTGCAGCAAGGCAGGCTCTGCCGGCAGCCAAGCTCCTCCCCAGCCTCTTCTCCTAGCGTACTGCATTCCTGCCCCTCCCTCTCTCCCTGCTGCCGATCAGCTGTTTGCCGGCAGGAGGGAGGGGGAAGAGCGGAGTCTCAGCATGCTCACCACTCCAGAGAGGAGGAGAAGAGGCGGGGGTGGGACCTTGGGGAAGGGGCTGGAATTGGGGCTACCCCCTCCAGCCCCTTGCCGTGAGCACCCCCACATCCCCAGCCCACATCCCCAGCCCCCTGCCCCAACTCCTGCACCCCCCCACATACCCAGCCCCCTGTCCTGACCCCTGCCCCCCTCACACCTCCCCAGCCCCCTGCCCCGACTCCTGCACCCCCCTCACACCTCCCCAGCTCCCTGTCCTGACTCCTGCACCCCCACACATACTCAGCCCCCCCACACCCCATGCCCTGACTCCTACACCCTGCCACATCCCCACCCCCACCCTGAGCACCAAACGGAAGCTCCTGCACACACCCCCATTCCCACCTGCACCCCTCGCACCAAATAAGAGCTTCCCCAGGTAAGCGCTCCAGACTCCAACCTCCTGCCCCAACCCTGAGCCCCCTCCCTCACCTAGGTCCTGGCCAGACCCCGCACCCCAGCGTTTTTTTACATTGTTTTTATCAAGCGCTGTTATCAAAAGCACTTTACAATCATTAGCAAACGGTACAAACAATATTGGGAAAGATCGTTAAGTGGTCCATCGAGACCCTCCACGATTTTCAAGTGGTCGGTGGAAAAATAAGTTAGACTACAAGAACAATCGAGGTATCTCACTTTATTTTCATTTACTTCCTATTACTTATAGGAGGAGGATGAAGAAAAAGAGAATGAAAAACGGGGGCGGGGGGAGATAAGGGAGAATGTTCTTTTTCTTGGCTGGGTCCCAGGGAGGGGCCCCAAAAATGAAGCTGAGCACAGGGCTGGGGGCCCCCATTAACTCTAAATCCATCACTGGCTGTCACATCACTTGGGCTGGGGATACTGTGTCGACTGATCCCCCCCAGTCTCCAACCTACCTGGGTAGCAGTACAGCCTGCCCACTAGCTCCTCTCCACTCGCTAACCCACCCACCACTTGCTTCCCCCTCCCGCTTAAAAATGATTGCTTGCTCCCCCTCCCCCATCCCCGGCTTTTCTGGCAGCCCTGTTGCCAGGTGTCCCGTTCTAGACTGGAAACTCCAGTAAAAAACGGGACTGGAGTGTCCGGTTAGCAGTGCTGACTGGAAACTAAAAGTCCGGTTATAGGAGTAACCACATTAGCCTCCACTCCTCCCACTCCCAACACCCACCCCAGAGGGCTGGAAGAGAACCTGTCCTGCTGCTGCGGGAGGAGGGGAAGCACAGGGTGGAGAGAGATGAAGAGAATGGGCTAGAACCAGGTAGGTACCCGCTCTTTGTGGGCGGCGGCGGGGTGGGGGTGGGGATCCTGTTTACTCCCCTCCCCAGCCCTGCTGTGCTTGCAGTTTACCCATGGCCCCTCCCTTGCTCCAGGGACCAACCCTAGCTCCCGCCCTACTGGGATTTTGCCCCCGGCCCCTTTTATAATCATTCCCCAGGTTTGGCGCCGGGCCCACAAATACATCTGGCGCCGGGCCCACAAAAAGTTAATCCGGCCCTGGCTCTGAGGCTGGGGCGGCTGGGGCCATGCCGCCCGCCCTCCCGGCACTCTGGGGCCGGGGGCACTAGCATGGGGCTGGGGCCGACTGCCACGGTGGGGGGGGCTGGCTCTGGGCTCTGGCAGGGGGTGGAAGGGGCGGGGCCTCAGGTAGAAGAGGCAGGGCGGGGGCTAGTCTCCCCCAGCCAGCAGTTCACGCACCGCCCATGTATGTAGACAGAGGGTTACTGTGCTATGCTGCCAGGCTTCATAAATAACCTTGGTCTGCTCTGACCAGTTGACTACTCTGATATCATTTCATCTAAAAATAGTTGTCTCCCATGCAGCTGCTAGCTCAGTCAGTGCTGACATGGCGCAGGCTTCGTAAGGGAGAAGAAACATGGTCTCGTGCTCTTCTGTTGTGGTTGTTTGTATCATTACACAGTATGTGATTAAAGCACAGGACTGAGAGTAAGGTGATCTGGGTTCAGTTCTTGGCTCTTCTACAAGCTTGCTGTGTGACCTCCAGCCAGTTACTTAATGTCTTTGTGCCTCAGTGTACCCACTGGTAAAACGGGGATGTTGCTTACCTTACAAGAGGGTTGTGTGGCTGAAGTCATTACAATGCTGGAAGGGGCAGTGCCTCAGGATACCACTCCAGAAATTCAGATATGATGGAGAGACTGGGACAGAGAAGGAATAAAGGGGATAGGGAAAGAAAAATATGAAAGGTCAAAGTCACTGCTTTGCTCTGGCTCCTTTGTGCTGCTCAAAGAAGCCATACACTCCACTTAACGCAGCTGGAGCTCCTTTATGCCCAACCGTGGCGGAGGGAACAGCTCCCTTGGGGCCAATGGCAGCCAGTGTAAATTAGAACAACCTTTCAGCTATTCTAATATATGCTGGGAGACCAGACTGGTGCCTGGAACAGAGAAGCACAGAGGTAGCTTAAAGCCACCTATTCACCCTCCATCCTCAGCTGCTCTGAGCACTTGTTGGCCACAAGCCCTGTCTATGCAGTGGACCCTGGCAGGCAGCTAGTGCTATTGAAAACCATGCCTAGAGGAGTCCCCTTTGAGTAGAGAGTGCTCTTGAAGATCTTCCATGGAATGGTCTCTGCAAGCTGTCTACAGCCTCTGAAGATGATATGGAGAGAAATTTCTTGTAGACGAGCCAGTATTGCTCTGTATCATTTACTGTGGGGCAAAACATGTCAGGCAACTAGCTAGTTCATCAATTAGTGTGACCAGCATCACAATTTTTGAGCTTTCCTCATGGCATTTATCATTCATTCTATGTTAAAGAGGAACCACAGGAATTATGACAGCCTTGTCAACATTCTTGTATTCTGTTAGCCTTTGGTACATTGGATGTTTTGCTCCTCTTGTGTATATCAGACAGTAGCTAGTATGATGTTTTTGACAAAGATCTGACTCATTTCTAGAGTAAAATCCTCTCACATTTCATATCTGGTTTCATTTCACTTCTATTCAGTTTGCTTAGTTCTACAGCATTGCTGTTACAATCAGATCCTTTTATTTTATATAGACAGTACTCAAATGGCCTTTTATTTTATTTTAACCTGCTCCTATTGTTTATACTGTAAATCATAAGGAAAATGACCGATAAGACTATTTTTAAACATACGTGTAATTTGCAGATATATGTGTAGTTTGCAAGGCCTTGTAGGCCCCAATCTTAAAGTCCTTACTCAGTTAAGAAAATGGCAGATTTGCTTGAGTAATGACTGTTCAAAACTCAGTAAGTATTTCAGGACCCAAGTAAGGACCCTTAATTAATAATAATAAATAATAATAATGTATACTTACTGTCAATTAATCGCAGTTAACTCACACGATTAACTCAAAATAAAGCGATTAACTCAAAATATTAATCATGATTAAAAAAATTAATTGCGATTAATCACAGTTTTAATCACATTGCTAAACAATAGAATACCAATTGAAATTTATTAACTATTTTTGGATGTTTTTCTACATTTTCAAATATATTGACTTAAATTACAACACAGAATACAAAAGTGTAGTGCTCACTTTATATTATTATTTTTATTACAAATTTTGCACTACAAAAATGATAAACAAAAGAAATTGTAATTTCCAATTCATCTTATACAAGTACCATAATGCAATCTCTTTATCGTAAAAGTAGACTTACAAATGTAGATTTTTTTTTTGTTTCATAACTGCGCTCAAAAACAAAACAATGTAAAATTTTACAGCCTACATGTCCACTCAGTCCTACTTCTTATTCAGCCACTCGCTAAGACAAAGAAGTTTGTTTATATTTACGGGAGATAATGCTGCCTGCTTCTTATTTACAATGTCACCTGAAAGTGAGAACAGGCGTTCGAATGGCACTTTTGTAGCCGGCATTTTAAGGTATATACGTGCCACATATGCTAAACATTCGTATGCCCCTTCATGCTTCAGCCACCATTCCAGAGGACATGCTTCCATGATGATGATGCTTGTTAAAAAAAAATGCATTAATTAAATTTGGGACTGAACTCCTTGGGGGAGAATTGTATGTCTCCTGCTCTGTTTTACCCCCATTCTGCCATATATTTCAAGTTATAGCAGTCTTGGATGATGACCTAGCATGTTTGTTTTAAGACCACTTTCGCTGCAGATTTGGCAAAATGTAAAGAAGGTATCAATGTGAGCTTTCTAAAGATAGCTACAGCACCCGACCCAAGATTTAAGAATCTGAAGTGCCTTCCAAAATTGGAGAGGGACGAGCTGTGGAGCTTACTTTCAGAAGTCTTAAAAAAGCAACTCTCTGATGTGGAAACTACAGAACCCAAACTACCAGAAAGGAAAATCAACCTTCTGCTGGTGGCATCTGACTCAGATAATGAAAATAAAAATGCGTCAGTCCGCACTGCTTTGGATTGTTATCGAGCAGAATCCATCATAGACACATGTCCCCTGGAATGGTGGTTGAAGCATCAAGGGGCATATGAATCTTTAGTGCATCTGGCACGTAAATATCTTGCGATGCCGGCTACAACAGTGCCATACGTATGCCTGTTTTCACTTTCAGGTGATGTTGTAAACAAGAAATGGGCAGCATCATCTCCTGCAAATGTAAACAAACTTGTTTGTGTGCGCGATTGGCTGAACAAGAAGTACGACTGAGTGGACTTGTAGGCTCTAAAGTTTTACATTGTTTTATTTTTAAATGCAGGGGGTTTTTTTGTACATAATTCTACATTTGTAAGTTCAACTTTCATGAGAAAGAGATTCCACTACAGTACTTGTATTAGGTGAATTTAAAAATACTATTTCTTTTATTTTTTACAGCACAAATATTTGTAATAAAAATAAATATAAGGTGAGCACTGTACACTTTGTGTTCTGTGTTGTAACTGAAATCAATATATTTGAAAATGTAGAAAACATCCAAAAATATTTAAATAAATGGTATTCTATTATTGTTTAACAGTGCGATTAATCCCGCTTAATTTTTTTAATCGCCTGACAGCCCTACTTATAAGGCATGCAAACCAGAGTCTGTTCCTGGCTCTGCCAGACCTTGGGAAAGTTGCTGAGGGCTCAAATGTGAACCCCTTCCTCACACTACTGAGCAGTTACTCATGCCATTATCTTCCCCACATGAGTAGTGAGAAGCTAAATTAATGAACGAACGTTATAAAGTGCTTTGAGATCCTCAGATGGAAGATGCAACAAAAGTATGAAACTCCATTATGTGGGTTGCTATTTGGATGTGGGACTGATGTGTATAACGATGAAGAGGAAGAACAGCAGGCTTGATTTAGAAGATAGTAGTAGTGCTGAGACCATAGAGGTGTTGCATGTTTCCCTGTCCATGGTCCACTGGAACCAAGCAATTCACCTGATTTGGTGAAGCAGAAGCTTTCCAGCTGCCTCCTTTTATCGTCCTTATCTTTGGGAGCTTCTATATTGTCTAAAGGTCCTGCTGAATTAGCACCTTTAAAACACACTCCTGTGTTGTTTACTATAATTGAGAGGGGGGAGGCGGGAGATTGGAGGGAGAGGCACAGAAGGATGTTTTGTAGATTTTTCATGTATCAGAGGCCTAATGGTAGATTGGTTAGGAAATTTCCTACTCTTTTGACTCCATGCCTGCCAAAGGCTGAACCCTGCTGCCTTCTGCCTCTGGAAGGTCATGCTTTCTGGAGTGGTATTTTAGTATTAGAAGTAGCAACTGGACAAATGGCATTGAATTGCCATTTGTCCTGAGTACTTATGGATGTGGTCAGTAATATATTTTGGCCTGTTGTAAGCACTTACACTTGAAATTTCCATTTCAACTATGGAATTAAATTTTGACCTGATCAGCACAGTTGACTCAAGGAGCAAAAGACTGAAAAGTACGGCCAACTTTACTAACCTTTTATTTAATGTACTGCTCTACAGTTTTCTTTCAAGCAATTTCGCAAACCTTTTTCTTCAGTCAGTTCTAGGTGCCTGGTTAAACAAACTTCAGACATTGCTTTGAATGAAGCACACTTCTATCCAGTTTGAATGTGCTAAGCGTGTTCAAAGGTTTTCCGCACCACTTGTGGCACCAGTATATGCTGTGCTGATATCTCAGACCAAATGCATCTTATTGACACTAATCTCGGGGTCCAACAGCACAAAGAGTTCCATTGTAGCTGGCTGCAGAAGTGTTTGACTTTCACATTTCTTTTTACACTCCTAGGTAAGAGCGCTAACTTATCAGCATAAAAAACATCAACCCCAGCTTTTTCTCTTCCTCTTGCATTCTTTCATGCCTCCTTCTGTTTCTTTTTCTCATTGCCATTTCACCAAATATTTCCTAATAGGATTTACAATTGTCATTGCTGGCTCTGCTGCTTTGCTTCTGAGCACCTCACATCCTGTAATTATTTTATGTTCACAACACCCCTGTGAGCAAGAAAATATTCTTGTGAGGTAGGGAGGTGATAAATGGAGTGACTAAGGGTATGTCTACACTTCAAGCTAGCGGTGTGATTCCCAGCTTGAGGGCACCTACCCGCACTAGTTCAGATTGAGCTTGCATGCTAAAAATAGAACACAGCTGCAGCAGCACGAGTGGCAGAAGGGGCCAGCTGCCCTGAGCCCTCACCACCCAAGCATCTACATACATACTCAGAGTGGCCAGCCCTCCTGTTGTTAGCAAGTTAACTCAATCAGCACTAGTGCAAGCATGTCTCCTTGAGTGGGAATTGCACCCCCAGCTGCAAGTGTAGACATACCCTAAATGACTTGATTGAGCTCACATTGGAAGTCAGTAGCACAGCCAGGAGGTTAGAGCCGAGATCACCGGAGTTCCAGTCCAGTGCCTTAACTGCAAGGCCAACCTTCTCTATAGCTCTCACAGCAGATCTGCCTCACTCGCTTTGGGCTTAAGGCATACTGTGTGGGTAGCAATATGTCACATTGCCTAGTGTTGGTTATGGAATGAAGGATCAGATTGTGATGCATAAATGCAAAGACGCAGAGTTAAGATTACTCTGAGAACCATAGCTTAGAATCTACTGTTATTTTGTCCACACTTCAGAGGCTTGCAGTGGAATTCAGAGGAACACACATATTTTTGAACTGGTGGAGACTGCTGCTAGGCAACAGTTTGACTTGACCAGTAATAATAGAGTAAGCTTTGGCTTGAGCTAGGCCCGGTGTTTACAAACCAGGAGTGGTTTGGCTTGAATTGGGTTTGTGTGTGCAAATTGTCCACAGAAGCTTTTTACAAATGTTTTTGTGGATACCCGCATATGTTTTCAGACTACAGTTTGTGTGTATTTCAACTTTGAACCTGATTCATCACAATATGTCACATCAGGAAAATTGCATGGTATTTCTCCTACATTCCTGACTGGTTAAGCCTACCCCCATATGAAAAAGAGTGTCAGGACAGCTCAGATGAAACCATCTTCAGCTGGTTCCTCAGAGACAGCAGCTGCATTTCAGCTCACCTCTCTGATCCACCTGGAAAGGTCGGGAAAAAAATCCCCATCTAGTCCTAGCCCCTGGGTCTATGACTTTGGCTAGCGTTTATTACCTTCCGTAATGCCTCTGGGAACTGACTTGATTTTATTTTATATTTGAATGGGCACAAGTACCTCCTAATTTCACACAAGGCAATGTATTAGCTTCACCATTCACATCCAAGTTCTTGTATGTCATCAGCCTGAGGCCTACAGTGAATATAGGATTTTTGCAATGGGGGTGGACGGGAGTGGTAAGCAAATAAGCAAACTATGCTCACGAGTGGCATGAAAATTAACTGATTCTTTATGAGCAGAAGTGAACAATATCTAATGCTTTACGCAAATAATAATCCTCCAGGATCTGGCTCTCATAATCCAATCGTATGTTTTGAGTTTGTTGGTGTCTCGGTCCAATTCTCAATGAATAAACAGAAAAATTAGTTCATTGAGATGGTCCTCAAACATTGTGATGCACTGACAGTTTTTCAGGTGTGGCCTCTCCCCTGAGGTGTGGCCCAAGCCTCTTACCTGGTGCTTGCCCCCTCCTTGGAGTGACTTCTCCCCTCTCCTCATATGGGTTGGATCTGGGAGCCTCCAACTGAGGTGACTCCTCACTATGCCCTGTGGGTTGGATCTGGGAGCCTCCAACTGAGGTGACTCCTCACTATGCCCTGGGACACAGGGTGCTGTCCCTTGGGAACCTGATCAAGGCTACCACTGCTGGGAAGGAGCATAAAACCCAGTTCCCAGGAAACAAAGTACAACAGCATGCACAAACCCCAGCAAAGAAATGACACCCCCCAAAATACCAATATAGCAAAGGGGGGACTTTCCTGGGAGCAGAAAAATAGGGTCTGAGGAAGGTAAGGGTTAGGGTTAACTAACAAGTACTAAAACATCAATTCTCCACTTCCCAACACTCCTTACTTTTCCCAAACCAGAGCTCACTCCCTGGCACCTTCCCAGGCGGGCAATACGCTGAGGATGAGTCTGGAGATGAGGGCTGCAGCAGCACTGTGAATGGTGGCCGCCTTAAACAAACTAAAGGAAAGGGTTCCTCTTTCTGGGCATTTGTCCCATTTGCTCTTGCTGACTGATCACCAGCTGGCAAGAGCAAACGTTACAAATGCCCAGATTTGCTAAAAAGGAGCTGCGGGGGGGTAAGCAGTGGGGCTCGGGCCAGCCCTGCATGTGGGCAGACATGGGCTTCGTGAGTGGCTCAAGCCAGGCCTACACAGGGGAGGGGAGAGGGCCAGCTCTGCAAGGGGGGAAGGGAGAAGGGCTGGGACCAGCTCCACTCCTGGGAGGGGAGGGAGAGAGAGGAGCTCGTGAGCGAGCTCTATGCTGTGCGGGAGTGAGGGCAAGTGCGGGGCTTGGCCCAGCATGGGGGGCGAGTGCTCGGGCCAGCTCCATGCTGCGTGTGGTAGTGGGGCTCTCTTGGTCTGGTGAGGTGCAGGGCGGGGGGGGGGGGGCGGTTGGGTGAGCCGGAAGCTCAGCCAGCTCTGCCTGGGTGTGGGGGAAATATTGCTGCTCATCTGGTGCTTCCACAGGCCTCAGGGGGAAGATGAAGAGGTGAGGGAGAGGAGGAGCAGGGTGGCATGGCCAGAGTTCCAACTGCTTCTGTGGGGGCCCTCAAATTGGTTGGGACCTTTGGGCACAGCCTCCATCGGCCTATGTGGTAATCTGCCCCTGGTCTTGATTGGCTCTCAGTAGTTGGTGCCAGGTCAGATCTCTACTAGTCTCTACCAGATCTCTCCTGAGGGCTGGAACTGCCTGACCCAGGCACTAGATCCCACAGTGGTTCAAAGACACCCTTTGTGGGAAAGGGAGTTAATCAGAGACCTCCCTGAGCTGTTCTGCTTCCCCCTCAGCTCCCAAACTCAAAGCTCAAAACTGAAACTAACCCTAGTCTCCCTTTGGCTCCGATTCAGGCTGTCCCTCAGCAGCACTGGCTCATCCTTGGCCCAGCAAACTGCTTGTCTATATCACACCCTATTGGCTCAGCAGGAAATTCTAATCCATTCTGTCCCCACGTCTGACACCAAGCGTGCTGGGAAATGGTGTTAAGAAGTTCTGGTAGCCTTTTTTTATTGTAGTCCATAGGGAAGGGCCCTTAGAGGCTCAGTCCTAAGTTCCAGGAGCTGGCAAACTCCAAATAGGGGTTGTATAAGTAACCAAGAGTGGGGAAGAACAAGAATGTTCCCCTGTAGCCACAGTCACAGAGAAAAGAGCAAATAACTTTTGCAATGTGACATATTGTAAAAGAATTTGAGTCACATTGAGCATGAATTTCAGTATAGTATTGGATACAGCCTCTTTTTCTCATCAGTAACTCAACAGAGGTGGGTCTTCGGAATGGTCTGACACAGCACTGGAGGTAGCCTCACAGATAGGTCTGGGGAAAGCATTCCTTCTTCATTGCTGGCTCCGCTTACAGTAGTTTACTTTGGAACTTAGGTTCCACATGGTAGTAAAAAAAATGGGAAGGACTAAGAAAAAATATGGGATTCACAGTTAACATATTCTCTGTCATCCAAACTGGAGTAGCTTGCAGTGAAGGTGGCCACCAAGAGCGAAAAACCACAGACCTCTGTTGGGATATCTTGTGGGGGGGAAATACACTGCTATTTACATGGCTGCATATGTAGCAGGGAGGCGTGGTGCTCACATCCATGGAGTGAGCTTTCCCGAGCCCTTTGAAGACTGAGCTGAAATCTGCTCATGCAACCTCACCACCATTTGCACATGGCTGTCTGTAAATGCAGGCATTGACTGCGATGCTTACAGGCTCCCACACTGCCAACAGTAAGCTATTGCTACTTACAGCTATGACAGCTTAGTATTTCTGGGCCAGATCCTCCGCTGGTGTAAATCAACATACCTCTACTGAAGACAACACAAATGCACGAGAGTCCCGTTGAAATCGATTGAGCTATGCTGATTACATCAGCTGAGAGGTTGGCCCAGTGTCTTTACTGGAGTTGTTTTTCCAAGGCTTTATGCGATGTAATTTGACTGTTTCCTGACTCTTCCCACGTTATAAGTGGTCATCCCCCACATCCACACTTTGGATCAAATCATGCCATTAATATTTAAAACATCTCCCTATTAGCATTAATGAAGAATTCTGTTTAAAGGTCAGTGGCCTGATATGACTCATTATAAGGATCTTGCGGATGAGAACCTTTTTGTATTACAAGCCTGAATGACATTAGATCTAGTCAGAGATTTTTTGGCTTGTACTCAGGACTGGAAGAAGTTTCAGCAGGATGTTGCTATGTTTGTCAGTGCATAAGCCCTGGGAATATATTGCACTTTGTTTCTTCCAATTTTCCTTCTGCATTTCAATTCCACTGACCAGCTGCCAATTACTACTGTAATTCTGGCCTGCTGGTTGGAAAGGCCAGCAATAGATGCCTCCAGTTTTCCTTTCAGAGACTGAGCTGCCCACTACCTCCCTGACGTACTGTGCTTCTTTTAGCTCCAGGCCTGGGAATCTGAGTCTGTTGCTAAAGTTGTGCTTTGATCCTAGAAGTGTACGATCATGCCTGTGTAATCAAGCAACTGCAGAAAACAGGAGCTAAGTAGAGATTAGAGATCAATATTTTAGTCCGCAGACATCTTAAAAACCTCACCTGAATGGCTAGGCTTAAAATAAATAACCACATTTAAACTGTGTTTTGTTTGTGACATATAAACCACTGGCAAAAGGGGGGCTAGTTAGCAAATCTTTCACAAAGTCATGAGTTGCAATGAAATTATATTGTGGTGCAGAAACTGCCATTTAAAACTCTTTCTGTTAACAGAGTGACCTTTTTTCATTTACATGGCACACAAGCAGCCTTGTTTTGCTGCTGATAGTCCATATGAAACTGTTTCCACAAGATGAGGAAAAACAGCCCAATTCAAGGCCCATTGAAATCAGTGAAGTCTTTTCATTGACTTTAGTGGACTTTGGATCAGGCCAGAAACACAGCTGGTGATAAAATTGTCCATGGGCTTAAATAACTTACTAAAATCCCTTTTGACAAATGACATTAATTCTAATGCTGGAATTATGCCAGGCCATGATGATCCCTCCTGGCTAAGCCTCAGTAGTTCAAGAAGGCATCCTTGTAGATCTCCTGTCTCAGGAAAAGTGGGTCTCTTTTAATTTTAGCATCTAAATCTCAGCAGTATTTAGTTCACAGCTAATACTCTTTTTTTTCCTTCTGTGTGATGCTACATTCCACTGCTCTCTTACTCTCTGCAGAGTGTCTCTTTACTGTTCAGCTGTGATTTGTGTTGCTTACTCTTAAACCACATTAAAAACAATGAGGAGTCATTGTGGCACGTTAGAGACTAACAAATTTACTTGGGCATAAGCTTTCGTGGGCTAAAACCCACTTCATCAGATGCATGGAGTGAAAAATACAGTAAGTAGTATATATATACAGCACTTTAGTCTCTAAGGTGCCACAAGAACTCCTCGTTGTTTTTGCTGATACAGACTAACACGGCTACCACTCTGAAACCTTAAACCACACTGGTTCACAAGGTGCAGGATTTTAAAGCATTTGAGAACATCTTGACACCTTGATTGTCAACAGAAATCCATTTGCAATGTGATGAAGTCTCACTTATTATTGTGCATTATCACAATGCATGACAAATTCAGCCACATCTTTAGAGTTCTGAAAAGAGCAACCTGTGCTGAAAATCTTCCACATCAATGTTACTGAGAGGAAATTTCCAGAGCTGTTGTGACTTGTAGGCTCTCTCTTCAGATAAAGCTCACCCAATGAAGATTAGGGGGCATTCTATTTTTTGTTCATGTTATGTAGCATCTGAGTTTTGGGAAAGTGCCTTCTGAAGGCTTTTTTATGTCAATGATGGTTGCTGTAAATCTGAAAAAACAAATTCTCTCAAATTCAGCCCTTATGTTGCGTCAACATCTTTTCCTTTTTTCTATCAGTCTCATATTTTATGAGTCAGCGTTCCCTCCTTTCATGTGCTTTTTGATTTGTAGGTGAGAGCTCAGATAGTTTCTGTATATATTCAGCAAAAAGAACAAGGAGTCCTTGTGGCACCTTAGAGACTAACAAATTTATTTGAGCATAAGCTTTCGTGGGCTAGAACCCATTTCATCAGATGCATGCAGTGGAAAATACAGTAGGAAGATATATATAGATACACAGAGAACATGAAAAAATGGGTGTTGCCATACACACTATAATGAAAGTGATCAGTTAAGGTGAGCTATTATCAGCAGGAGAAAAAAACTTTTGTAGTGGTAATCAGGATGGCCCATTTCCAACAGTTGACAAGAAGGTGAGAGTAACAGTGGGGGGGGGGGGGGGGAGGCGAAATAAGTATGGGGAAATAGTTTTACTTTGTGTAATGACCCATCCACTCCCCGTCTTTATTCAAGCCTAATTTAATGGTGTCCAGTTTGCAAATTAATTCCAATTCAGCAGTCTCTCCTTGGAGTCTGTTTTTGAAGTTTTTTTGTTGTAATATTGCAACTTTTAGGTCTATATTCAGTATGTTTGCCCAGACTCCAATAGATTTTTTTAAAATGTAACTTGTGGATAACCTCTTAAAAATCCAGCAAGTCCACCCTTTGGTTGATTTCTATATCACCTTTGTTGTATGGAGGTAATGGAAAGCTTTGGCTGATCCTTGTCTAGGTATTTATATAGCCTCCATCACTCTAGTATCTGAACATATCACAAACATTGCTGTGTTTATCCTCACAACACCCTTGTGAGATAGTGGAAGTAGTATCATCCTGAATTTAACAATGCTTCTGCTCCTACTGAAGTCAATAGGATGTTTTCCATTGACTTCAATGGGAACAGAATCAAACTCTGAGGCCTTGTTTACACTGGCAAGTTTCTGTGCAGTAAAGCAGCTTTCTGTGCTGTAACTCCCGAGGTGTACACACTGCCAAGCCACATAGCGTGCAGAAACGGCGCAGTTGCAGTGCTATAAAAAATGCCCTTGACGAGAGGCGTACAGCTTTCTGTGCCAGGGGTACAATGCCGAGGTGCCAGTGTAGACACCCTGGTTGATTACAGCACTGTGATTGGCCTCCAGGAGGTGTCCTACAGTGACTTTTCTCGCCTCTCTGGTCATCGGTTTGAACTCTACTGCCTTGCCATCAGGTGACCAACCGTGAGCCCCACCCCTTAAATTCCTGGGAATTTTTAAAGTCCCCTTCCTGTTTGCTCGGTGACACGTGCAGTGGTCTCAGCGCATCTTTCCAGGTGTCCATGCCTGCTCCACACACCAGGCAGCCCCCCACTTGGAGCAATGCCGAGCTGCTGGCCCTCATCAGCATTTGGGGAGAGGAGGCTGTCCTGTCCCAGCTGCGCTCCAGCTGTAGGAATTATGATACCTATGGACAGATTTCACGATGAATGACAGAAAGGGACCATGACCGGAACACACTGCAGTGCAGGGTCAAAGTGAAGCAGCTGCAGAACGTCTACCACAAAGTGCGGGAGGCAAACCGCCGCTCCGGTGCTGCGCCCACGAGCTGCCGGTTCGACAAAGAGCTGGACGTGATTCTCAGTGGTGACCCCACCTCCACTGCAAAGGCCACTGTGGATACTTCGGTGGCTTGCATGCCAGTCGAGAGTGGACCAAGCCAGGAGGAGGGAATCTTGGATGAAGATGTGGAAAGGGAGGGGAACCCAGAGGCAGAGGATGACTCGGAGGCCAGACATTCATGCAGCCAGTAGCTCTTCTCCACCCCGGAGGAGGCTAGCCAGTCACAATATTGGAGCTTGGCGATACGCAAACAGGAGAGGAGGCCCCTGGTAAGTGGTTTTGATTTTGGGAATCGCTGAAGCGAGTTGCTGGGGGCAGGAGGGTTGCAGAAAGCAGGTTTGTGTCTCTATGGTGTGCTACCACCACATGCCTAGTCTGAGCGGCGGAACAGGGTGTTGATTGACTCCCTCACTTCACGGGAATCTGCCTCAGTGATCTCCAGGAAACTCTCATGGAGATAAGGGCAATCCACTGCCGGAGGTTCTCTGGCAGAGCTGCTTTGTTTCTTGCCCCATTAAGGGTAACTTTTCCATGCCACGCTGCTGCCGCTGGGGTGGGAGTGGGTGAGGGGAACATTGCTGCACACAGGTGAGCTGCATAAGGGCCAAGGTGGAAGCCACAGTCTTGGAGAAGACCCTCCCTTGATTCCCTGCTCATCCTCAGAAGCGAGATATCATCCATAATGAACACAGCCCGTGGAAAATGTGGGGACAGGAATGATTATAAGGCCCCCCTACAGTGCTGGCTCTCCTCAAGAGCCATGTGCCCAGTGTACAATATGGTCCTGGAACACAGATTTCCCCTGCCTGCGGTTACTCACCATTCTGGGGGTCTTGTGGCTCATGTGTGCTTGCCTGGGGTCAGCCAGTTAGTGACAGGTATGTGAAGAGTGGCTGTGTTCTAAGTCACTGAATCAGTGGTCTGTGTGTTGCAAACAATACTGCTTCTGTAAAATGTTGCATTTTGGCTTCACAGATATGACCTTGGGAGTCTAGCCTTCCTCTTTGT
The DNA here is from genome assembly GCF_965152275.1 of Natator depressus. NCBI lineage: Eukaryota > Metazoa > Chordata > Testudines > Cheloniidae > Natator > Natator depressus. The sequence continues at coordinate 150,311,410 of NC_134234.1, forward strand.
TATCGCCGGCTGAACGGCTGCACAGAATTAGAAAGCGACCAGGAAGAACTAAAGAAGACTTTCTGTGTGATGTCATGATGCACGCCGCGGCCGAAAAACAAGAATTGAAGGAGTGGCAGGACAGCGAGAAGAGAGACCGAAAGGAGAACACGGCGTGCCAGGGTGAAGCCACAGAGCAGCTCTTAAACGTTATGCAGTGCCAAGCAGACAAGCTCCAAGCGCTACTAGCACTGTAACTGAGCAGCTCTGCGCCCGCCCTCCCCTGCAGCCGCTGTCACAAAACTCTTTCCCATGCGCCCCCCAGGCCCCGCCAACACACTCTTATCAACCTCCTGGCTCCAGTCTGTACCTGCTGCATTCCACTCCTCCCCCATCACAGGCCAGCCCTGCGGACTCCCAGTACCCACTGCACTCAACACCCTCCCTCTGCAGGTTAGCCCTGCTGAAGTACAGTACCCGCTGCACTGTACTCCAAAGGAGAAGGTTGCATATGATACCTGGACATATACAAATCTTTAATTGTCCCTGGACCCCACCTCCTCCTGGGACCCTTCCTTCTCCCATCCCCCACAGTGTTGATGTGTTTTTTTGTTTGCCTCTCTCCTCCGGTTGTTGTTTTTTAATAAAAGAATTGTGTTGGTTCCAAAGCACTCTTTATTCCATTCACTGAAAGCAAACAGAGCCCAGCAAAGCAACAGGCAATTTTCTTAAACCTTCACAGTGCATCGTCTGCACTGATCACCATCACCTCCCAGCATTACAAGCGCTGCACTCCCGAGGATAGCAACAAATATTAGTGGCTTTCAGCTTCAAATTGCTGCCTGAAGGTATCCATGATCCTTATGGCTCCATGTTGCACCCCTTGAATAGCCCTGGTCTCTGGCTGTTCAAATTCAGCCTCCAGGTGCTGAACCTCAGCGGTCCAGCCCTGAGTGAAGCTTTCACCCTTCCCTTCACAAATATTTTGGAGTGTAGAGCACGCGGCTATAAGCATAGGAATATTGTCAGTGGCCAGGTGCAGCCTCCCATATAGGCAGTGCCAGCTGGCCTTTAAATGGCCAAAAGCACACTCAACAGTCATTCTGCACTTGCTCAGCCTGTTGTGGAACTACTCCTTGCTGTTGTCAAGTTGCCCTGTGTGTGGCATCATAAGCAACGGCATTAAGGGGTAGGCAGGATCTCCCAGGCTCACAGTGGGCATTTCCATTTCCCCTATGGTGATCTTCTGGTCTGGGAAGAAAGTCCCTGCTTGCAGCTTCCTGAATTGTTCTGAAAGATGCGGGTGTCATGCACCTTTCCGGACCAGCCCACGTTAATGTCTGTGAAACGCCCACGGTGATACCCGAAAGCATAGGGAAATACCCCTTCTGATTAATGTACTTGGTGGCTAGGTGGTCTGGTGCCAGAATTGGAATATGCGTGCCATCTGTCGCCCCTCCGCAGTTAGGGAAGCCTATTTATGCAAACCCATCCACAATGTCATGCACGTTGACCAGAGTCAGTCTTTCAGAGCAGGATGCGATTAATAGCCCTGCACACTTCCGTCAACACGAGTTCACCGGCCAACTTTCCCACTCCGAACTGGTTAGCAACCGATCGGTAGCAGTCTGGAGTAGCCAGCTTCTACAGTGCAATCGCCATGCGCTTCTCCAGCGGCAGGGCAGCTCTCATTCTCGTGTCCTTGCGCTGCAGGGCTGGGGCGAGCTCATCACACAGTCCCATGAATGTGGCTTTCCTCATCCGAAAGTTCTGCAGCCACTGCTCGCCATCCCTGACATGCATGATGCTGCGATCCCACCACTCGGTGCTTGTTTCCGGAGCCCAAAAGTGGCGTTCCACTGCGGCCAGCACCTCCGTGAATGCCACAAGCAATCTCATGTCATAGCTACTACGCGTGGCGAGACCAATGTCGAACTGCTCTTGCCTTTGTAGTTTAAGGAATAACTCCACTGCCGCTCGTGACGTGTTGGTTAGCGCGAGCGGCATATTGGTCAGCAGTGCGGGATCCATTCCTGCAGACCGAAGAGTCAGAGCGCGCAGTACACAAACCGTTGAAAGATGGCGCCAAATGCGGACAGTAGCACAGGGATTGCTGGGACGCGAAGCAATGCATCACGGGGCATTGGGACAGGACCCAGGATGCCCTGCGACCCCCTCCGCCTTCCCACAACTCTTAGCAGCGGAAGAGGAAGAGGTGCTCTGTGGGATAGCTGCCAGAGTGCACCTCTCCGAAAACCGCTGCAAGTGTTGGAAGTGTGAACGTGCTATTGTTGCAGGCAGCTGACAGTGTGAACACACAACAGCGGTTTCCCTTCTGCGCTCTTGGAGCGGTGCTGTAACTGCCGGCGATGTAACTCTGCCAGCATAGACATTCCCGAAGTGACATGACACAGGAAGCGTTTGCAAGAGCCAGGACCTGAACCTAAAGTCTCCCATACACTAGTCCAGTGCCTTCCCGACAGGACAGTCCTTTTACCTCCCAGTTTGTATCAAAACAAGAGAGGATGCCTGTAAGCTGTTCTCTACACTCGAAGAAGATTTCCTTCTTTCTTCATAGATGTATTTAAACGAGAAGGCACGTCTGGGTTCTTTGGCTTATTAAATAAGGTATTTAAAACAAAATTCCCCTGATTTAGCAGTGTCCACATGGCGAGTTAGTGGGCAGCAGGCTGGTCCACTCTAGATTCACACCCTGGCTTGCCATACACTAATTTGCTGGGTAGACGAGCCATAAGACACAGCGGTGTGCTTAGATACTGTAGCTGCCTAAGATCACCATGTGCCCTGATTTGGAGGGGATAGACCCAGAATCTTGTTTCTTGTTATCTGGGCCTGAGCAAGGTTTGCCCTTATTTGAAACTACTGCTGCTCTGATCAAGCCAGAATGCAATATGTCTGTGACACTAAGCACCCCATATTCACATCTAACACACTATTGTAATAATCTTTGTACAAAATATGCCTTGTGAAGTATCATTTGAAAACTAATAGCTCACTGATCATTAATATTCTAGCATGATGTATGCACAGTGCCCAAACAGTTATGAATACGCGAGAATTATAATTCTTAAAATGTGTTTGCCAGCCAAGCAGGATTTACCTCACCCTAGACAAAGGAATGTTGTTTCCTCCCTGGGAGTTACTTCCAAAGTACTTTGAAAGACAATGAGAATATATTTACATATTGTGTGTAAACAGACCCATCAAGCTCACAAGGGGTGGAAGCAAATCTCATACTAACAAGTGGGGGAGGAGCCAGCTTGGGTCTACACTGTGCAGGAGAGAGAAGCTTTTGGTCTGGGTTTTACTTTTCAAAGAATACATTGCAAAGGTTTGCTGGGCTATAAAGACAAGGGCATCTGAACCTAGAATGATAAGCAATTAAATCAACTGATTGTATTACAAAAGTGTATAGAGTGAAGTCTGAAAGCTGTTGATTTGTATCGTTGTGAAATGTATGCTAGGAATTATGGATATTCATTGATATTAGGCTGTATGGTTTACATTTGGGGACAACGTATACCTTCAGATCAGTGGCACTGCTATGGGTACCCGCATGGCCCCACAGTATGCCAACATTTTTATGGCTGACTTAGAACAACGCTTCCTCAGCTCTCGTCCCTTAAAGCCCCTACTCTACTTGCACTATATTGATGACATCTTCATCATCTGGACCCATGGAAAAGAAGCCCTTGAGGAATTCCACCATGTTTTCAACAATTTCCATCCCACCATCAACCTCAGCCTGGTCCAGTCCACACAAGAGATCCACTTCCTGGACACTACAGTGCTAATAAACGATGGTCACATAAACACCACCCTATACTGGAAACCTACTGACTGCTATTCCTACCTACATGCCTCCAGCTTTCACCCTGACCACACCACACAATCCATCGTCTACAGCCAAGCTCTGTGATACAACCGCATTTGCTCCAACCCCTCAGACAGAGACAAACACCTACAAGATCTCTATCAAGCATTCTTACAACTACAGTACCCACCTGCGGAAGTGAAGAAACAGATTGATAGAGCCAGAAGAGTTCCCAGAAGTCACCTACTACAGGACAGGCCTAACAAAGAAAATAACAGAACGCCACTAGCCGTCACCTTCAGCCCCCAACTAAAACCCCTCCAACGCATTATTAAGGATCTACAACCTATCCTGAAGGATGACCCAACACTCTCACAAATCTTGGGAGACAGGCCAGTCCTTGCCTACAGACAGCCCCCCAACCTGAAGCAAATACTCACCAGCAACCACATACCACACAACAGAACCACTAACCCAGGAACCTATCCTTGCAACAAAGCCCGTTGCCAACTGTGCCCACATATTTATTCAGGGGACACCATCACAGGGCCTAATAACATCAGCCACACTATCAGAGGCTCGTTCACCTGCACATCCACCAATGTGATATATGCCATCATGTGCCAGCAATGCCCCTCTGCCATGTACATTGGTCAAACTGGACAGTCTCTACGTAAAAGAATAAATGGACACAAATCAGATGTCAAGAATTATAACATTCATAAACCAGTCAGAGAACACTTCAATCTCTCTGGTCACGCGGTTACAGCCATGAAAGTTGCGATATTACAACAAAAAAACTTCAAATCCAGACTCCAGCGAGAAACTGTTGAATTGGAATTCATTTGCAAATTGGATACAATTAACTTAGGCTTGAATAGAGACTGGGAGTGGCTAAGTCATTATGCAAGGTAACCTATTTCCCCTTGTTTTTTCCTACCTCCCCCCCCCCACCCCAGATGTTCTTGTTAAACCCTGGATTTGTGCTGGAAATGGCCCATCTTGATTATCATACACATTGTAAGGAGAGTGGTCACTTTAGATAAGCTATTACCAGCAGGAGAGTGGGGTGGGGGGAGGTATTTTTTCATGCTTTGTGTGTATAAAAAGATCTTCTACACTTTCCACAGTATGCATCCGATGAAGTGAGCTGTAGCTCACGAAAGCTTATGCTCAAATAAATTGGTTAGTCTCTAAGGTGCCACAAGTACTCCTTTTCTTTTTGCGAATACAGACTAACACGGCTGTTACTCTGAAACCTGTCAAGATGGGAGGGAATGTCACAGCCATCTATCGAGCCTTGCACGGATAAATTTATACCCGCGGATGCAGATATCCACATATATAAATCCATATCTGCGGAACTGCAGGGCTCTCCCGGGAACCACAGTGGCAAAAGGAGCAGAAAGTGGGGCTGCTGCTCCCAGGAGCCAGCACCCCGCGCCGGCAGCTCCTCCGGCTTGACTGTACCACCCCTGGCCTTGCCCACTGACAAGAGATGCAGACAGCTGTATGGAAGGGACGGGGGCAGGGCTGGGGGCAGTACAGCCACGCCAGAGGAGCTGCCGGCGCGGGGCGCTGGCTCCTGGGAGCAGCAGCCCCATGTTCTGCTCCTTTTTGCTGCTGCGGTTCCCGGAAGAGCCCTGCAGTTGTGCGGATATAGATTTATAGCTGTGGATATCCGCATCCGCAGGTATAAATTTGTATCCACTCAGGGCTCTAGCCATCTACCTGTCTCCTATGTAAATTAAGCATGGTGGAATCAGAAACAATGGAAGCCCCATTTACAGAGAAATCATACACGGGGGTGGGAAGCCCACAGGGATTAGTTTTCACTAGTTCTTCCACAGAAAGACGGCAGTTGGCAACTGAGCCAGCTCTCTTAAGAGAATGTATGTGATGAAGCCGTTCTTCATTTTGCCGAGATGTACAAGACAGCACAGCAAGCAGTCTAGTGGTTAGCACACTGGAGTGGGACGCAGGATACCTAGAGTCTATTCCTGAGTCTGTGACTGGTTTTCTGGGTGATCCTGGGCAAATCACTTTGCCTCCTGCTGCCTCAGTTTCCCCACATGTAAAATTAGGATAATGATAGTGACCTCCTTTGTAAAGCCCTTTCAGCTCTACAGATGATGAGTGCTGTATAAAAGCTAGGTATTAATGTTATTATTAGAAAGGTTACTTCAGATTCATGATATTTGTGAGCTTATGTTTGAGATAACGTGTCCCAAGCCACAGACGAAAGGGCAGAGCTCCATTGTTTAGTAAATATAGATATGGCAGGAGAAAAATAAATGATTTCAACACAACTAATCCATTGAAAAACTCAGACTCTTTATTCCCTCAGAGGATTCTTGACTAGGTAAGTCCATTTTTAAGCACAGCTTGACATATTTGGTGAAACAAATTTGGGAAGGAGGGGATTTTGTTTTGTGGGGACTATTGATTTATTTTGTTTTTCCTTCCATTTCAGAAAGGAAGACATTTTGGAATAGTGGAATTCCCCATTAAATGGAAAATCCAGTTCCCATCCCATTTCTACCTAAAGGAGCTCTTTTCCTCCCTCTGCCCATAAGGCTGCCATTCCATGGCTACAATGAGCTGTGAAAAAAAGAAAGGGAGAAGTTTTGTCTTGAAATTCATAAGCCAGTTTGATGGCATTTAGATAAAATCAAAACATTTCATTCCAATTTTGACCTTTTCTAACTTTTTCAAGTGTTTTTATATTTTAAAAAAAGTGTTTTGTTTGAAAAGTCAAAACAATTTCAAAACAAAATTTCAAAACAAAAAATCAAACTGTTCCTGTCGAAAAATGTCTAAACAGGATGCTTCCATGTTAAAATGCTTCATTTCATTTTTTTCCAAAATAACATTTCACTGAAATCAAGACATTTCAATTTTGATGAAAATGGCATTTTTCATCAAAAAATTGTTTTGATAAAAAATTTCCAACCAGGTCTCCTTCAGGTCATTTATAATGCTGCATTTTGGGATTGCTATAGCACACTGAGAGTTGTCTACATGGGAAGATTAATACAAATTAACTAAAGGTGTGAATTTGAAATGGATTAGTTAAATTGTAATAAAATCTTGAACCCCCTCATTCAGAATTACAGAGGTCTTAATTCAATTGAGCTTAATTCACTTCCAAAGTGACACCTGTGCAAACTGAGTGTAAAACACTAATCACCTGATATGCACTCCTTTTGCACAAATGACAATGATTAACAGTACAAAGATGGAAGGCAGTGAAGAATCAGGCCCGACTTATTTTAAAGGAAAATTAAATTTTCTTGCGGAGGCCTTGATTCAATATACCTATTCAGGATTCAAGTCTATGGGTCTTAAACATATGCTTAAAATTAAATATGTACTTAAGTACTTTGCTGAATTGGGGCCTTATGTTAAAAATAACACCTTAGATAATTTAACAGAATTTTAAACAACTCATTTTCTTTCCAGTGTATTAATTCTGTTTGCCCCCACTCCCCTCTCTTAGTTTGGACAAGGAAAGAAGATTAGCCGGTTTCACTTTTGTAGTCCTGAATCTTGTCAATTTCACCTTAGAGTCCTGATGTACTGGGATAAGGCCACATGTAGCAGGGCAAATATTCATTTGTTAATTATTTAAAAAAACAAACAAACAAAAAACTATTTCACTGGATTTTTAAAAAGGCAAAATGCTTTAAATGGAAAAATTTGTTGTCGTTTTAGATTCCGTAAAATCTTATTTTTACACAACCTGAAGGTGGTAATAAATTTGACAAGAATTAGGAATAGTCATCTGTCCAAAGCTGTGGAAGAGTTCTAGTCCATCTCCTTCTCCCACACCCTCCCCGCATGGAGAAAGTGCAGCATTTCCTCTGCTCCTTTCAAAAATCACTCTCCAAAGAACCAAGGGATGAGAGGATGGGTGGTTGGGGTGGGGACAAAGTTGTCAGTGGAGAGTGCATAAAGTTTGGATCGCATGTAAGGGTCCAGACACTTGTCAATACAGCATTTCTCTCCCTGTTTGCTTCCCTGGGAGAGCTACAAGACACTTTCTTAGCCAACCAAAGAGTGGGAAAGACCATCTCTCTCATGCTCCCCTTCATCAAGTGGAGAGTGCTGCTGGGATTCCTGCTCTGCAGAGCAGGGAGGGGAGTGCAGTACAGTACAAACATTTGGCAATGTTTGGGCTGCTGATTTCCCTGGGCCCTTAGGCAGCAAAATGGAATTTTTGCAGGGAAACATCAGGAGCCACATGTAAAGTCTACATCATGCTGCCTGAGAGTGTGTACGGCAGGAGTGCATGCACTTGGGTCTGCTATAAGCCAGAGGCAGAGAGGCTACTGATTTTTCTCCAGTAATCAGGAACTGCCACTCGCATTGTGCTGAAGGGAGAAAAAAGTGCCTTCTCTGGGGTAAGGAACTTGACCATTTCAGGCAGCATAAATTGAACAACCTGCATTGGCAGGGAGAGTGTCTGAATGACCACATGGTTCATTTCCATCTCTTCTCTGATTCAGTGATAGTGCACTTTCTTACGTGTTGTTACCAGGCTTAATTCACCCTTCCAAGCCGTGTATTATTATTTGATAAAGAAAACAAGACCTGCCATGCTGCTGTTTGCTAGCTCCCTCTCTCCTGATCACCGTCTCTCCCTGAACGCTGTATTTGTTCTTCTTTTTTTTCAAGGAGCCTGAATTGTTGTGTGTTTGACATTTTAGGCTGTAAGCTCCTCAGGGCAGGGACATTGTCTGCTCTGGGTTCTGTATAGCACCAAGCACATTATCCATGATCATAAATCATCATTGTAATCACTAGCAATTAATGATTTAATGGAGAGTCTCTGGGGACTAAACCATCAAGGAAATTCCAGTGGCATCTATGATCTGTTGTTCCTGAACTCTTTTCATGTGTCTGTTATTTGTGTTCCTCTCCCTTGCTCCTCACCACTGACGTCAGAGTGCCACTGCTCCAGGGAGAGCTGTGAAAGGAGTGACTTTCCTCTGAGTCGATGGCTACACTACAGCTTAAGTTGACATACATTATGTCGCTCGGGGGGTGTGAATTAGCCACCCCCTGAGTGACATAACTTATGCTGATTTAAGCGCTGGTGTGGACAGCGCCATGTTGGCGGGAGAGCTTCCCCGCCAACATAGCTACTGCTGCTCACAGGGGCTGGAGTAATTAAGCCGATGGGAGAGCTCTTTCCCTTTGGCTTAGAGCACCTCCACTAGGCAGCTTACAGTGGCACAGCTGCATCATAATCCCACCATTCAGGAGGTAGAGAGAGAAGGAAGGGAGGGAAACCAGAGAAGAGGAAGCAAAGGGGTGGATGGAGGAGAAATGAAGAGAGGAATTTGGGAGAAGAGAATCACATCGGGAGTGTTAGTACATTTTGTAATAGCCGAAGTAGAGCTGCATCGTGCCATCCCTATTGCCCCTACTTGAGCCTGTAGACTCATGGCTTTATCCTCCAGAGTGCAGGGGCTGAGTGCATAAGCACAAGGCAAAAAATAATGAGCAGGATGGGGAGCACTGGAACTCAATTCTGCATTACTGAGCGCTCTCTTGTGTAGCCACCTAGCTACTTCTGCTTTGAAGAAGGAGGAAAGTCTAAGAGGAACACGTAGCTAAGTGTCGCATTTACATGCTGAGGATCTCAAACATCCCCATTCTCCATCCATGCTTACCAGTAAGCAAGTGCTTAAAATTAAGCATGTGCTTAAGTGCTTTGCTGGGTCAGGGCAGTAGTGCTTATGTCTATGGGTAGCCTCTGCTCATACTTGCGTGGGAACGCAGCAGCCTTGCTCTCCTCCGCACTGCACAAGGACTTGCAAGATCAAGGCCTCAGTAGGTGAAGACCTCTTCCAAAGGAGCTGCCTTATTTAATGTTTCATCCTGGAGACCAGAAAGAGTTCATCGAGAGACTTGTGACTTGTGACTCTTTGTGGATGTCACCGTGGGCACTGGATGAAATATTTTGGCAAGTCTGTTAGGCCTGGGTCCATAAAGGGACTGAGGCACCCTGAAAATCACTGGAATCCACAAAGCCTGGATTAGACACCTACACTCCCTGTACAAAGCATGGGGGGAGAGAGGCACCAAAAATGGGGAGCTGCCTAAGTCAGCCAGTGGGAGATGCTGAGGAGCGGGGTTTGTGTCCTATGTCCTCTCCTCACATGGCCTTAGGTGTGTATTTCTGCTAGGAACCATTTCCTGAAGGCAGGGGCCTTAGGGGCTTATTTTTGTAAGAAACACCAGAAGAGGAGATGGTGGGTGGCATTGTTCCAATGTGGATCAATAAAGTCCATTTCTACACTGTGAGCTCAGGGGGTGATTCCCCGGCCTGCGCTATCTCTCACTGAGCTAGAGGGAGTTTAAATAGTAGAGTAGTCACAGTAGCATGGGTAGCAGCAGTGAGCTTAACTATGCCGAGCACTGATTCGCCTGAAACCAGAGGGTACCGTTGCTGTAACAAGCGGCCTCATAACATGTTGTCTGCAATTTAAAATCCACAAACTAATCAAAGCACCCTTAAGATCTATTACTAAGAGAGAAAAGAGCTCTTTCACTTTATTGGCTGATTCAGCTTCTGTAGGTTCCCTGTAGTTGTATCGACCTGTGTATTGACCTGACTGTACCATCTTTAGTCCATAGTTCAGATCACTACATGATGGGGATAAATTGCATCAGGGCAGCCAGAAAGTGCAACCTTCCTCCATGAATGATGATAATACCTCATTCTTGTAAACCAGTGGCAGAGGCAGGAATAGAATCCAAGTCTCTTGAGACCTAGGCCAGCGCTCTGTCCACTGGGCCACACTACCTCTCTCGTGAACAGTGTAAGTTGTTAGGTTGTCAGAAAATAAGAATCTATTTTACCTCCAAAGTAAGGTAAGACTTGAAGAGGAAAAATAAAAATGATGACAGTTTATGTATTTAGGATTTTTTGACCAAGGCAATAGCACTTGACTAAGGACTAGGTTTGCAGTGGTCACATAAGCTGATGAACTTTAGGCAGAATAGACAAAAAAAGTTTTGACCTTTTCTTTAAAATTCTTTTGGAGCTTTTGCTCAGCCTTCAGCTAACACAAGCACAACCTGACTGCAAAACCCAGCATGTTTGTTTCAGGCAAACATCAACATGCTTTTCTGCTAGTTGTCGACAGGTATGTGTAGCGAGTCACCCCAGTACTGTCTCAGGTACAGATTCAGTTTGTCACCTCCACAATGCATGAGGTTGTCATTAGAGTAGGGTCACACTAAGGATCTCAGTTCATAATCTGGCCCGAGTCTTCAATCTTTACCACAATACAGTAAGTGTTGTCAGATCCCTCCTTCACTTTGCACTCCACCCACCGACGAGCTCGGGATGTGTCCATTTTACAGCTTTTCAAAGGGAGGCATATTGGGTACAGTGATCTAGAATTCCAGATTCCGTGGATTATTTTTCAAACTGTAATCACCCCTCTGGTGTTTTAAATACTGAGCACACTGCCGTCCCCTGGGATCAACCAAATTTTAACTAGGCAACAGTAATTGTAGCTGACCATTTATGAGCACAGTTTTGAAGAGGAAAACCAACTATTAACCATATTGTCTGGTAATGAAGAGGAACGGTTTCAGTTGCTCACAACATAGGACTGTTGTATGGCTAGAAATGCATCATTTGTACATTTTCCCCTATTTAATCCCTGAACGCTGATTGCTTGTGGCTGTCCCATTCACATGGGCACTATGAGTCTGATTCGCGTCTACTCTAAGGTCCATTTACGCCACTCTGGCAATACAAAGGAGCCTTAGGGTTTGTGTACATAGTAAAGGCTGTGCATAGACTAGCCTATCCAAACCAGCCTGAATCCAGCTAGCATAGTGACGCAGTGAAGAGAGTGTAACACAGCACAGGCTACAAAATGGCCGAGCAAGCCAAGTGTATACCCAGGGCCCATCCTGGTCTTGTCTTCACTGCTACTGCTACCCTTGCTAGCTGGACTCAAGCTAGCTTAGGTAGGCTAGCTCAAGCATAGCTTTTCCTCTGTAGACATACCCTAGTGGATGGCTTTAGAACCCCTTAGAGTTCCAGAGAGATGTAAAGGAGCCTTTGTGTTAATGAGTTTCAGGTTCTGTATAGCTATTTTCTAGTAACTATAAATTAGGGATTTGGCAGGCCCCTCTGCATCACTTACTTCCTACATAGGCATTATGGGAAACATGGGGAGAGGCAGATGATCAGGAATTACAAATGATGGCAATAATCACAGTGAATAGTTTGCAAGGAATACATGTGTTCAGATGAACAATTCAAAACAGCCAAATAAATAAAAATCAGACTGTTTGTGGATAATCCATGAACAGAAAATGGGGCTGAATTTGACAGATAAATTGTTTGCTGTGAATATTTTGCTCAACTCTTGTCAGGATTTTGACTTTGCAGAGCCTTGAAGGACATCTTTCTGAAAGGTAGCACCTCCAGCAGCACAGGGCCTCTTGGTCCCAGAGCGGGACATTGGCTGAGTTCTGACGCAGAGAGAAGAGTGCTGTCTGATGTGTCATAAACACCACTTCCTGCTATAGCTAGGTGTTTCTTGGAGGTATCCCATCCAAGTATTAATGAGGCCTGATCCTTCTTAACTTCACCCAGGGCGTGGCTACACTTGTGACTTAGTGCTCATTAAAGCAGCCCTGGGCGCTGTAACTCATGACGCATCCACACTGGCAAGGCACGAAGAGCACCCGGACTCCACGGCTGGAGCGCTCCTGGTACTCCAGCTCGGCAAGAAACATAATGCTTGCGGCGCCCCTGCTGGAGCACAGCGATGCCAATGTGGACGCCCTGGTCTATTAATGCGCTGTAATCGGCCTCCAGAGGTGTCCCACAATGCCTGTTCTAGCCACTCTGGTCATCACTTTGAACTCTACTGTCCTGCCCTCAGGTGACCAACCATCAGACCCGCCCTTTAAATTCTCTGGGAATTTTGAAAATCCCCTTCCTGTTTGCTCAGCCAGGTGTGGAGTGCTCTCAGCAAATCTCTCCAGGTGACCATGCCTCCACGCACCAGGCGATCCCCAGTATGGAGCAATGGCGAGGTGCTGGACCTCATCAGTGTTTGTGGGGGAGGAAGCTGTCCAGTCCCAGCTGCGCTCCAGCCGTAGGAATTACGATACCTTCGGGCAGATATCAAGGGACATGATGGAAAGGGGCCATGACCGGGACACTCTGCAGTGCAGGGTTAAAGTGAAGGAGCTGCGAAATGCCTACCGCAAAGCCCGCAAGGCAAACCACCACTCTGGTGCTGCCCCCGCGACCACCCATTTCTACAAAGAGCTGGACGCAATACTGGGGGGCGACCCCACCTCCATTCTGAGTACCACCATGGACACTTCAGAGCCCAGTTCAACAAGGCAGGAGGAGGAGGAAAGTGGGAGCGAGGGTGCTGAGGAGGAGGGAGACAGCCTGGCATCCCTAGATGCATGCAACCAGGAGCTGTTCTCAAGCCAGGAGGAAGGTAGCCAGTCGCAGCGGCCAGTGCTTGTGGAAGAATAAACACCAGAGGAGGTTCCAGGTAAGCAGCTTTTATTTTGGGAAGGAAGTTGTTCAGTGTGGGCTCTTGGGGCGAGGAGGGTTAGGGCTGCATGCATTCTTAGATGCGGAATAGGGCATTGACGTGCTCTCTCACATCGCGTTAATCAGCCTCAGTGATCTCTTCAAAGGTCTCATGCAGAAGCTGAGCAATCCACTTGCACAGGTTCCTTGGCAGAGCTACTGTGCTCCTTGTCCCAGTCAGGCTAACATGTCCATGCCACTGTGCCATGATGGGCAGGGGGACCATTGCTGCACACAGGCAAGCTGCATATGGGCCAGGGCGGAAGCCGTATTATAGTAGAAGTCCGTCCCTTGCTTCCCAGGTCACCCTCAGCAGCGAGATATCTTCCAGGACAAATTCCTGTGGAAAATGTGGGGACAGTGGTCAGTACAGGGCCCCCCTGCAGCTGTTGGCTCTCCCCAAGGCACAGAACCCCAGAGGACAGTACAGCCGTGAAACAATCAGTCCCCCTTGCCTCTGTGCTTACTCACCACTTTGGGGTCCTGTGGGTTATGTGTGCTCACTTTGGGATGGGCAATTTCTGCTATTGTGTAGACTGTGCTTGCCCTTAAGTATGGGGGAATCATTGCTCTGTCTGGTGTGAACAATGCTGCCTCTGTTAAGTGCTGCATTTTGGCTTTACAAATGCAACCTTGAGATCCCAGCTGTCCTTGTTATCAACGGCTGAAATACTCCAAAGAATCAGGAAGCAGTCACGTAGAAGCAAAGAGGACATGCTGCATGAAGTAATGCAGCAGTCCCTTAATGAAAATCAAAAAGTGCAGGAGTGGCAGGAGAGTGAAAGGAGGGTCTGTCAGCAGAATGCGGATCGCCAGCACCAAAGCACGGAGCGGCTGCTAAGCATCATGGCGCACCAAGTGGACTCAATCCAGGTGCTTGTAGCAATGCAGGCAGAGCAGATCTGTGCCCCCACCCTGCAGCCCTTGTCCCAAAACTCTTTCCCTTGTGCCCCCATGTCACCTCCAACCCACTTTCCCCAACATCCGTGTTCTTATCGCCACCAGCTGCCTCCAACACCTGTAGCTTCACCACCCAGCCCTGAAAACTACGACCCTTACCCACTGCACTCAACCCCCATCACCATGCAGTATAGCCAGCCTGAAGTGCAGCACTCATTGCACAGCACTCCAGACGGGAAGGCTGAGTATGATAACAGGACATGCAAATCTGTGACTGTACTGTTCCCCACCCCACCCCCCCTTGCCCTTTCTGTTTCCCAAGCAGTTGTGTTTCTTTTCAATAAATGAATTTTCTTTTCAATAAATGGATTTTTTGGCTTTGAAAACATTCTTTATTATTGCATTAAGTAAAAGATACCTTAGCCCAGGAAAGCAACAGGCACTGCAAGTTAGTGGATCGTACGTAGCAAACACAGGTTCCTACTAACATTGGAACCACTGCACTTCACTCCCGTGCAGGGCACCAGACATTACTGGTGGCTTTCAGCCTCAAATTGCTCCCTCAAGGCATCCCTAATCCTTGCAGCCCCATGCTGGACACCTCTAATCATAAGCGCCAACTTCTCCTTGCGCCGGTAGATGCTCAAGCCACCCCACCCCCGGCCCGCCCCGACTCCAGTCCTGCCCCACCCTCATTCCAACCCCTTCCCCAAAGTCCCCTCCCCAACTCTGCCCCCTCCCTGCCCCCATTGGACCCCTTTCCCAAATCCCCACCCCAGCTCTGCCACTTCCCCACCTCCTCCCCTGAGCATGCCACGTTCCTGCTCCTCCCCACTCCCTCCCACAGCTTCTTCTGCCATGAAACAGCTGTTTTGCAGCATCAAGCGCTGGGAGGAGAAGCGGGGAGGCTGCACACTAAGGGGAGGAGGCGGAAGCGGAGGTGAGCTGGGGTGGGGTGGCGGGGCATTGCTGGTGGGTGCAGAGCACCCACCAATTTTTCCCCATGGGTGCTCCAGCCCCGGAGCACCCATGTAGTCGGCACCTATGCCTCTTATAGCTCTGGTCTCTGGCTGTTCAAATTCAGCCTCCAGGTGTTGAACCTCCGAGATCCATGTCTGAGTGAATCTTTCACCCTTCCCTTCACAAATGTTATGGAGGGTACAGCACGCGGATATAACCATGGGGATGTTGCCATCGGCCAGGTGCAGCTTTCCATACAGACAGCACCAGCGGCCCTTTAAACAGCCAAAAGTACACTCTACAGTCATTCTGTACCGACTCAGCCTGTTTTTGAACCGCTCCTTGCTGCTGTCAAGGCTGTCTGTGTAGGGTTTCATGAGCCATGGGGTTAGCGGGGTCTCCAAGAATCACAGTGGGCATTTTGACTTCCCTTATGGTGATCTTCTGGTCTGGGAAGAAAGTCCTGGCTTGCAGCATCCTGAACAGGCCTGTGTTCCGAAAGATGTGTGCATCATGCACCTTTCCGGACCAGCCTGTGTTAATGTCAGTGAAACGCCCACGGTGATCCACAAGCGCCTGGAGAACCATAGAGAAATACCCCTTTGATTTATGTACTCGGAGGCTAAGTGGGCTGGTGCCAGAATTGGAATATGCTTCCTATCTATCGCCCCTCTGCAGTTAGGGAAACCCATTTGTGGAAAGCCAGTCACAATGTCACGCACGTTACCCAGAGTCACGGTTCTTCTGAGGAAGATGCGACTAATGGCCCTGCAAACTTGCATCAACATGATTCCAACGGTCAACTTTTCCACTCCAAATTTGTTAGTGACCGATCGGTAGCTGTCTGGAGTTGCCAGCTTCCAGATTGCCATAGCCACCCGCTTGTCCACCGGCAGCACAGCTCTCAATCTCGTGTCCTTGCACCACAGGGTGGGGGCGAACTCCTCACACAGTCCCATGAAAGTGGCTTTTCTCATGTGAAAGTTCTGCAGCCCCTGCTCGTCATCCCAGACTTGCATGACAATGTGATCCCACCACTCAGTGCTTGTTCCCCAAGCCCAATAGCGGCGTTCCACGTGGTGAGCATGTCCGTGAATGCCACAAGCAATCTCGTGTCATATGTGTTATGCGAGCTGGCATCATCGTCGGAGCCCTCACTGTCACTTTGTAGCTTAAGGAGTAACTCAACTGCCATTCGTGACATGCTGGTGAGACTCAGCAGTTCGGGATCCATTCCCGCAGACCAAAAGGGAAGACGGAGCGAACAGTACAAAAAAACATTGAAAGGTGGCGCCAAATGTGGATGGAAGCACAGGGATTGCTGGGATGCAAAGCAATGCATAACAGGGCGTTGGGACAGGACCCAGAATGGCCTGCCCCCTCCCACCCCCTTCCCACACGCCACAGCACCAAAATGGGAAGAGGTGCTCTGTGGGATAGCTGCTCATAATGCACCGCTCCCAATGCTGCTGCAAGTGTGGCAAATGTGGCCACGCCAGTGCGCTTGCAGCTGTCAGTGTGGACAGACGGCAGCGCTTTCCCTACTGCGCTCTCCGAGGGCTGGTTTAACTCACAGCGCTCTACAGCTGCAAGTGTAGCCGTGCCCCAGTCACAGTCCGAAGCTGTCTGGCCGGAGGTGCCAATTTCAGAACATTTAGTCCATAAAATGTAAGAAATGCAAGAAGGGTGAGGTAATACCTTTTTCTGGACCAGCTTCTGTTGGGTGAGAGGGACAAGCCTTCCAGCATTCATGAAATTTAAGTAATTCTAGAGCATGTAGTAGACAATATTCTCACCTATGAAGGAATGACTTGATAAGTCATTGCTAATACCTGCATCTTTTCACCCCCTCTGTTTGTCTGCATAGTACATATTTTGCTTATAGAATATAAAACAGGGTAGGAATAGAGATGTCATCAAGCTGCATTTACTTGATGTATTTGTTTTTGCAACATTGTTATGCTACCAGTGATCTGGCTCTTTGGGAATCAAAATGCTATAGTTGAGGTATGAACAGGATTTTTGATTTCCCTCCTCCAATCATTTAAGATACAGAAATTGGATCAGTATTGTCAGCGTTGGGAAGGGGAATGAAGTGTACTATGTAAACTATACTACTCTACACTAGTAATTTACTACATAGAAAATGACGTATCTCTGTCCTAATTTTGTGTGTGACTTAGCACTGTACCATGCGTTGTAACATTATATAATATCTCTCGGGTAGCTGCAGAGGCAAATAAGTTGCAATAAGTATAATTAGTAAGTTACACAGACAAGAAAGTAGTGAGCATTCAAATGTTACTAGATACTATAGTATATACTATCAATGAAAACTTCTTTCTGCTTGTTACATTTTGGCACATAGGATTTACCATTCCAGATAAGACAGCTGGTTCATTCATTCTGGTGTTCCCACCTGGCACTGGACAATACATGATGCTTTAGAGGAAGGCAATCAGTGTTACCTGTAATTGATTATGGGATTCTGTGCACATAGATGGGGATGGGATCAGATGAAGGCAAGCCAGGGTCCTAGGAACAGCCTGCTATGGAGGCCTCCAGGTTGTGACCCTCCCCACACTTGCTGTGGCAGTGGTAGGGGAGTCCCTCTTCCCCTCTCAGATGAAGGGGCAGTGATACGGGGCGCCCTTCTTCTCCACAAGAGTGGTAGCAGCCTCCTCACCCCAGTACCTACGCTAGCAGCTGGGATGTATTTACTTGAGTGGCTGTGCTGGACTCACTGCAATCTTCTCTTCCTGCCACTGCCCTCTGCTGTGATGGCATGGGTGAGGACTCTCCAGAGCAATGGGTCTTTGAGTTAGCACCCCATTGAGATGAATAGGGCAGTTCCCCCAGTCAGAGATATTGCTTCATACTGTCAGTACACTCTGGCTTTGTCCACACACAAACTTGCACTGGTTTAGTTAAAACAGTCCACACTCTTACTTTGGCTTGAAAAAGACTTACTTTGGTTTAACTTAAACTGGTTCCTAAGGGCTTGGCTACATTTGCAGATGTAGAGCGCTGTGAGTTAAACCAGCCTTCGGAGACCGAAGCAGGGAAAACGCTGCCGTGTGTTCACACTGTCAGCTGCAACCGCAGTGGCATGGCCACATTAGTAGCTCTTGCAATGCCACAGAGAGCAGTGCATTGTGGTAGCTATCCCGGTGTGCAAGTGGTTGCGGCGTGCTTTTCAAATGTGGGGGGGGGGAGTTTGACAGGGAGTGTGTTGTGTTTATGTGTGGGGAGAGACAGTGTGTTTTGGGGGGCAGAGAGTGTGTCAGCTTGCTGTCTTGTAAGTTCAGCCTTGGCAACAGCAGCATTCCACAGTAATGGTTTGCTTTGTCCCGGAGCAGATAAGCAGCCGGCTGTCAGACACGGAGCTTTGAAAAGGGACATCCGCATGCCTGCAATCGAGTTCAAAACAATGACAAGAGTGGCCACTTGACTTCAGGGGATTATGGGATGTTTCCGGAGGCCAATCACAGCGCAGTAATGCAACACATCGTCCACAATGACTCCCGGGCATTTCAGTGCGGGTGCAGTAAGCTTTATGCTTCTCGTGGAGGTGGATTACCAGGGGTGCTCCAGCTGCAGAGTCCAGGTGCTCTAAGTGCCTTGCCAGTGTGGACAACTCAGGAGTTTGGGCGCCCGGGGCTGATTTAATGCGCTCTATCTTGCAAGTGTAGCCAAGCCCTAAGTGACTTAATCTAAAAGGCAATAAGCCTGATTTAAACCAAAATAATTATCCACACAGCCTTCGGCCTTGGTTTAACTAAATCCATGTAAAATCACGCCTTAGCTTAAATTGGTGCAACTCTACATTTAGACAAACCCTAAGGCAGAGGCCACTGAATCTGTTACTCTCAGGACATATTTTCAAGGTTAACTCCCTCACTCCCTCTGTTTTAATGAAACCTGGGAGTCTGGTGTGATCACGACTCGAGGAACTGGGGCCCTGGGTAGGACACCTGTGGTGCCTATGCCTTAATCTGGCCCTGGGTAGGAAATCTCTTCTGGCCCCTGAAGGCAATCATTTTCTACTCTGGAGCATGAGGTTTTATTACCTGTAGGATGGTGAACAAGTATATTCTTCCCTTGATGTGTGTGCTTTGTCCCTATTAGCATTAGAAAAATATACCCACCACTTGTTAAGAAGTGTACAAATTAAGGTCAAAAAGTTATTATTATTTTTAAAAAAACCCTTTTTGTTTGGCTTTCAGAGCAATATGTGAAAATCCACTCCTGGCAGGACTAAAGCTGTGTGGGTAGCATATGCCAGTGATGGACATTGACAAACAGATAATTGCATGCCCAAAGTACATTTGCATTCACAAATGGGTAGCAGCATATGCAAATATGTCTTTGCATGTCCAAGAAATTAATTGTGTGTGCCAATGGGTATTTGTACGTGCAAACAGATGATTGCATGAATAAACAGATGATTTCCCTGTTTTGCAGTTATTACAGACACCAGCAGGTCTTTGCTTGGATTTTTAAAAATCTTTGTTGTAAATCTATACAGTTCTCTATATGTTTAAAATGAATAGCAATGAGGGACAGGGCCCTCAGGAAGAGCTGCTGTCATAGAATCATTGAATCATAGACATGTAGGACTGGAAGGGACCTCAAGAGGTCATGTTGTCCAGTCCCCTTGCACTCAAGGCAGGACTACATAATAAATAGATCACACCAACAGGTGTTTGTCTAACCTGCTCTTAAAAAGTCTCCAGTGACGGAGATTCCACCACCTCTCTAAGCAATTTATTCCAGTGCGTAACTACTGAGACCTGGGGAGAAATCTCATGGATTTGGGTTTTTTGTGTGACGGCCTCTCTGAGGCTGCTCTGCCACTCCCTCAGGAATTATATAGTCATGGCATCCTTGACTCCCATGATCTAAATCTAGAGCTGGTCAGAAGTTTTGGGACAGAACCTCTTTCACTGGAAAATGCTGATTTATCAAAATGAAAACCTTCTGAGGGAATGTAATGATTTTTGTCAAAATTCCTGTGGAAACCAGGCAGATTTGACAACAGGGCTGTGCCTGCTGCTGGAATCCTGCTTCATTTCCTGCCAGCTCTCTAGCCCAGCTCCTCCTCAGCAGTCCAGCCTGCCAGTCTCGCAGTTCTGGGCCAGCCTGACAGGCAGGCTGCTTCAGACCTAGGACTCCCCCAAGCTGCCCAGCTCCCCACATGTTGGGCTACCAGGCTTCCCAGGCAGCTCACAGAGCCTCATCGATATTTCTAAAAGGTCAAAACCAAATGCTGGCATTCCTGTTCCGCGGGAAATTTCAAAATTCCATTCTTTGTTTTGTTTTGGAACGAACGGTTTTTTTTGGAATGTTTGACCGAACAAGAATTCCATTTTCTAGCCAACTCTGTTGAAATCCTTCTCCCACAAGGGAGTTTGATGGCAACTTTGCAGATGTATATTAAGTTGGTGCCAGAGGGAAATGACTCCTTTGGGGATGCCAGATGGGCGGGCAGGGGGCGCACAGTAGGTAGGTAGGTGTTTTGATTCTGACACCTCCCTAATTACAAGGACCCATATTTATGCAAAGAGAAGCTTAAAAAAAAGAAATGCTGCAGTATCAGCCATGGTGCTAAATATAACCGTTTAATCGGTTCCATAGCTTTTTTAAAAAGTAACTTGCAACACTTGCAAAAGTGAGGAGCAATGATGAGAATTGCAGCGGTTCTCAAACTGTGGGTCATGACCCCAGAGTGGGTCACGACTCCATTTTGATGGGATCACCAGGGCAGAAAGCTGCAGGCGGGAGCTCTGCAGGGGGCTGAAGCCCGAGCTGGGAGCCACATGGACAGCAGGGGCTGAAGCCTGGAGCCCTGCCTGGGGCTGGAGCCCAGTGCCCCACGGGGCTGAAGGTAGGGGTTTGCCATTTTTCTTAGTAGGGGGGGTCATGGTTTTTTTTTTTAAAGTCTGAATGGAGTCGCCACCACAAAGAGTTTGAGAAACACTGGAATAGAGAATAACTTGCCACTAGGCCAGAGCGGGAGAGTCCTCAGTAATTCCGTGGATAATACACCACTGACCAATTTAGTCCTGAGGGCCATTGACTTCCTTCTGTCTCCTTGTGACATAATAAACTTATTACGTTTTCCCCTCTACAAAAGCCACCTTTAAAATAATAATGATTTATATCATCTGAAGGAGAGAGAGAGACTGTGCTATGGATGTTGGGTGAAAGAGATTTTAGTCCTCATAGGGTTAAGACCACCAGCTGGCACTATCAGCAATATCAGTCACTAATAGTAACCTTGTGTAGCAGCATGCCTTAAGGTGGTACTGGATGATAAGGCTGGCAAGCAAAGCAATCTATTAGTCAGGCTGCAGCAGAAAATAGTGTGTCAGTGCTACGCAGGGTAAACTTCATTCCCTTCCCGGCTCTTTCTTTGAAAATGGAAATGGGGGGAAGGGAGGTGAAATCTGATTTCCTGCTGCTGGGCGAATGGGTGCCACTTGTGATCAGGCTGGGGGCGGGGAGAGGGGGAGGAGAATTTCAAGGTCATAGTGGTGATGGTGATGGAAAGATTAATAGACAGCAGGTGAATGCATTATTTAGTCGGCCACAGATTGCGGAGCAAGGGATTGTTCTCCTATCTGGCAGGCTGTCTCCTAGGAGGACACCCCCAGTTTTTGTTTCCCACAAGTGTACATAGAAACCTGGTTGTCTAAGTGACAGCTGGGAAGAGGCTGCAGGCTAAAGAATAGAATAGCCTTGGATAGTTACATATGCTATTATGTAACTAGAGGGTTCATGGCAATATTGCTCTTAAGGACACATCCATTCAATTTTTAGGTCCTTCCCCTTTTGCTCCTGAATGTATCTGATATTTGAGATACAAAATAATTCTGGGAAATATTTTGAATTATTTTCTTTAATTGCCCTGCAATACACATTACGTTCAAGAGAATAAAAAAACTGGGACTCTGGTATCCTTGATAAAACTCTTATGACAGTAGGTGGTGTCCAGAGGCAATGTAGTCTTATGGTTAGATTCTCTCAGTCAAAGCCATGGAGCAGAAGTCCAGGCTTTGCGCGGTATTTCCACTTGTCCCAGTGTCTCACAGTATAACCGTGGTCAAGCCACTGAACTGCATTATGCCTCAGGTCACTCATCTGTAAAATGGAGATAATAATACCCATCCCACCTTAGAGGAGTTGATTAAGTTGTTAATCAATCAGTATTTGTAGTGGTCTTTAAGATTATGGGGTGGAAGGTACTTCAAAAAGGACATTATTAAGGGGCAAAGACACATGGAGTTAATTCAGGGGTAGCAGTAATCGCTCTTGTAAAAGGACTGCTTGAGTGAGTTACTGCTCACTAAGGTGAGCAAGGACTGCACAACCTAGCCCATAATGAATACTCAAGTGTTTACTCAGTCCTTCTGCCACTGAAACTCCCATTGTTGCCAATCAGCTTTTCCCAGGCAAAATTTCCCTTAATCCTCAGGATTTGGTGAGACAAAGCCAGAAACATGTATCCTAACCCCTCCAAACAACAGGGGGTTGGAAACATTGGGACTTGGATCTAATCTATTGCTTATTTTCCCAGCATCTCCTCCTCCTCAGGCAGATTCCCTCTTGCCCTTCAGATGCCTACAATTGAGGGCATGCAGCCAGGTTTCCCTGATCATGCCCACACCCAGTTATTCAAAGTTCCCCACAATACCTTCAGCTAATCAAGGATCTTTTGTAGTTAGGGCAGGAAGGAGGTGGGTAAAGCCTGGGGCTGGGATGCAGGAGATCTGGGTTTAATTGCTGGCTCTCACACAGACTTCCTGCATGAGGAAACTGCAAATCGTTTCATCTCTCTGAGCTTCTGTTCCCCATCTCTGTTAAAGGGAATAATGATATTGCCCTTCTTCTGCCTTTTGTCCTTTTCCTCTAAATTCTTTCTGATTGTAAGCTCTTTGGGGTAAGGGCTTGTCTCACAGGGTACATCCACGCATGAACGGGAGGTGTAATTGCCAGCTCAGGTTGACATACCCACGCTAGCGTGGTCAAAATAGGAGTGTAGCTGCAGGGCCAAAAGCTGCAGGAGGGCCTAGTTACAGGGTTGCCATGATTTTGTTGTGGGTCTCATGATAATTCTTGTTTTCCTTAAAGTCCTGGAGTCAAGCGGAGATGTGATGATTTCAGCCTTCATTTTTAAAGAAAAAGTAAGTTTCTAGCCCTCGTGGCTGTGGAGAAAGCTTCAAAATGTGACCCCAGTGCACCCTAAAGGCTCCAAAAGCAGAAGGCAAATCAAAAGAACACCCAATCTCTTCTTTTTACATCATCTCATGAGTTTAAAGCCAATCTCATGATTTTTGAACATTTGGGGCTGGCTGTACTGTAGTTAGCACCTAGGCAGTTAGCCCATCCTGCACCCCGTGCAGCTGTGGTTATGCTGCTTTTTTTAGGTCCCAGCTCGGGTATGTATACTCACGCTGGAAATTACACTTTCGAGCGCCAGTGTAAACATACCCCTACTCTGTGTGTGTACAGATCCTGGCACAATAGGGTCCTGGTCTTTGGCTGGGGCTTCTACACCCTACAATAGATATAAATATATGTCCATAGTTATAAGTCTACTAAATGTTTCAAAAGCCCCATAATGCATGTGTCTCTTTTGGGGAAATGGGGGTGTCTACTATGTCTCTGTCCTCAGTTTTGTATTGCCCCTTGTTGTGAAATTGACAAGGAATCCTGAGGCCAGATCTCAAGAGGTTGGGTGCTCTGTTAATCTGTAGCTTTAAAGAAAAGGGAAAGAAAAGCACGCTTTGGAGGTCAGCTAATCCCTGGCTATTTTTCAGCAGACGTTGGATTGAATATGAAAGTAAATTGTTTATTCTTCATCAGTAATGTGTGGTGCGGGGTGTTTTAAGAACTGTGGTGGTGACTGTGTCTCATTACTGCACCTCAAAGGCCCAGGGCATTCTATGTGGTAGGTTTGTCTGGAAGCAGCTGTAGCTGGAGTTGGAAGCAAACTGAACATGAGAATGAAGCAAGGCTGGATGTGGCTGTAAGCAAAGGCCCCTTTCACTGGGGGTGTGTCTACACAGCAGCTGGGAGCTGTGATTGCCAGTTCATGTAGATATATATGCACTAACTTTGCTCAAGCTAGTGCACTAAAAATAGTGGTGTGGCCATGGCAGCATGGACGACTCAGGTTAGCCACCCAAGTACAAATCCCGCCTGACCCCTTGGCTTCTGGACTTTATAAACATAAACACAGCAGTGTTTACATTTATATCAGTCTCATTAGACACTACCTCAAGAATCCAGCATGCAAACCACATTCTTTGTGTAGCTGGTGTATTGGAGCAAATTTTTTACAACTATTTTGAACACCCCGTTCTCCACTTCAGGGGAAATCTTTGCTGGCGCACAGGCCAAAGTTTTGTCTTTTCAGGACATTTTAGGCAGCATTATACAGAGTTAAACCCAGGTCATCACACATAAAGCCTAAAATTTGGACTTAATAGCTGCCGGACACAGCCGAAGAGAAAGAAATACCACACAATTACTTTCAGTGCAAACAATGCATTTTAAATAGATTTGGTAATACTTTTTTAAAAAACTTTTTAACGAAAGCTGTCAGATGGAACCCTTCCTGTGCAGAGTTCACCCTCTTTCTGCTCATCAACTGCTAACACCCTCTTGTCTAGGTCAGTGGTTCTCAGCCAGGGGACCAGGGCCTCCTAGGGGGCCATGGACAAGATTCAGGGGGTCCGCCAAGCATGGCCAGCATTAGACTCGCTAGGGCCCAGAGCAAAAAGCCAAAGTCCCATTGCACAGGACTGCAGCCTGGGGCTCCAAGCCCCATCACCCATGGCTGAAGCTGAAGCCTGAGCAACTCAGGGTATGTCTACGCTGGCAGAGTTACAACGCCGGCAGCTACATTGCTGGTTAGAGAGCGCTGAAGGGAAACCGCTGTTGTGTGTTCACACTGTCAGCTGCCTGCACAATAGCGTGTTCACACTTGGGGCACTTGCAGCGGCATTCAGAGCGGTGCACTCTGGCAGCTATCCCACAGAGCATCTCTTCTTCTGCTGCTGCTAAGAGTTGTGGGAAGGCAGAGGGGGTCTCGGGGCATCCTGGGTCCTGTCCCAATGCCCCGTGATGCATTGCTTCACGTCCCAGCAATCCCTGTGCTTCCGTCTACATTTAGTGCCATCTTTCAATGGTTTGTGTACTGCGCGCTCTGCTCTGCTCTGCCTCTTCAGTCTGCAGGAATGCATCCCGCACTGTTGACCAGTATGCTGCTTGCTCTGACTAACACATCACGAGCGGCAGTGGAGTTATTCCTTAAACTACAAAGGCAAGAGGAGTTCGACATTGATCTTGCCATGTGTAGTAGCTATGACATGAGATTGCTTGTGGCATTCACGGAGGTGCTGACCACTGTGGAATGCTACTTTTGGGCTCAGGAAACAAGCACTGAGTGGTGGGATCGCAGCGTCTGGGATGCACGTCTGGGATGATGAGCAGTGGCTGCAGAACATTCGCATGAGGAAAGCCACATTCATGGGACTGTGTGATGAGCTCGCTCCAGCCTTGCAATGCAAAGACAGAAGAATGAGAGCTGCCTTGTCTGTTGGAGAAGCGTGTGGCGATTGCAGTGTAGAAGCTGGCTACTCCAGACTGCTACCGATCAGTCGCTAACCAGTTCGGAGTGGGAAAGTCGGCCGGTGGACTCATGGAAGCGTACAGGGCCATTAATTGCATCCTGCTCCGAAAGACCATGACTCTAGGCAACATTGGTGATGTTGTGAATGGCTTTGCACAAATGGGCTTCCCTAACTGCGGAGGGGCGATAGATGGCACACATATTCCAATTCTGGCACCAGACCACCTAGCCACCAAGTACATGGATCAGAAGGGGTATTTCTCTATGGTTCTCCAGGTGCTTATGGATCACTGTGGGCGTTTCACGGACATTAGCGCAGGCTGGTCTGGAATGGTGCATGATGCATGCATCTTTCGGAACACTGGCCTATTCAGGAAGCTGCAAGCAGGGACTTTCTTCCCAGATCAGAAGATCACCATAGAGGAAGTCGAAATGGCCATTGGGATCCTGGGAGACCCTGCCTACCCCTTAATGCCATGGCTTATGATGCCATACACAGGGCACCTTGACAACAGAAAGGAGGGGTTCAACAACAGGCTGAGCAAGTGCAGAATAACTGTTGAGTGTGCTTTTGGCTGTTTAAAGGCCCGCAGGCACTGCCTATATGGGAGGCTGCACCTGGCTGATGGCAATATTCCTATGCTTATAGCGGCGTGCTCTACACTCCAAAATATTTGCGAAGGGAAGGGTGAAAGCTTCACTCAGGGCTGGACCACTGAGGCTCAGCGCCTGGAGGCTGACTTTGAACAGCCAGAGACCAGGGCTATTCAAGGGGTGCAACGTGGGGCCATAAGGATCAGGGATGCCCTGAGGCAGCAATTTGAAGCTGAAAGCCAGTAATATTTGTTGCTATGCTCGGGAGTGCAGCGCTTGTAATCCTGGGAGGTGATGGTGATTGGTGCAGACGATGCACTGTGAAGGTTTAAGAAAATTGCCTGTTGCTTTGCTGGGCTCTGTTTGCTTTCAGTGAATGGAATAAAGAGTGCTTTGGAACCAGCACAATTCTTTTATTAAAAAACAACAACCGGAGGAGAGAGGCAAACAAAAAAACACATCAACACTGTGGGGGATGGGAGAAGGGAGGATCCCAGGAGGAGGTGAAGTCCCGGGACAGTTAAAGATTTGTATATGTCCAGGTATCATATGCAACCTTCTCCTTTGGAGTACAGTGCAGCGGGTACTGTACTTCAGCAGGGCTAACCTGCAGAGGGAGGGTGTTGAGTGCAGTGGGTACTGGGAGTCCGCAGGGCTGGCCTGTGATGGGGGAGGAGTGGAATGCAGCAGGTACAGACTGGAGCCAGGAGGTTGATAAGAGTGTGTTGGCGGGGCCTGGGGGGCGCATGGGAAAGAGTTTTGTGACAGCGGCTGCAGGGGAGGGCGGGCGCAGAGCTGCTCAGTTACAGTGCTAGTAGCGCTTGGAGCTTGTCTGCTTGGCACTGCATAACGTTTAAGAGCTGCTCTGTGGCTTCACCCTGGCACGCCGTGTTCTCCTTTCGGTCTCTCTTCTCGCTGTCCTGCCACTCCTTCAATTCTTGTTTTTCGGCCGCGGCGTGCATCATGACATCACACAGAAAGTCTTCTTTAGTTCTTCCTGGTCGCTTTCTAATTCTGTGCAGCCGTTCAGCCGGCGATAACAAAGAGGAAGGCTAGACTCCCAAGGTCATATCTGTGAAGCCAAAATGCAACATTTTACAGAAGCAGTATTGTTTGCAACACACAGACCACTGATTCAGTGACTTAGAACACAGCCACTCTTCACATACCTGTCACTAACTGGCTGACCCCAGGCAAGCACACATGAGCCACAAGACCCCCAGAATGGTGAGTAACTGCAGGCAGGGGAAATCTGTGTTCCAGGACCATATTGTACACTGGGCACATGGCTCTTGAGGAGAGCCAGCACTGTAGGGGGGCCTTATAATCATTCCTGTCCCCACATTTTCCACGGGCTGTGTTCATTATGGATGATATCTCGCTTCTGAGGATGAGCAGGGAATCAAGGGAGGGTCTTCTCCAAGACTGTGGCTTCCACCTTGGCCCTTATGCAGCTCACCTGTGTGCAGCAATGTTCCCCTCACCCACTCCCACCCCAGCGGCAGCAGCGTGGCATGGAAAAGTTACCCTTAATGGGGCAAGAAACAAAGCAGCTCTGCCAGAGAACCTCCGGCAGTGGATTGCCCTTATCTCCATGAGAGTTTCCTGGAGATCACTGAGGCAGATTCCCGTGAAGTGAGGGAGTCAATCAACACCCCGTTCTGCCACTCAGACGAGGCATGTGGTGGTAGCGCACCATAGAGACACAAACCTGCTTTCTGCAACCCTCCTGCCCCCAGCAACTCGCTTCAGCAATTCCCAAAATCAAAGCCACTTACCAGAGGCCTCCTCTCCTGTTTGCACATCACCAAAATCCGACAGCTCGTGACTGACCAGCCTCCTCTGGGGTACAGAAGAGCTCCTGGCTGCATGCATCTCTGACCTCTGAGTCATCCTCTGCCTCTTGGTCCCCCTCCCCTTCCTCATCCAAGATTTCCGCCTCCAGGCTCTGCCCACTCTCGACTGGCACACAAGCCACCGAAGTATCCGCAGTGGAGGTGGGGTTGCCACTGAGTATCGTGTCCAGCTCTTTGTAGAACCGGCAGCTCGTGGGCGCAGCACCGGAGCGGCGGTTTGCCTCCCGCGCCTTGTGGTAGACGTTCCACAGCTCCTTCACTTTGACCCTGCACTGCAGTGTGTCCCGGTCATGGTCCCTTTCTGTCATGCATCGTGAAATCTGTCCGTAGGAAATAATTCCTACAGCTGGAGCGCAGCTGGGACTGGACAGCCTCCTCTCCCCAAATGCTGATGAGGGCCAGCAGCTCAGCATTGCTCCATACTAGGGATCGCTTGGTGTGTGGAGCAGGCGTGGTCACTTGGAAAGATGCGCTGAGACCACTGCACGCATCACCCAGCAAACAGGAAGGGGACTTTCAAAGGTCCAAAGGAAAGTACGGGGTGGGGCTGACAGTTGGTCACCTGAGGGCAGGGCAGTAGAGTTCAAACCGATGACTAGAGAAGCGAGAACAGGCATTGTGGGATACCTCCTGGAGGCCAATCGCAGCGCTGCAATCACGCAGGGAGTCTACACTGGCACCGCGGCACCGTAGCCTCAGCGCAGACAGCTGTACGTCGCTCGTCGGGGTTTTTTTTTTTAAAAGCACTGCAACTGTGCAGTTTCTGTGCACTAAATGGCTTGGCAGTGTGTACACCTCAGGAGTTACAGCGCAGAAAGCTGCTTTACTGCACAGAAACTTGCCAGTGTAGACAAGGCCTTAGCTTCACCGTGCCCCCTGTGGTGTGTGGCCCTGGGCAATTGCCAAGCTTGCTACCCTTTAATGCCAGTCCTGGCTTTTACATGCAGAAAAACAGCTGTTGTTGCACAGCTGGGCCATGGAGTTTTTATAGCATGTTGCGGGGGCCTCAGAAAGAAAAAGGTCGAGAACCCCTGGTCGAGATTGTTTTAAAACACTGGGCACTTGTAACCATTCCCTGCTCTGTTCTCAGCCACATGCAGAAACGAAATAAGGATAACAGCTAGGGTACTGGACTAGCACTCAGGAGACCTTGGTTTACTTCCTGGCTCAGCCATAAACTTCCTGTGGACCGTAGGCAAGTCACTTAATATATCTAGAGCCTTAATTATTAATTATAATAATTAATCATTGTAATTCTTCCCTACCTCACAGGGGTGTTTTGAAGATAAAATCCATTAATGATTGAGGCACTCAAAGGTGATGACGTCTGTACAAGTACCTAGACAGAAACATGGCTCATTCAAACAGCATGTCCTATTCTAAGAATGCAGGATCCCACGGTTGCCCCAAATACCTGTAGTCTGTACAGGATGGTCCCAACCCCTCAGCTACCTGCCTGCATCCGCTTCGGGGTCACCTCTTCTGACATGGCTCCAGTCAGTATCGCTTTTGCCATTTCTTTTACTGCTGCCACTGGCCTCCAGCTGCTGCTGCTGCTGCCAGATGTTTCCCTGGAGCTGGGCTGCTTCATCAGCTCTTGACTGCCCCAAGTGTGAGACCAGCAGCTGACACACTCAGGGGTAGCTCGAGTTTTTGATCCCTGACACAAGGCGTTGGGTAAGAGGCAAAGATGTAGAAATGCCTCTTGGAACAGGGCTTCTAAGGGTCTGTCTACACTGCAGCTGGCAGGGTGCTTCCCAGTGTGGGTGGACAGACAAGCACTAGCTCTGCTCAAACTAGCATGCTAAACATAGCTGTGTGGACAGTGTGGCACAGGCATCACCATGGACTAGCCCCCTAGTACAGACCAGGGAGTTGGGGAGGCTTGCACAGGGGTGGCTAACCTGTACCACCAGCTGTGCTGCAGCATCCACACAAAGCTGGAGCGTGTCTGTCCACCCGGGATGTGGGGAGGGGTCAGTCCCAGTTGCAGTGTAGACAGACCTTAACAGTCCCACCTGCTGACAACTGGGAATGTGAAAGAGGCAGGCTGGAAGAGGAAGATGAGTCCCCCATCAGCACCAGATTTGGACTCATCCTCTTTCAATTTACACTGTGTTATGTCTTCCAAAATCCAATTGGAAAATTGCACCTTTAAATTTAACTACAATAGGACAGGGGGAGGGGAGGGAAAATGCCATGAGTAGCCCAGTGTTTATCACCAGAAGGAAAGGAGCCAGGAAAGGGGAAGTGGGAGGAGAAGTGAGGTTCCAGGAATTGTTAGCGGCACTTACAGGAAAAATATAATGACCCTCCATTTCTGGAACAGAGAGACAGGCAGAGTTGCGGTAATGGAGAGGTTTTGTTGTAAAACCCGTGCACATCTTTTCCTCCTGCACCTCTGCTAGCACACCTCACTGTGCAGATGTTACTCTTGTATCTCTGGCAAAGGCAGAGGGGCCAGTCTCTGCACCCTGGAACATCTACTGCGCAGCGAAGTAGTGCTGTGGTGTAAATGATTAATAAAACAACAACAAAACCCAAACCTTTGTAGAGTCCTGGAGTCTGAGCTGGTTCCAGGTTCTTTAGGAGGGACAGAGAGTGTAAAGAATCCTAGCTCTGAGTTAGCAAGTATACTGCAAAGATGGTTCAGTTTCACTGGGATACATCTCATAAACATAGAAAGCTTTTGAGCTGTACTTCCTTTTAAATGTCCAAAAGAAGCAGTTCCTGAGATTTTGAGAGATAGGAAAGTGAAGGCCTCAGGCTACCTGTAGGAATGAGAAGGCTGTTTTTTATGTTTTAGTAATACGATTTTCTAGATTGGGAATTAAGAACAGGGGGATTCATTCTTCCCAGGTGATCTTGTCATGTCCTCCTACTGCTTCCTGCCACATCCGTGCACGTGCTAGTGCGCCCCGCTGTGCACATGATCATTGTGCTCTGCCAGGTCACTGGAGGAGCATTCACACTCAAGCAGCTGCCGTTGCAGGGAGATGCTTCATATTTTGAGGCTGTCTGCTGCAGCCGCAGGTATTGGGGCCAGTGATGTAGACCCACCTGTTCATTGTATCTCTACACTGACCAACTGCAGTGCAGAGTTGATTCAGGCAATGCTACGTAGTCCAGGGCTGATCAGCAGTGGGTGGTTGGTGCTTGACTGGTAGCAGCTGGAGCTACTCTTCTTTGCCATAACTGAACCCTTGTCTTCCCAGACTAGCTGTGCACAGAATCTAAATGGTTTCTTGGATCCTTAGTTAACAAACTGATTGTAACCTTCGCCATTGCAGTCCGAGTCATCCTTTATTTATAGCTGTAATATCACTGCAATTTGTGGTTTAAGTTTGCCCAGTTTCAAACTGAAAAGGAAAATGACAATGAGTGTCTAATCTTGCAGCCTTCATGAGGAAGCCATAGGACTGTACTTCTCGACTTGTCATCACTCTTCATCTTATTTTCTCCAGAATCACTGGAAAGATCTAAAAATGCATCCTACTTTTCACACATCTGTTGGCTATCATGGAGCAAATTCAGCCCAGGTGTAATTGAGTGTAACTCGACTTATTGAAGTGGCACTCACCTACCTTAGGTCTGAATTTGACCCTATTTGCTAAATAAAGGTGTTATTAATATGAACAAAAGTATTGTCAATGTTAGGCCTCAAACTTCCAGAAGCTTCAAAGAGCAAGTTTTGTAGAATTAAACTGAAACTTGTGGTCAGGATGAGCTGCAACCAGATAACACTTTAGGCTAACTCATATGTATTGAGATAATCTATGCACCAGGGCATAGCTTACTCGATACATATTGACCACAGTTGAGATAAGCTATGCACCCGCGCATAGCTTATAATATTAAAGTAACCACACTAAGAATTTGGCCCACCCTGATTGGTTGGTCTGTTTTAAAACACGGCTGACAGATAGAGAGAGAGTGTGTGTGTGTGTGTGTTTCGGTCATAAGGCAAACCTAACCCACACCCCCTGAACCGAAGAGACATGCACTTCTCGACTGTCTGTACCTGGCCAGTGTGGAAGACAACCGACTGAAGGGCAACATATTTTCGGACAAATGCAGGGTAAGATTATGGAGTAAAGAAGTCTGGTTGCTTGAACTAAATTGATCTTAGTTGTATCGATACTGTAGTATAAAACCAGTGGTAAGTAGCTGGTGGATAATAGCTTTACATGTACTTGTGCTTGTCTTCAGTATAACTAGCCAGGCCAGGTGCATGTAAGGTTATTGTTCTTTAGCTCCTTGATGAGTGGTAATTTTACATGTACTTATACTTGTCTTCAGTATAACCTGCCATTTATACTAATTCTTATACAATGCTTGTCTTTACTTTTTCTTTTCTTATTTTGTCTGTGTTGCTTTTATAGCTGAAAAGCATTAAAAACCTTTTTTGAGGAATAATTAGTCGTTTTAATTTGTCTTATATGGGTACTACTCAACCTCATTACATCTGTGTTGGGTGGCGATCACCCAGGGCTGAATTAGGGCCCTGAGGCATGTCTCCTTCTTCCTTCATCTCTGCAAAAGGAAAACTGGATTTGTATTGATATCTCTTTCCTGTGAGATATGGAGGATGTGGTGTTCATGTTGTCTTTTAGTGCATATGCAAGAGACCTCTAAGAAACTCAGCAGTTTTGTTTTGCTATGCGGTTCATGGGTCTGACTCAAAGCCCACTGAAATCAATGGGAAGGTTCCCTTGGCTTCAAAGACATTTAGATCAGGAGCCACGTGAACATTTTCTTTGGTTACAGTCTTCATCTGTCACCTCCCATGAGTTTTCGGTCTGAACAAAGCCAAGTTCTCCAAGTGAAACTCCATTTCACCTGGCTGAAATGTCAAAAGCCACAACCAAAAATACAGTATAATTCCATATAGTAATCCTGGACCATGGAGACCTGAGAGCAAGTCCCTGCTCTGCCATAGACTCCCTGTGTGACTTGGGCTAGTCACTTAGGTCCAGATCCTGAAAGATATTTAGGTGCCTAATTCCCATTGATTTCAATGGAAGTTTGGAGCCTAAATACCTTTGAGGATCTAGGCTTTAGCCTCTCTGTGCCTCAGTTCCCACTCTGTAAAAGGGGGTAGTAGCTCTTCCCTACCACACGTGGTGGCGTGTGGATAAACATTAAACATTATGAGAGGCTCGGATATAATGGTGAGGGAGTTATATAAGTACCTTAAATGGCTAGCGAGATACATAGATTTCAGTGGGACCCCATAAATCTGATTGTGATGCAGAGTCAAAAACTGACCCAGGATCTCTCAAAACTGGGATCAGGTTTCTTTTACATCTGTGAATGATAGCAAACCGTATGATGTTTGTGCTTTGAGATTCAAGTGTGAGATTAAACCTGAAAAGGTGAGCGTGGGATGATTTTGGAACTCAGTGTGAAAAGTTAGCAAAACTCTAGTATTCCATTTCTCTTTGTCTCTTGATGAGATCCTCCACTGCATGATTTGAAAGCTTCAGAGCAGGGAAACAGCTTGGCTGCACTGCATGCTATTGTGATCCTTTGATCATTTTAATTGCCATGTTTAACAGCAGCTTGAGCTATTTAAAAAAAATAAATTCATGTTTTTTAAGGTAAGAGAATTATTAGAGTGATGTCTGCTCTGTTAAAATAATACAATATTTAATTTGCTTCATCATATGTTTTATGGTCCAGCCATTGTGAGATGCTGCCTAGTTTGGAAAATGCGGGATAAAGACAACTTTTGGGAAGCTGATTAAGCTGTTTACTTAAACGTAAGCTTCGTTTTGTCTTTTGTATAATGCATAGTAGTAAGATTTGGCTTTCTCCTGCACTGGGAGGGCAAGCTGCCTATGTAGACAATGGTAGTTCATCCACTTATCTATCTGCCTCCTGCACAGGTTGGCTGACTGCTCGCTCCCCATTTGGCTGGGGATTATGACACTGTCTTTAAACTAGGGTCTCTTGCAAAAACGTGCGGCCTTTGCACCTCTAGAACATTTTACATAGTAGGCTTTCCTGCCTTTGCTCCCTAATCTTATCAGAGTAATTTGAATACAAAACAAGGCTGCAGGCTTCTGAGTATTATCTAATCACTAATCTCTCTTTATATGTGTGTGCATGGGTGTTTTTGGGAAAGATCACATTTGCCCATTGATAGGGAAACCGCTCTCCTCCACTGAAGAGGGCTTGCCAGCTGTGCAATTTTGACAATATTATATTGGGTATTATAAAATGTCATTCATCCAGTGTCTTCTTCCAGTAAATGTGACCATTGTTTAGATAAATAGGTTTTGCTCTTTATCTAAGCTCTGCTGTACAGTAATGAGGAAGAACAAGTGATAAGCAAAACCTCGGGCGTCTATGGTTGTACAAAACATAGTCAAATTTATCTGAACCTGTGGGCCACCCCAACAAGTCCCACAACCCTCCTCCTGCCAAAACAGGCCCAAACTTCTTGCTGCTTTGGGTGGGTTTTGCTTGAGATGTAGCGTGAGGTCCACTGGCTTGCTAAGCCCTACAGTCTTCACTTTCTTTGTCATGCTGCCAGTGGTGTCTCACTCCCCATCTGAGGGACCTGGTTCTCTTGGGCTTGGCCTGGCAGTTTCTTTCCCCTGCAGTCCAATCAGTATTCATCTAAGGGGGATGACTGAATGGCTCGCTCTGATGCTTCAGCACCCCTTGTTGATCTGACACTTTTGAATGTAAAAGGCTCACTGCAGCAAGGGGAAAATCTCAAGCGTGTGAGATCCCTCTCTCTCAATTTCCCTCCTACCTTGATTTGAA
Source organism: Natator depressus (assembly GCF_965152275.1). Lineage (NCBI taxonomy): Eukaryota > Metazoa > Chordata > Testudines > Cheloniidae > Natator > Natator depressus. Next base: position 150,346,539 of record NC_134234.1, read on the forward strand.
ACCCAACAGCCTTCTACGCAGTAGCTACCCTGCACACTGTAGTGGCGCTGTTGCCAGGTGCTGGTGGAGGAATAGTGTGGTACTTTTGCATAAGGATAGCTTAATGGTTCTACCTGTCATGGTGGGAGGGATTTGAATGCAACTCCCAGAAGTTAATTCTGAAAGTGAGTGAAGGGAACTGGCTACTCAGTCATACTCTGAGGATAAACTGAAGACAAAGTGGTATGGCCGTGCCCTAGACCTACCCCTTCCCCTTTTCCCCCAAGAAGATTTGCCTCTGCAGGTAAGAAGAAGAGCAAAGATATGGTTGGAGGATGTAGGTCTATCTTGAGACCTCTTTGGATGGGGTGACCTTTGCCAAACTTTCCTGAAAGTCTAAATATTGTTTTTGTGTTAAAGGCTGAATAAACATCCCTGTGTGTGTGGGTTCTGTAGTGTCCCTTGCAATAGATGAGAGAAAGGACTCAGATGTGGTTTCTCCACTTGGGACATTGGAGGCATGGAAGTTATTATTAATTATTTCTATTACAGTAGAATCTAGAGGTCCCAGGCAGGATCCGGGCCCCGCTGTGCTGGGTTTTGTACCAACATAAAATGATAGTCAGTCCTTACCGCAAAGAACATGTGCAATCTAAGGCTCTGATCCTATGAACTACCCAGGGAGGGATCGGCTGCTTTCAGAGGGACTCTGTGCTGGCTCAGGGAACAACAGAAGAATGGCCATACTGGGTCAGACCAGTGGTCTGTTTAGCCCAGTACCCTGTCTTCCGACAGTGGCTGAGGCCAGATGCTTCAGAAGGAATGAACAGAACAGAGCAATTTATTGAGTGTTCCAACCCCTGTCATCCAGTCCCCACATCTGGCAGCCAGAGGCTTAGGGACACCCAGAGCATGGGGGTTGCATCCCTGACCATCCTGGCTAATAGCCATTGATGGACCTATCCTCCATGAACGTATCTAGTTCTTTTTTGAACCCAGTTATACTTTTGGCCATCACAGCATCTCCTGGTATCCATCAGCATGGAGCAGCTTGCAAGGTCAGGGTCTAAGCTCCCTGGATCTCTAGCTTGCAGACTGAGAACAAAGTTTGGGTTTTATACTGTCACTACCCAGGATCTACCTAAGGGTATGTCTACACTGCAGTCAGGAGGTGTGACTGCAGCACACGCAGGCACACCTGAGCTGCCTTGTTAAAAATCACTGCATAGCATGGTGACCTGAACTAGCCCTTCAAGTACGTACCCAGGGCGGGATTGTACTTAGGCAGCCAGCCGTGCCACTGTGGCTACACTGCTATTTTTAGAGAGCTAGCTAGATCCAAGCTAGCTTGGGTGTGCCTACCTGTGCTGCAGTCATGGCCTCCTGATTGCAGGGTAGGCGGCATACCCAAAGGCACAGCCTACACCAAGCAGTCACGGAACAGATTGCTGACTACATTGTGGCTTCTTGGTGTACTTTCTTGAACCCAGTTATGAACCTAGTTGTGATTTGTCCATGTGAGAAGAGTTTTCAGCATTGTGACTTGCCTCAGGTTTTTTCACCAATGTGTCAGAAACAAAACAATTAGTCTTTCCATTTGACAGGCAGGAGAGGTGGTTAAGATGGGCCAGTGCTTATGAGGCAGTAGGCGCTCCATTTTAATTCAGAGCTCCTTAGCGGCTGAAACCAAGGAAATTTCTGTCATCAACTTCAACGGTAGCTGTATCCAGCCCATAATTAAGTGGTGGTGGCAGACAGGGGAATCAAACCACCCTATCCAAGAGAGTGGGGCTGGAAGGGAAGGCTAAAACAGTGACACTTTTTACGTACAAAAAATTAACAGTCTGGAGAGAACCCATATTTCTTCATTACAGTGAAATCCTGTGGAGCCTGTGTCTTTTCGTTATCACAAAATCCAAGGGCCTGCTCCTGCATTTGCTGTGCACCAAAAATTTTGCGGAGTCAATTGCTCTGCTACTGCAAAATGTTCTTTGTTACACTACCACTGCTTCACAGCCACTCCTCCCGCTCTTCTGGTGGTGTGCTTTATTTCCCCTCTCCTGGATGAAGTGCCAATTTTCTGGGACAGCCACATGCACAGCACCTCTGCACTCAGCCGCTTGTAAAATGCTACCCAAGCAGCACAGGGAAAATCTGTATTTGTTTTTCAGGGGAGGAGTTTGCTCTTTGCTGCAATAAATTGGACAAATGATGTTTTCACACCTACCCTCCTCCTCACATCACTCTTGTGCTCTTCTGGAGCCTGAAAACAAATCCTCCCCAGCAGCAACTCTGAAAGGAATCATAGAATATCAGGGTTGGAAGGGACCTCAGGAGGTCATCTAGTCCAACCCCCTGCTCAAAGCAGGACCAATCCCCAATTTTTGCCCCAGATCCTTAAATGGCCCCTCAAGGATTGAACTCACAACCCAGGGTTTAGCAGGCCAATGGTCAAACCACTGAGCTATGCCTCCCCAGACTGATTGCCTGATTTGTGTGGATGTCCTAATGCTGTTTTGCACATCTGATCAGGAGTGCATTTCTGCAGTGTTGTGTTGCAGGCAAGATTAATGCTGAATCAAGTGACCAGTATACAGTTTGACCCAAGAGGCATCTGAACTCAGGTACTGGTCAGCAACTGAGGGGTAGAAAAAGCCCCAAACCATCATATTCAAATTGGTTGCTTCAAGTAATTATTTAATGGGTCAGATCTTTAGCACCAGGCATACGTCAATGGTCTGCAAAGTTGCTATGCCATTTGGCACCAGCTGATGATCTGGCTCTGTATATTTATTGATAGTAAGTGCTTGATGGTTTTTCCCCTCAGCAGCTACATGCAGTATCACCAGTATGGAACTGTACAGGGGACACACACTTTCTCGTAGCCAGTAATTTTGTCTTCTAGTTGCATGCCAGCCCCATAGATTCACCATGTTGGCCTTGTCTGTATGTTGCATTATGATTGATTTTATTACTTTTGTGGCTTTTGCTGAAAAATTGAAATCTTATTTCTGAGTGATTAAGCAAACCGTAAAATGGAAACCATTCCTTCACCTCTAAGATGTAAACACAGAAGAACCCTGATGTTCACACACACACACACACACACACACACACCCTTTTAAGATATAGGGCTGGAAATCATCTATCATTATCTGTTTATTCTCTGTAGCTCTTTATGTTCAAATACCATACCATCCCCACGGCAGGTGTGCGTCTGTGAAGATGCTATATTGACAGCCCTGGAAACTGAAATCCTCTCAAATATATCAACAGAGCAGCTTTGCAAGCTTCTGGTTGCAGTTTTGCAAGCTTCTCAGGTTATGTGACTCAAACTTGACCTCTAGGGATTACCGCTAGTGGTGAGAAGGTAGTTCATTCTCTATGCTGATTTTAATTGTCCTTTCTGATGAGATTCTCAATCAGTGCCAACTGGGCCATGGAAACCTGTCCACTAGGAACTAGACACCACCAGATTATTTCAGATATAGTAGGTCACCAGACAGCTGTCTCCTGCTAAGAATCTGGGCTGGATTTGAACTGGTGCCCCAAAGGCAGAAGCCTCTTCATCCCCTAACATTCCCTCAAGCCATCCGGTCTCCAAAAGGAACTCTTCGAACCTCTAAATAACGTCATGTTACAGAGACTGCTAAAGAAATTAGATTACATCTAGAAATCGCACAGGGGTAAAACACTCCCCTTGCTTTTAACACTAAATTGCTTCATTATAATTTCCAGCAAGAGAGCATGTGATTTGTCATGTGCATTGTTATCTTTCTCAATTAATACTTTCCACAGGAGTTCAGGTTTAAGCATCTCCCTTTCTCTTCCCAGGCTCTCCACATTTCCCAGACTGTTTTCCAGAGCTACAGATCATTCCGTTTCTGAGATGCTGCATTTCTCACCTGCTGATTGCAATTAGCAACTGCCAGCTGGGACCTGGTGTGCTGCTGAAGAGCTAACAAGAAGTGGAGAACAGCATGAGGCCTAGACAGTACGTATGCTTTGAATATATAAAAATGCTGCTTTGTGTTTTATGAGAACACACCACTGCAAACAAGATTTCCATGCTCCTGCATGAATGTAGCTTACTTTCCTTCGTGCCATAGTTATGTATTACTTTTTCATACAATACAATCACGGGTTTACTAGTAAGGCAACATGTGGGGGAATAAAGAATAGCATAGGTAAAAGCGAAGCCAACAACGACCTTGTTAAGCAAACCTTTCACATAGTACTATCCTCAGGCAGTGTCAGTCATGATGGGGCCAAGTTACCTCTGTTTGTGTCAAAAGAAGCTCATTAGACTGACAGCTAAAACTCCATAAGCATAGCTGAAATTACAGTGCTGTAGCATTCAGGAGACCTGAGCTTGTGGGTATCATGCTCTCTGGGGTCGGATTGTGCCTGCCAACTGCCAGAGGAAAAAGAGCACTAGGAATCTCCCTGCTTCGTGACACACAGGAGCTGACCATGATTAAAATCCCGGCCCTTATCTGAAAGCAAGCTCTCTGCTAGTGCATCCATGGGCACTAGCCTCTCCAAAAGGATGGAGGGGCACTTTAAGGGGCAAAGCAATAGCCACGCTGTCCCTGGACTGTGGGAACCCTGGACGGCATTGGGCTTCCCTGAGGCACAATGCCTGCTGGCCCTCCCAATGGGGCAGAGAGGTCCCTCAGCACTGCCAATGCTAGGAGGGGCTTATCAGGCACAACGAAGGCCCAAGGTGGCACATTCTGGAAGCACACTCAGTACCTAGTGGGGGAGGGTGGGTATCCTATCACAAATTTCCCCAGCAATACGACTGTGCTCATCTGAAATGCTAAACTGAAATGTGCCAGGGGACGTGCACAGACAGGCAGAGTGGGGAATATAAAAATATAATCTCCTTTTGCTTCAGCCACATGTTGCATGCAGAGGCCTAGTCAGTCTCTGAGTGGGAGAGGCAGCTGGTGCTTTGCAGCTGCTGTCTGTGTTATCAATACTCTGCTTCCTTTGATACGGTATAGCCCTGAAGCATTGCAATGCCCGTGTCACTCATGTTTGGCACTTCATCATCTCCTTGTGTGGGTCGTGGTGTGTGTGGTATTCTGCATGTACTGTAATGCAACAAACCCAGGACTTTGCAGGACATAGGCTCTATGGGGTATTGGTTTGAATACTCAGCTCAAGCTCTGCAGGGGGCTCAGTACTGTAACTGCTACTTGCACCTGCATGGGTGCTGTGGTAGTATGGCCGGTGTACCATGAGTTCAAAGGCAAGAGCTGTCGATGATCCAAAGGCTACATCTTGTGGGCTCTGTAGCACCCATTTCCCAGTAACTTTCCCTTAATTCTCCTGCTGCTTGTCAAGACATTTAGATTAAGGCCGACGGAAAGGGTAAATATGCTTAGCGTAGCTCAGAAGTCCCGAAGGACAGTTATGTAGGAGGATACAAAGATAATTCCGCCCCCTTGGCCACCTCACCAAAGGAGCCCCTTTCAGTTTGCCTCTTGCTTGGTGTCTTTGCTCCTGAGTCTTTGCTCCTTAGGTCTTGCAATTCTGGCTTGACTCTGTTCCCAGTGTCCTGGTCTTATTTAATATTCTTGTTGGCCATCGACTCCTCTACAGTCAGTCTTGTTGATGATCTCATTGTGATGGGTTCCCCCCGGGGTGCCACTTGGAACTGAGATACCACTGAGCCCACCTGTCCCACCAGCCTGGTTTCCCCTTACTCTGTGCTGCTGGGATAGGCTCTCAAGCTCCCTTCAAGCACAAACACAGATAGAGACACACCCAGCTGCAGCTTTAGTCACACAGTTGCTAAAATCAGCTCTGCATGGGAGAGCTCAGCTAAGGAATTGCCCAGCATGCAAGTGCACACCCCCCTCTGGAGTGTACACCCCAAATTGTATTGTCTTGCACTGCACAGAGAACTATACAGCATAAGCTCATAAAATTCTCCCTCTCCCTCAATGTGGAGAGAGATATGCAACAGCTTTCTGCCCCAAGTCTGAGTTCCACACTGGTTTTAGAGAAAAAACAAAACAAATTTATTAACTACAAAAGATAAATTTTAAGTGATTATAAGGGACAGCAAAGAGATCAAAGCAGATTGCCTTAGTAAATAAACAAAAACCACAAACTGAGCTTAACATACTAGATAGGTAGGATATAAATTAGCAAATTCTCACCCTGAGTGATAAACAGGCTGGCAGATTCTTAAGGCACAAGTTACCTTGGGTTTCCCAGGTTTTCGTACACAGGCTAAAGATCCTTCTAGCCTGGCACCATCACTTCCCCCTTCCCACAGTTCAGTCTTTGTTCCTCAGGTGTGTTGTTGCAGGGAAAGTGAAGTGCCCCATGATGTCATTTTCCCCCTTTTATATCTTCTCCCCAATTGCTGGAAAATTCTTTTGCTGTGACTTGGGTCAAACAGTTCCCATTGTTTTAGTGCTATCTCTGAGCGGTTTCTATTGTACACAGTTCCTGCGGTAATCCTTGTGCTTGTGTGCACTTCCCCATTAACATTGTTTGGCCTTTTTACTGTCGTACCCTGAAAGGCTGCTTGTGGGTGTTTCCAACCTCAGGACATATTTTAGCAACACATACATAGCCAAACTTCATAACTTCACATACGATGACAGCACATGCAATCCAATGAGATATTACTGCCTAGCAGATCACGACTTTTAGAATGACACCTCACAAGGCATACTTTGTATAAGACATATCCTAATTACATGACAATGGTGAATACTGGGGTGTCAGGGTGTCACACCCATCTCTTCTTGATGGCCTCTACCTGTAGGTGACAGACTACAAGTCCTGAAGTAGTTATTGGAAAGCATATTCCACTACCAAATTTCCTGTGTGTAGCTCATTCCAGCTTCATGTCCAGTCACCCAATTCACTGATACTCGTTTACTGTCTGCTGTGCTTGGTACTGCTTCCCGAGTGAGTCAGTACCCCTCTGAAATAGGGATAACTCTTTAAGGACTTTAACTGGTTTTGAGACTGTAGCATACTTGACGAGTGGCTAAGGCATCTCCCCTTTAGAGCCTACCACATAGTGTAATCATGCTAACCTTTCCCCAGGTTATTACCTCCCTAAGCCTCAAGGATTTGAGGAACTATCTTTTGAAGTCTGCCCTGGCAGGCTGTTCCTTCTTAGGTTTCAAGGGCTCTCTGTCTGCAGAAGGAGGGCCGGCGCGGGGGGGGGGGGGGGGAGAGGGGAAGGCAAGTGGGGCAATTTGCCCCAGGCCCCGCAGACAGGGTGGGGGCAATTTTGGTGGCGGGTCTTTCAGTCCCTCTCTTCCACTTCGGCGGCAGCTCAATCGCTCCGCTTCAGTCTTCTGCAGCAATTTGGCGGCGGGTCCTCCTGTCCTCTTCTTTCTTCGGCGGCACGACTTGGGTTTTTCTTTTTTTTTTTTCTTCGCCACTTGGGGCGGCAAAACTAACTTTTTTTTATGGAAGGGGCCCCCGAAATTGCTTTGGTCCAGGCCCCCTGAATCCTCTGGGCAGCACTGTGCAGATGTTTGGCTTCCCATTCAGCCAGGAAGAAGAGGGCTGAGTTTTTTGGACACAATGGCCTTTTCTACTCCGAGAACGAATCACTTCAGGTCCCAGACCAGATCTTCCTGCACATTATTTCTCCATGCTAGAAACTGTCTGCTGGTTCTTTTCTTTTCCACAGGACTCTCTGAGCTGCATTTAAGCTGAGAGATGTAAGGAATTCTCTACTGGTTTAGTACCAGTCTAGCTCCATTAGTGCTAACAACAGTGAGAGCAGCAGTGTAAACCAATAGGTATTATTACTACCATGTCAGCCTCCAGTTCTTTCATAGTGACCAGCATCGTTTTTGGGAAATGATTCTAAAAATCTCTCTGGTGCAGTGACTGTCTCTTTATGCTTGTTTCTGTAGAGCACTGCACAATGGGGCCCTGATCCTTGATTCCTTAGGCACCTACTATGTTACTACTACCAATAATAATGGCAGTAGAGAAGCTGATCAAGAGAGAAGCAAGCAGAGGCATTCAGTTTCATCAGAAGTCTTCAGCAAGTAAACCCTGGTGATCCAGTCTGTGGTCATGAGAGTGGTCAGAAGGGCTACTCATTGCATCTGAAGATTTTTTTTAAAAGGGGTGGTGATAGAAGGGAATGGTCTGACAAAGAGGAATGGAGAATAGCAGTGGACGAGAGGGTAAGCGATGGGGAATTTTGTGGTAAGGATAGAATAAAGGAGAAATGTAGAACTGGAGAAGAAATAAAAAGATGGAAAGTCTTGGGGAACGTGTGGTGTACTGAGAGCTGTTTTGGATTTGCACATTATTACTTTAAGAGTGGTGGGGTTTCCTGATCCTGCTTGCAGGCTAGGGGGCTCTGTAGCAAAGCATGCAATCAGAGTCAGTCTTGGAAAAATCAGCTTTAAGCAACATGGGGTTCAGTGGTGCCGCCCTGTCTTCAGGAGCGGCCTGTTTTCTCTCTCTGTGTATTTGGGTTCTTGTGTGTTATTGTTTTGCATTCTAAGAAATAAAGTAGTGTTACGTTACAACCTTCCAGCAAGAGTATGTATGTTTTTATCTACTTTTTGTGTGTATGCTGTGAACATAACAAAAGAAGGAACAGACAAAGAAGGGGGAGACACAGAAATAGCTAACCCAGTGAAAGGGGAGTGGGAGAACCCAGTAGAATGAAAAGAATATGCTAAAAGGAGTGCATGAAAGTAGGAAATCAAAGGGAAAATGAAACAGAGGGATGGAATAAGGGAAAGAAAGAGCAAGAAGAAAGGAACACTTTCCATTTGGATTGAATAACAATTGTATTTGTGACAGGTTTCAGAGTGGTAGCCGTGTTAGTCTGTATCGGCAAAAACAACGAGGAGTCCTTGTGGCACCTTAGAGACTAAAATGTATTTGGGCATAAGCTTTCATGGGCTAAAACCCACTTCATCAGATGCATGGAGTGGAAAATACAGGAGCAGGTATAAATACATGAAAAGATGGAAGTTGCCTTACCAAGTGTGAGGTCAGTCTAACGAGACAATTCAATTAACAGTAGGATACCAAGGGAGGAAAAATAACTTTTGTAGTGGTTACTCTCATTACCATTTGTTAGTCTCTAAGGTGCCACAAGGACTCCTAATTATATTTGTGAAGCCGTACACTCCTCCTACATGTCTAATAAGATTTCCAAATCCATAGCAGATTCCTATCCATCTGAGGTAAGCACTGTAATGCATTACTCACTCAGCTTCATGTTTCCACATTTCAGTCAGGTGGTGCCTGCCCCTACGCAAGAGGAAGGAGAGGGGGCAAGGATCCCTTTCCCTCCTGCCCCCTTAGGTACAGTACTGTCACAGTACTTGCTCTCTCTGAATGCAAGGACATTGCAGTCTCTGGGTGGCCCTGGATTCCCTTCAATGGGCAGGGAGCGGTGGGGCCTTGACCCACCCCCGTGCACTAGTTAGCAGAGAACGGCTTGCAAGATGAGAACACAGGCAGCACGCTCCCCCTGCATGACACGAGGCAACACATCTCCCTTAGGTTCCATGCCGCCAGAGCTCCCGCGGTAGCCAAAGAATTGTGGGGTTTACGGTGAAAGCATGAAATCTGCCCGAGACTTAGGGCATGGCCTAATAAAGATCTTCAGATCTGGGCTACTGCCAATCCATGCCACGTTGGCTGTGGCAGCTATTTTAAATTCTGTATGCATTTTTTCTACTGTTTATCGTCTTGGACCATCCCAGTGGGTTTTTATTTTTGTACATTAGTATTCCTATTGTCTTGGCTTGAGATTATACAAAAATATTAAGAATTAACATGCTCTGCAGTGTATCACCAGGGAGCGTTTACTAAAATATTAATTATATAGAAAAACACCACAATATGTTTGCAAGGTTCTGTTCATGACCAGAAAGCTACATTTCTCTTTGCTAATAATGATATTTCAGATTGATCTATGCATACCACGTTATTGCGGTGTCTCAGAAAGATTGAAAAGACAGCTTACAGAAACATGCAGCTTAAAAATGAATTAAGAAACAAAGTCTTTCACAGTCTTCAGTATTTTGAAACATTGCATTCCCCATCATTTTTGAAGGAGGAAAGCTGCAGCTTGGTCTTGGAGATCTCCTTTGCTTGATAGGCTCTGTTAATGGTTTGGTTTTATCTTACAAAATCTTGATTAGGTTATGCTTTAAGACTGTGGCATATGTCATGCTTTTATCATAAACCCCACAATTCCATCATATTTTTGCACAAATCTGATCAGCTAGTGGGTGACACACCTGCACATCATCCCCAGGGCAACTTTTGCCTTTCCAGCCACATTTGGCTCCTTACTGTTTTCCACTGGCAGAAAAATTGGATCTGAAAAGAGAATTTTGTTTCCAGTTACTGAAAAGCCATTGTCTGTTTATGACAGACCCAGCACCTATTTCAATCCTCCTTCAAACCCTGCAAGCACCTGTCAGAGCCTATTGGTGTGGTCCTTAAAGGGGCCCCAGCTTCTCCTGGCTACTGGCCCGCCTTACCTTGTCTTCAGTTTGGTCAATATGTGAGCCTAATTAAGGCTAGCAATCCCTTAATTTTAGGGCTTGCAGTCTGCTTCAGTCTCTGGTTGCTGTCTCCCCTTTGCTGTCCCAAGCCTTTTTGCCTCCCTTTCCTTCTCTGTACTCTCCCCTTTATAGAAGGCCTTGTTTCCTCTACTGGCTGTAGCTCTGCATGCCTGCCTCCATGTTTGACAGCTCTGGTAGCTGCATGGGGGTGTGGTCAAGCTGCTTGCTTGTAAACAGGGAAGACTCTCCTCCCTCCTCTGTCTAAACTCAGAATGGGGTTTGTAGGCCCCATTATGGCACCTCCTGGTAGCAGAAGCAGCAGCAAGGTCTTTCAGAAGCCACTACGTTGAAATCCCCTCATTCTCTGGGGTAAGTCTCATCCTTATTTTTTTTTGGTAGTAAATATTTATACTCTGGAAGCACCCATATGTCCCAATCAAGATTGCAGCCCCATTATGCTCTGGGCTGTGCAAACAGTCTTTTCTCCTTGGCTTCTTTTTGCTTCTCCTAGTAATCTAGGGAAAAGACAAGAAAGGGAAGCCCACCTTCTCACTCAGAAAGTGACACATTTTTCTTCCCCCACATCATTTCTGAAAGAATTCAGCGGATTTTTTGGAAAAGTTCATGGCCCCTGTCACAACCTAGAGAACACAATCACGGATGGACATGATCATCAGAGGTCCTGTGCATGTGGTACATCTGGGCAGCATTGAGCTGTAAGTTCTTGTGGCACAATAAAAGGATTTTTCAAGCTTGTTAAGTCTGAAGGAATTCCCTGAAGGATCAAGCTAAGCTATTGTCCACTAAAGGGCCAATAGGTGAAGGTCAGATCCTTTCATAATACTCTTGCAGTCTCTTCTTGTTGCTGTATGCAGAATGGGCTCACAGGTTTTTATTCTTAGGCCTGTTTCTTTTAGCCATTTGGTTTGATCCAGGAGGCTGCCACACGTCTTTACTTTTGTGGTTACAGACTATGTAATCTAGGAAAATGTAGCAATTTACACAGCAATTTAAGGTCTTTACTAATTTCCCATTTTCAGGCCTGGCTCCCAGGAGAGTCACAAATGGGTTTGGATTTGTATCAGTTTCAAACACAGACGAAATAAAGGAAGAAAGAACCCTCTCTCCAAACTATTGAAACAGTCTCCAAGCCCACAGAACGTGCTGTCGTATTGTTTGCCCTCAGAAACATTACAATGCTAGCATCTATCTGCCTGGGTCATTGTTGAATGGCCTTTGCTCCTGAGGAGCGCATTACCAAAGGTGAGTAATAAAGAAATGTATTAATTTTAAATTTGTTTTGAATGGTAATTGTATTTGTAAGATGATATTTCTGCTCCCAGGGGTTCACTCTGATTTCCAAATCTAGAGGAGGTTCCTATTTGTCTGAGTTAAGTACTATAAGGCATTAGTTGATTCTAACACCCATTGCTTCTTGAAAGTGAGATTACGATGAAAATTATGAGTTTCCTCCATATAGGTTTTTTAATTGTAGATTGTATTCTAAAAGTACAATTTAATGGTATTACAATTAGAAGGATGGAAGGAACAATCCATTATAACTATTGTATTACTTATTTATTATCTGCAGTGAGGTAACACCTAAATGACCCCAGTCAAGCTGGGATCCCCCTTGTTCTAGGTACTGTACTAACTTATAAAATATGGATCCTGCCCCCAAAGGATTTACAATGTTTAAAATAGCCCAAGACATACCAAAGGGAGGGGAAAGAGCTAGAAGGTCCAATCATTGTGGCCAGGTGGTGATAGACACACGTCTTATTGGTTCCACAGTGATGAAGATTATTGTTGTTTTGATACAAACACTCTTCAGCTGTACTTGGCCATTGTTAGATTAGAAAAACATAGTAATCTCCACTCCCTTTTCCCAATTAGTGACTGTCCCCTAGGGTGCCCTAAATGAGACTTTCTTCTACCTCCAGGTCCCTTTTGCCCATCCCTCTCTGCGTTCAGCAGAAAAACACTCAGGGGAGAATTCTAAACTCCTGAAGAGAGTCTGTGGGGTCCCAGTGGGGTGGGGGCAGGAGCCTTTGTGTCCATCCTGTCCGGCTCCAGTGTCCCGGGCAGCCTGCTGCCACCATGTTCTACAGCTAGGTCCTAATGGGGTTCATTGACACGTTGTGTCAAGAGTAGGGAGATCACTCCTTGGCATGGCCTTCTGGAGAAGGGGCAGAAACCTTCATGGCCCTCCTCGACACAGCCTCTCTCAAGGATGCCAGGTGGCAGGGTGTTTGTTATTTGATCTGAATGTTATGCGCTGCACAGACACTCTGTTGACATTTTGGTATGGCAAAATATTTTCTTTAATTGCATAATAATTAATACATTTCACTTTTTGTCTGTAGAGCCTGGTGTTTGATGAAGGCTGGTATGGTGTATTATCCCTTTATATAGGTGGGAGTTACATGAAGCACAGAGTCACTAATAATTTAGGTCTCTTGCTTGCTAGACCCATGCTCACCCCACTAGAAAACAGAGTTACCCCTAAACCAAATAGTCAATATAATAATATAAATCTCACTGTGCGGTAGTGAAAGCAGCTAGACTGGAGAGCCTGAAATTCAGAAGTTGTTCCATAAGGGAACCACCAGGGACTATTCTCACTGACTTTTTCAATTATCGTCCTGGCTCCGTGTCTGTCCTTGTTTTTACCATGTCTGTTAAGCAGGAGAGCAGTGTCCAACCCACATCTTGCTAAGTTTGAAAAGAAGAAAACGTGGATACAAATTGCTTTTGGGAATTATCATCATGTTGGAATCATTTCACGGTCTCAAAAATAATCCCGGCTGGCAGTGTAGGAGCCCTTAATAGTCTTTAAAATTCATTTTTAAAAAAAACTGAATGAATGCTCAAAATAAAAGAAAGTAAGGAAGAATATGCACTCACACCAAGGTGGACCAATCTGTTCCTAGCACAGTAGTCCAGTGTCTCCCAGTAGCGTACTCTGGGTAGTCTACACTTACACTCATATTCAGGAGGAAAGGTTTAACCCCTGCATTTGCATTTGGCGGTGTTCTTTTAAGTGTTGGGGTGTTTTAAATGGTATAGATGGTTGGGGACATCAGAGGAGTTTTGTAGTTCCCTACTATCTGTTACATTAAGGCGATTAGAACTCCACAGGGCAGATTCTTTGCTCTGACTGAGCTCTGCATGGAGAGGGACACAATGTGAGATGTGAAAGATGGCTATAACCATATTTGTTCTCTCCTATTCTGGGCTCAGCTGAAGGCCAGCCAAGCTCCTCACATAAGAGCAGCCCCATGTCTACTCTGCCTTACACTTGGCTGCCTATGGCCCCAAGGGGCTTTTCTGACTGCTGAGAATAGCTGTCTGGCCGTGTCCCCTATATGCCTTTATTGTAGGGACCTGTAGTTCCCAGTGAACAGATTCACTGGGTTTGCAGCCCCTTTACTGCAGCAGAGCAGCAAAAGGGGCCATAATATAATGCAGAATCCAGCAAACTCTCCTCCCCTGTCCTTATCACAGAAGCTGATTCACCCAGCTGCTTTCTACAGCAGGAAACACCCCAGGCTTTTGAACCTGTGAGTGATCTCGTCCTATGACTTTGCTGTATTTCCTTCATTCAGCTTCCAAGTCAACAGGACGAGCTTCCTTGCATGTAGCATTTCCAAGGTGAGATACGGCCATTAACCATCCGATGAAGTGAGCTGTAGCTCACGAAAGCTTATGCTCGAATAAATTGGTTAGTCTCTAAGGTGCCACAAGTACTCCTTTTCTTTTTGCGAATACAGACTAACACGGCTGCTACTCTGAAACCGGCCATTAACCAGTCTGTTGTATTGTGATGGTTCTTTATGGCCCATCTGATTTTAATAGTCCACCTGGATGGGAGGAGGGGATGTTTCCCATGCTTGGGTTCACAAGTACAAAGCAAACATTTTCAAAGTTATAAAGCAAAACTTACATATTTTCTTATAGTGTGGAATACAGACATTACAAGCGAGATTACTGCAAGCAGCAATTTACAAGCATTTCATAGAGTCTAAACACTAAATACATTCTTATTCTATTCTGAGCAAAGCTAACATACAGGTGGACTGGTCTGGTCTCTAGCTATGAGTTTGTTAGTTCTTAGCTAATGCCTGCAGCCTGGGCAAGAGCTGGCACCTGGTTTGCAAGCATCCCAGCCCCAAATTGAAGTGAATTTCCACTTCTCCCTTACCAACTACTTCTGTAATTGTTGGCCACATAGAATGGGAGTTCTCCATTTTTAACGGGATGTCCTCAGGGTAAAGTGAGCTGTAGTAAGGGATATGTAGGGCTTTATCCTACAGACTGCTGAACATTTCCTGCATGAGCATTCTCATCTCTCACCTACTTCAGTGGGCTTGGAGGGCATTCTGTGGAGTTGGGCCTATTGTTGGGACATAGTTAATTATATTTTCTTGCTTTTGGGGATGAGAGTTATGCCACTAGCATTATAGTGAATGACCAGTGACTGGAGAACTCAGTTGGGAGCCAAGAACTGGTGGGTTTTTCTCTCTCTGTGGCCTTGGGCATGAAACTTAATCACCCTGCCTCAGTTTCCCCATATGTAAAATAGTGATGACAAAACTTCACAGAGGAGTTGCAAATAGAACTGAAGCCAAACCAGGAAGTTTAGATCCAGATCCAAAGCAAAACTTCCCCAAACTTCAAGAGGGGCTTGAATCCAACATTCTGGTTTGACTCCACCTTACAGAAAATAGCCAGAATTACAAAGTTTGGGTCTCAATTTTCTTAAAGTTTGAAGGGGTCTGAGTCCAGTGTTCTGGCTCAAGCTCCCCATGCTAGTTGTAATGATGCATTGGTTAGTGTTTGTGAAGCTCTTCAGATGGAAAGTGCTACACAAGTGTCAATATTGGGAATAAAAAGAGACAGTCCTTTTCTATCCCGCTGTTGGAAGGGTGGGTAAATGTGATTAGTTAAGAAAGATCTTACCCCTGAGAACAGTAATACAGAAATTTAACAACATTCACGATTTCCCCACAAACTACTTAAAAAACACACTCCACCCTGTAAAAAGCCTTTTTTGTATTTAGGGGCATTGCTTCCCTTCCTGGGCACTCAGATACAGTACTATGGTGAGGAGAGTGGTATAAGAACTGGAATTGAGTCTTACATCAATCAGTCACATTCATCCTTTATAAATAGATCATTTTTGATAATTCTGGTTTTATCAGTGTGGGAAGAGATACAGAACTAATCTTATTCGAGAGAAATCCTCCTCCTAGGTCTTTTCACAGCTAGAGTTGTTGTCAGATGCCACCTCACTCCCCTGAATGGAAGCAGTAAGGAAAAGTACCTTACTATACATTTGCTTTCCTCTTGATAGTCAGGTGAAGCCATGCAACGTAAGGGGAATAAAGACCAAGCAGATTCACAGTTAGACTGTACATACAGACTGTATTCTGAACAAACACCAGTGAAAGTTCAGGGAGCAAGAGGTTAATATTTACCTGTGGCGGCCTCTGTAACAAGGTGCTGGAGAAGATTCCAAGCTGGTGTCTTCTGAACGCCAATGTGGCACAACAAAGTAAAGCAATATGAGGTGTAGCTCACTGTCACGGGGGGAGCTGGTCTCTGTGGATAGACTGAGCCCAGCTCCCCTGGACAGAGCAAATTAGCCCAATCCAGCTAATTCAAGAGGGCTGGGCTACAGCAAGGCCTATAAAGGGCTGCTAGCAGGCTGAGCCTTGGGGAGGGAAAGCCACAGGAGTGCAGTGTGAATGCCTGTGGTGGGTCCCTGGAGCAAGGGGCCAGAGGCTCAGGGAAGCAGCTATGTGGCTGGTGCTCCAGGAAGGGAGCAGAGTTAGCTGAGACTAGGAGGCTGCCTAGAGCTGGAATGCCAGGGATTCCCGGGAGGGGTGGCGCTGAAGCCTGGGGTCCCGATTGAGTTGACTGTGTTCTATTTGTTTGTTAATCTCCATTCTGAAAACAAACCTCCTTGACTGAGACGGGGCATGGCAGGGTGAGCTGGGGAGAAGTGATGCCAGTGGACCCTCCCCTCCTGATGGTTTGTTGCATCTGTTGGCAAAATGACTAACTGCAGGGAATAGCAACAGTGTTGGTAGCCAGCTGTGAGATGTCACAAAAGGGAAAAACAGCTGGTCACTCAGCACTGGCCCACTGAATAGAACAGCTGTTCTTTTTTTTACTGGGACTATTCATTTCACTTTCCCCACCTATACATTTATAGACAGGAGTATGCAATGAGGCTGAGGGGAGGTGGCTTTGTGTTTGTCCTAGAGGAGTGGTGCCAAATAATTGGTGGCTGGCGGACATGCACAAAGAAACTACTGTAAGTAAGCATATAGGTAGACTGAAGGTGTTCCAGGGATGAGGAGCAGTCAAAAAACTTGGGAAACTTTTGTGTTTTACAAGATTGTAAAGCTCTGTTGAGCGTTCTCATTGGCCTAAATAGTTACGTGTCTCCTATTATGTACTTCTCAACCAGGAACAAAGCCCCCTCTCTTCCCCCTTGAGATGGCTAAAATACCCAACACAATAAAGGAGAATGATTCAGTGAGAAAACTGAAACCAGCTAGGAAATGAGTCAAAAGAGCTCTCAGTCTCATTGGTAAAACTGAGAGCTGCAAAGTAGAGTGTTGTTCAGAAGATCAAAGCTTTGAGACTATGGTTATAAAGGCAACACTATTCCCAGCATCCCACACCAGGTAAATACATGCAAGAGACAAAATCAATTTATGTGACAGTCAGTGCTATGCAAACACACCTTGGAGTGAGAGCAAGAATGGGGGGAAAGGTCTGCAGACATGGCTGCTGGAGAGAGGCGTTAAGGTGTGCTGTGTTTAGTTTCCTGGGAAAGGAGATTGCTCTGTGATACTAATCTGTGTTCCTTGCTGGCTGCCAGAGGATCCATTTTGCCCCCACCATTTTGTTCTTCTGCAAAATGAGCTGAAATCACTCTTCCCTAATCTCTGCAGCCCTTTAGTAGGGACATCTGGATTTATTTATTTTTTTAGAACTGGCTGAAATTTTCCAAATTTTGATTTTTTAAACATGAGTTTTTCATAAAAATGTTGATTCCCCCCGCCCCAAAATCATAGATAAGTTTGCAGTGACCCCTCTGCTGGGTTTCCAATCAGCTAGAGAGATGATTGGATTGTTTTGATTCTGAAAATGTCAACAAACTTTTAAAAGTTTGAAAAAATAGTAAAAAGAAATATGATTTTTTTAACTAAAATTTGTCGTAGTTTTTCCAAACATCTCTAGCTGTTTTAGAACAGTAATTAGTGACAGTCGCTTCTAGTCTGGACAATATAGCTGACAGCTCTTATGATGAATTCATATACAGTATTTTTTCAGTGATGTACTGCCCAGTGTTTTAACAAGGCGCTCCAACTAAAATGTTCCCAACAGCCTTTAATAAACCCCATTAACCCCATATTTGTGCTGCACAGAAGACCAGCAGTGAGCAAAGAATGTATTCATTTCTTTATTCTTTTAAACAAAGGGGGGAAAAAAACTTTCTGACAGTCATACCCAAGGAGGGAAATGACACCACCAAGGCAAATGCACTGATATTAAATGTTCTTACACTGTTCTTGAAAACTATACTGAGTACATTGATAGCAGAACACAGTGTCCACCTTGTGTAATTTGAATGGAATTGGTAACCTTGCAGGGCCTCCCCTCTGGAAAATTACTGACATCTGTGAGAGAAAGGAAATGTTATTAGCCTTAGCCCATTTTACGGATGAGGAACTGAAGTTCAGAGACACTAAGTGACCCCTCTAAGGTCAGAAAGGAAACCTATGCAGAGCTAGGAATTGAACCTCCTGAGTTCTAGTTCTGTGTATTAACCATAAAACCAGTCTTCCTCTTGTCTATCTTGTTGTAAACAGTATCCCTGAGGAAGAATCCTTGCTGACCACAAGTGTATTCTTTTCTGGCCAGTCATTAACTGGCCTGCAGTTATCATGCAACATCATGACATCATGTTGGAAATATCACATCATGATCTCATTGTCGTGCTGGATAAACTTTGAAAAGTAGCAAGTCTTCAAGCAGCTCAGCTTTCAGGAAAGCCAGAAGAGGGCAAACTGTGTTGGTGCTTGCTGCGCTATTGAAACCAGGTGAAATGTGGATGAAAATCTGACCTTCACTTTAGAGTGACTTCTGATTTATCTTTGAGATGAATAGTTGTCAATCTACACTGCACTGTTTAAAGAGGTTTGCTCTGATCTGATACAGTTTGCATAGCTGCTGGCTGCACCAACAGGAGAACCTCTTCTCTAAACTATTTGCATTGGGTGTCTAGTGCTCATAATCCCAGATTTAATGTCAAATATTTTCTGCGAGGGGAATAAAAATGTCAATAGGAAGTGAAATGTGGTCTGATTAACAGTTAGACCTCTGCCTCATTTTTGACTGATGTGGTGTTTTACAAGAATAATTCAGCTGATTCCTCTTTATGGATGGGCTCTGATGGAAATATAAATTAAGCAATTATTACGATTCTCTGAGGCTCATAAAAATAAACCGTGCTGAGAGATAGTCATATTTATTTTTGAATTGCTTTAAAAACAAGAAGTGTACATGGCAGTACCACTTTTTTTTTATTTTGAAGGAACGTCGAGATAAATAGGACTTCCTTAACATCCAAAATAAAATAGGGAAGCAAAGCAAACAAAAGTCTGTGTGCGGTGGGCAGTTCATGATCGCTGAGGTGCATGATCGCTGAGGGAGTTCTGGAGTCCCTGATTTTCATGTGTTTTGTTAAAAATGAAACAAACAAAAAAAATACTGTCGATAACCTTTATAGTAGCACTGAGCGGTCTCATTCCATGGCAAGGGGCCTTTGGGCTACCCAAGCAGTGCCCAAACACATAAGGAGGCACAGTCCTTGTCATGAATTGCTCACAATCTGACTCTTGATGTGTTTAAAGTTTTCTCCTGTGGATGGTTGACTGCGATAGCGACACTGGCTCAGTGTTTATTGAGGACCTTGAGGCCTTCCAGCTTGAAACCTGGGTTGCATGGGAGGGACAGCAGAAACTCTCAGGATTAGTAGCACCTGTTGAGTGCTATGCAACAGTATTTGCAAACATTTCTTCTAAGCCTGAGCTGCAGTTTTGGATCCCTTGATGTTTGCGTGAACAGATTTTCTGCTCACACAAATGTTTGGAGAATGTCCAGGACTGCCAAGCCCCAGGGGTTCCAAAGTCACGAGTCAAGCCCTAAAAAATAATAATTTTTCAGTGCTTTTTATTCACCTTCTGGTTTTCAAGCCTTAAGATTTTACATTTACAAGCTTTCCTCTGCAGCCATGAAGGCTAGAAACTTACTTTTTTTTTTTTAATGAAAGCAGAGATTCTCATGTCAGAATACGTCCCCAGGAGCTGGGGCTTTAAGAAAAACACCAAATATAACAATGCTCACAATGAAATCGTGAGAGCTGGCAATGCTGAATTTGTTCTTCATACAAAGGCACATACTCATGTGCAAAGAAACAAAGCTATTTTGTGCAAGAGGGTTCACTGTTTATGCTCACTATACATTGTTCTGTTTCAAAAGTTAGTTATTGAATTGGAGAGCAGAAGTAATGCCTTGACTTAAGGCACCACTCACGTGCCACAGAAAATGAACACTGAATAAGGGTAGTTGTAGCCATGTTGGTCTCAGTATATTTGAGAGACTAGGTGGGCGAGCTAATATCTTTTAACTTCTGTTGGTCCAATAAAATAAATTACCTCACCCACCTTGTCTCTCAGATACTGAATAATGCAAGGTTGTAGTTCATGAAGAACCTCTAGTTTGAGATTTGTTCCCCAAAACTATTCTCTGAATAATTCTACATAAGGAATAGGCCCGTGTAAATCTAAGCCTCTTCTTGGATGATTCACAAGCAGAAAAAAGGCTTTAAAATATTTGTAGCAAATGTTCACAACATCTGATTAATTAATCATTAATAAAGGAAGCATGGCCTAGTGGATAGGGCATTAGATTAGGACTTGGGAGTCCTGTATTCAATACCTGGATTTGCCTCAAACTTCTTGTGTGACCTTGGCAAGTCACAAAATATGCCTTGTACCTCGGCTTCCCTTCTTCACAGGGGGTGTTGTGTGGCTAAAATCCATTCATGATTGTGAGATGCTCAGATACTCTGGTGATGAGGGCTATATGTGTACCTAGACAAACAGAATTGAGCAAACTCTGTTGTCAAGGTTAGTTTGTTGTGGGGGCTGGAGATAGTTTCATGGATTCTCTGGCTTCTGGGAAAAGTCCTGGAGCTTATATAGCTGGTTTGAGACTTCTGCACAGTGCTGCTGCTAAGATCTTTGTGACTTTTTTTCCTTTCTCTCTTTTATGGACAGATCATGATAATTTGCATAATTTATGACAGGTTTCAGAGTAGCAGCCGTGTTAGTCTGTATCCGCAAAAAGAAAAGGAGGACTTGTGGCACCTTAGAGACTCCTTTTCTTTTTGCATAATTTATGTGACTACTCTTAGTAATAGCAAACCCCAGTTAATACTTACCAACTACTGTAACTAGTCTTGCAAACAACAGTGGAGATGTCTGCTAAACAGAGTAGGTGTTCATGGAGTCCATGTCTTTAGTTGTTGAAATGCACTGCTCTGCATCTGTTTCCTGGCAGTTGCCCCAGTTAAGTGGGTATGACCTTGAACTGGGTGCAGATGAAGTGGATTTACCATTCTGAGGTTTCAGGTATGGTGGGAGTGGGAAGCAACATTATGTTAGCAAAAATTACAGTCATAGCGGGAGTCAGTTGATCTGGGTTCTGCCCTTTGATTTGCCACAGGCTTTCTGGGTGACCTTAATTCAGCTGCATTGTGCATATGCATTATGACATAGTCTCTAATTACATGATCACATACTATTTATTCCACAGGACATGTGCCTCATTCAGTGCACAGAATGGACAGTGCTCACTTAATGAACAATTATGCCATTTTTTTATCCTCATTGTTCAATGGATGGCCACAAGCCCTATTTATTGGACACTATTCAACTCCTGCTGTGAAGACAGAACTATTAACTTTTTCATGGGCCTTTCTGTGGTGCTCATCACTATAGTATCTTAGCGCTTCACAAACAGTAATGAATTTAGCTTCACAACACCATGATCAGGTGATGCAGTCCGAGTCTCCTCTTGAGCTCCTCCCTGGCTCCTTATCCCAGTGTCTCTGCCCAGCCAGTCCCAGCTCTTTCCCTGTACCCCAGCAGCACCTTGTAAGATCTGTCACCCCCTGTCCGCTACCCCTTTTCCCTCCACTGGTTCCTCATCCCAGTCTGCTTGTCCAGCCAGTCCCAGTCTTCCACCCTCCCTCCAGCTCCTCACTCAATCTCAGTGTTCCAGTTTCTCTCACTGGCTCCCAGTCCCAGCCTCTCTGTCCAATCAGTCCCAGCCTCCCCTTGTCCGGACCAGTCTTAGTTTCTGTCCCACCTTTCCAGTCTCCTCACACCAGATTCCTTGCCCCAGTCTAATCCTTTGCCTCCCCCTGCTCTGGATTTTGTCCCCTCTGCATTCAGATCAGATTGTTTCCTCCTCCACACTGCCTGATGTGTCAGCAAAGGGGGGGTCAATGGCTATGTTTACTCTGTACATAGACACCGGGGCTGGCCCAAGCCGCTGATTCCGACTCCTGGGGCTCCAGCTAAGGGGCTGTTTAATTGCAGTGTAGACATTTAGGCTCCCGCTGCAGCTCAGACTCTGAGACCCACCAACCTCGCAGGGTCCTAGAGCCCAGGCATCACCCAAGCTCGAATATCTACACCGCAGTTTAACAGCCTCTTAGCCTGAGTCCCGCAAGCCCAAGTTGGCTGGCACAGGCCAGCCAGAGCTTTTAATTGAAGTGTAGACATACCCAAAGAGAGCACAGGAGAGACAGGCTCCCTGCTCTCAGTCCCAGTGCCTGGTCCCACCCGAGCTGGGATCAGTTGGGAGCAGCCGTTGCAGGGAACTCTGCAGTAGCCCCGGGCTGGAGTAGGCTCAGTCACTCAGTGGTGATGTCTGGTCAGCACTAGGAGCTGTCGGAGGCTCGACTGTACTCAGCCAGGAGGGAATCTTGGGAGATTTTAGCTGCTAAAGTCAAGGTCTCTGCTGAACTGTGCAAACTGTGATTTTTCAAAAGCTTAAAACTCGGCTGCATGTGGACAGATTTTCACAGGGACAGAAAAAGGCAAATCCCTGATATAAAGGTGATCCACCTGCCAAATTGCAACTCGCTGCTCCAAAACATGAGGGCGATGGACCTGTTCAAAGGAAAGGTTGCCAGAATTTTTTAACATGGGTGAAACAATGTATTTTCCCCCTATCCTTGGTCTCAGAAACAGCTGACCTATTTTGGCTGAAATTTAAAAACAAAATCAGCCTGAGACAGACTTGTGGAAAACTTCAACCCAAATGGTTTCAGTTAGGCAAAGTTAGAAACAATCAACACCAAGGTCATATAATGGGAAGTGTCTTGCAATTTTAAACACAGGCAGTGCTAGCAGCCCTGGCTATAATATGAGTTTGGGCTGAGTACGCACCTCATCCTCTGGGGATCTGGCAGGGCCGATCCCACACCTCAAACAGGTAGGAAAAGGGCTTGCCTTTGGAAGTTCTTGAGTTCTTGGAGTTCTGAGAGTGACTGACCTTTCACACACATTCTCTCTCTGTGAAAATATTTCCCCATCACATTTGATTGTGAAACGACAAAAATTCCAAAGTCCACAGGTTAATTTTAGCTCCTAGTGTGTCCAGAAACATAGGACAGCCCTGTTGGCAGGCTCAGCAGAAAGACACAGGACTAACTGGACACGGGGAGGCTACCTTCTCAGCTCTCCTTCCACGTCATGACTGAGGCACATTGGCAGCCTCAGCCATGGCTGCACAGAGGACTGTGGTTGCCAGTGCTCTCAGTCTAGCCCCAGTCAGCAGTACATCCAGTCGCTTTAAAATGTAGGGAGAGCATCAAAACAGTTTTGAGTGTCCACATGAGACAAGGAAGTTCAAGGCATGATTACTGGTCACAATGATCTGCACAGAAAAAAGGCCTGGGGGAAGGAAGTGGTTTGGTAGCTTTCTTCTCTGGCTGCTTGCTGGCTCTGTAATGGGGGGGGATTGTGGAACGATTCTGCACAGCCCTGCCAGTCTTTCTCATCCGGATTAAATAGAAGTTTTTACACAGTCCAGTGAAGTGTCCTGTAGCCTCATTGGGCAAATGGATTGGACAGTGGCAGTGACCCAGGGATCATGAGGCATCACAGGCTGTTACTGCTGTTCCAGATGTTGTCTACTGGAATTCTAATGCTGCTGCGCTCCAGCACCATTCCTCCTCCTAGGGCTTGGCTACATGTGCAGCTGTAGAGCGCTGGGAGTTCAACCAGCCTTCGGAGACCACAGCTGGGAAAACGCTGCCGTGTGTTCACACTATCAGCTGCAAGCGCACTGTGGCCACATTAGCAGCTCTTGCAACGCCACAGAGAGCAGTGCATTGTGGTAGCTATCCCAGCGTGCAAGTGGCTGCAGCGTGCTTTTCAAATGGGGGGGTGGAGTGCGACAGGGAGTGTGTTGTGTGTGTGTGCAGGGAGAGACAGTGGGTTTTGGGGTGCTGAGAGTGTGTCAGCTTGCTGTCTTGTAAGTTCAGACAGCAGCAGCCCACCTCCCCTCCCTCCCCCGCCTCTCTCTCTCACACACACTCACAGCGACAGCATTCCACACTAATGGTTGCTTTGTCCTGGAGCAGATAGGCATGCCGACTTTGAAAGGGGGATATCCGCATTCCTACAGCCGATTCCAAAACAATGACAAGAGTAGCCACTTGACTTCAGAGGATTATGGGACATTCTGGAGGCCAATCACAGCAGAGTAATGCAACAGCTCGTTCACGCTGATGCCCGGGCGTTTCAGCAGGGGCGCAGCAAGCTTTATGCGTCTCATGGAGGTGGATTACCAGGAGCGCTCCAGCTGCAGAGTCCGGGCGCTCTAAGTGCCTTGCCAGCGTGGACGCATCGGGAGTTAGGTCACCTGGGGCTGCTTTCATGTGCTGTAACTTGCAAGTGTAGTCAAGCCCTTAGGCGGCCTGTCGTGGCAGCATTTCACAGAGAGAAGCTTGTCTCTTCCGCTGGGCATACTTGCCTCGTGGTTTTAAATGTTTGTTTCTAAACAAACCTGAAAACTGAAGTGAGAAGTGCAGCTCTCCTAGCTCCTGGGCTCTTACACTAGGGCTGTGTCTACACTGCGCACCTTGAAGTGGCACAGCTATGCTGCTGTAAGGTATGCAGTGTAGCTGCTCTTTGTCAGCCGGAGAGAGCTCTTCAGCCAACAAAATAAAGCCACCCCCAACAAGTGGCAGTAGCTTTGTCGGTGGGAGAGCATCTCCCGCCGGTATAGCGCTGTCCACACCGGCGCTTTTCATCAGTAAAACTTTTGTGGGTTTTTTTCACACCCCTGACTGACAAAAGTTTTACCGACAAACGTGCAGTGTAGACATAGCCTAAGGTTATGACTCCCAAAGAATTGCAACCATCCTCCCTTTTTTGGGCTAGAGGGGAGAGCAGATGCCTTGAAATTCTTCTTTTGTGCTGTAAAGTGGGGTCAAAGAATAGAAAAGACTGAGAACCACGGTCCCAGCCAGCTGCTGGGTGGTTACCAGCTAATAGCTGGAGCCATAGCACTGCAAACTCTCAGTGGTCACCATTGCACGAGTGAGGTGCTCAAAGGAGGGCTGGGGTAACTTCCTTGCTACTGGTTGAATTCAGAACCCCTCTGGCTGCTGCTAAATAATCCCTGTGACAGCTGATTCCTAGGGACTATTAAACATGCTTCCAAATAGGGATGTAAAAGATTAACTGTTAACCTTAACTGTTAACCAGAGCAGCCCCAGCCCCAGCCGTACTGGCCCCAGCCTCACCGGCAGATTGGCCGCAGTCCCAGCAGCACCAGCCAGTGGGATTAGCCTCAGCCGCTTAATTGGTTAACTGTTTAAACGACATATTTTTAATCATTTAAACAGTGACATTTTTAAACGGTATTTACATCCCTACTTCCAAAGGGCACATTGCTCGTTTTGCAACACGTAAGATTGCATCAAATGACATTTAACAAAACAAAGAAATCCCAGGGTAGGATATAACGGGCCTCGCTCTCCAAAGTCTCTAGCCCAGCGTTTCTCAAACTGGGGGTCCTGACCCAAAAACGGGTTGCAAGCATATTGTAAGGGGGTCATGGTATTGCCACCCTAAATCTGCACTGCCTTCAGAGCTGCGCATCCAGCCAGCAGCCGTCGCTCTCTGGCTGCCCAGCTCTGAAGGCAGTGCCGCCGTCAGCAGCAGCGCAGAAATAAGGGTGGCATGGGATGGGAAGAAGGTCATCACCGCCTGAAATATTTTCAAAGGGGGTCCCGGCCAAAAAATGTTTGGGAATCCCTGCTCTAGCCCTTCTACCTCCATTTCAAAATTACACATGCTGAACACTGGGTACCTCTCAATATTCTCAGTATGGGTCTGATCCAAGCCCACTGAAGCCAATAGAAGGTCTCTCATTGAGTTCAGAGGGCTTTGGATCAGGCCCTCTATTCTTCCGGAGCAAAGTGTGCATATTTCCAGGAAAATGCAGATGGAAATTCTTGATAAGTGCTGCTGCCTCCTTCCTTGGTTAGGAAGTAAGAATAGACATGTATATGTGGGAAAACAAATGAAAAATTCCCTACTTGCTGACCTCTTCTCTGGGTGAATTCATTGTGTACACACAGTTTGTCACATGGGTACAGGGCAAAATGTTTGTAGGATCACCTTGTTTAAAATCGTGGCAGAATTTTGCTCCGATGTATTGTGCTTGCTGTGTGAAGAGAGGTTGAATGTGTTTGCTCTCCAGCATGGAGTGGTTTCTGTTTTCATGTGAAATGAACATTTGCTAATTATTCCCACACTATTCAGAGACTAGCCCTTTTGCAGAGATATGGCTTGCCTTTCCTAGCTGTACAGTACTGACCTGAGAACATTGCGCCTCTTCAAAATATTTGCATTTGATGAATGGTGATTTCTTTCCCTCCCGGGTAGGGGTAAAGCAACTGGAAAATCATCTATAGAAATGCCTATGGTAGGTTTTCAAACACTGAACATGAGAAGTCTAATGACAGTCCCGTGAGAACAGAAAACGTGTGTAACATACTGCACCCTTATGGGTTAACCCAGAAAACATGCAGTTTGTCTCGCTTGAGCTGGAAATGGCAGGATCCCAATGGGATTTACGGCTCCTCCTTAATGATAACTCATTATAGTGGCAGCAACCAGTACTGCTGAAATTCAGACTCTGTCAAGGTTTCTGCGGTGGAGTAGAGTGCTTGTTTCAAGCACTGGTGATGATGTAGCCATGACGCTCCAGCCATCTCTGATATTTGGCCAAGCTGCTCACAGTTAGGCTAGGAAGGGTTGGGGTTGTAATTTTTTTTTTTATTCAGCTGAGAATAAATTGTGGAGGGGTTTTTGTATTAAATGCCAGAGTTGAAAAATAAAATGAATTGAATTTAACGGGCTTATACTGCTTATTTGCTCTTCTGTTGCCATGGAATTCCACTGAGAGCCTGGAATTAACCAATCGGGGGTTAGGGAAGGGGATCTTCTTTTTTCCGGGGGAGGGTAATTATATGGCATACATTTTCCAAAAGATTGTCTGTTGTATATCTCACAGGGTCTAAAACAATCAACTTAAAAAATCCCTCATGATATACTCTGAGCTGCCAGCTACCCCACCTCCCGCCGTTCCCCAACAGGCTCCTGTGTGAGTGCTGTGGATAGGCTTTGTGGTGAGATATGCATTGCTAAACGCATCCACTTCTTATCAGAACTGTAAAATTGGAGAAGTACCACAGGAAAGCAATTAGCATCAATGCGTCATGCATTCAAAACCAATGCTGCCAAAATACCCTCCAGGAGGCTGAGTGATGTTAACCAAGAACATGCAAAAAATGTACCACTTGGGTGAAACTAACCCCAAAGCAGTGACCCACACGAATGCTCCAATTAAGCCCAGAATCAAAGGGCAAATCCATGCCCCCGTTCGACAGCCACAGGGATCCCCATGGCAGGGGAACCAGTGTGGTTGTACTGCACAAGGAGGTGAGATATGAGCGGGCTGGCTTTGGGGGAGCTGTACAAGCAGTGCACACCCCTTAGATGCCCCTTGCCTGAAAACCATTATGTCCTGTCTACACTAGCAGAGACAGGGCAGTTGTGGGATTGGGAGAGGGAAATAAGAAGGGGGTCCTTTGCTTCTGCAGCAGGGTTGAATTGGAGCAACAGAGAGCTACTTCAGACATGACCCTGAAGTACCCTGTCTGGTTAAGAAGCTAAGATAACCTTGCTGGCACCTGACCAAAATGATCAATGAGGAGACAAGATACTTTCAAAGCTGGGGCGGGGACGGACGGACGGACAAAGGGTCTGTCTATCTGTGTGGTGCTTTTGCCGGGAACAGATCAGGAATGCTCTTCAGAACTTCTGTAAAAAGTTATTAAGCAATCTAACTAGAAAATGCGTTAGATTTTCTTTTGTTTAAATGGCTGGTAAAATAAGCTGTGCTGGAGGGAATGTATATTCCTGTTTTTGTGTCTTTTTGTAACTTAAGGTTTTGCCTAGAGGGATTCTCTAGGTTTTGAATCTGATTACCCTGTAAGGTATTTACCATCCTGATTTTACAGAGGTGATTCTTTTACTTTTTCTTTAATTAAAATTCTTCTTTTAAGATCCTGATTGCTTTTTCATTGTTCTTAAGATCCAAGGGTTTGGGTCTGTGTTCACCTATGCAAATTGGTGAGGATTTTTATCAAGCCTTCCCCAGGAAAGGGGGTGTAGGGCTTAGGGGGATATTTTTGCGGGAAGACGTCTCCAAGTGGGCTCTTTCCCTGTTCTTTGTTTAACGCGCTTGGTGGTGGCAGCATAGGGTTCAAGGACAAGGCAAAGTTTGTACCTTGAGGAAGTTTTTAACCTAAGCTGGTAAGAATAAGCTTGGGGGTCTTTCATGCAGGTCCCCACATCTGTACCCTAGAGTTCAGAGTGGGGAAGGAACCTTGACAGGGCAGTTGTGGGATTGGGAGAGGGAAATAAGAAGGGGGTCCTTTGCTTCCACAGCAGTGTTGCATTGGAGCAACAGAGAGCTACTTGAGTCATGACCCTGAAGTACTCTGTCTGGCATAGGCAGTGACTCCATAGGTACTCTGGAGCTGGAGCACCCACGGGGAAAAAATGGTGGGTGCTGAGCACCCACCGGCAGCCCCCGCATTAGCTCCCCTCCTGCCCTGCAGTGTTTGTCGCACACCTGTAGGCTCTGCTGATCAGCACCTCCTCCTCCCTCCTTGCGCCTCCTGCCTGCTATGATCAGCTGTTTCATGGCATGCAGAAGGCTTTGGGAGGGACGGGGAGGAGTGAGGGCGCGGCGCACTGCAGGGAGGAGGTGGGAATAGGCGAAGCGGTGTGGAGCGGGAGCAGGAAGAGGAGAGATACGGCCTTGAAGGAAGGGGTGCAGTGGGGGCAGGGCCTGGGGCAGACCCAAGGGTCGAGCACCCCCCAGCACATTGGAAAGTCAGTGCCTGTGCTCTCTGGAGCGGGTCTGCCGCTGCTGTTGCCTAAAGAAAGGGAAGAGGAGGGGAGGAAATTCCTTTTTCCTGTCCTCAGTGGGCATGGTGCTTGGTTCCTTATTAATGTGATTTTTGTCTGTTATTTATGCTGTGTGGCCCCAGTCAATATCGGGCCCCATCACACTATGCACTGTACTGTCATATTGTAAAAGATAGTCCTTGCCCCAAGCTTACAGCCTAAAGTTTGGAACCTGTGTCAGGATCGATTAGCACTGACCCCTGCACCTGTGCAAAGTCCCATTAGCTTCAGAGGAATCCCCCACAGGTGCAGGGGATCATGCTAGTAGATCGCCAGGCAGAAGTAAGGCCTGAATCTGGATTTGGCCTTACGGACACAGGCTATGTGGACAGCCTGGTGCAAGTGTTCTGCACACGGGTGGACTGACCCCTTGTGAGTACAGAAAGACACAGAAGCGGAAATGGACTCAGGAAGATATTGAGAGACTAGTTCTGGAGGTAAAATTTTGTGACCTGGTGCTCGGATCAGAGCCAAGCAAGACTGAAGCAGTATGGGACCAGGCCTAGGGCCCTAGATCCTGGGGTCAAGTGCTTACATCAGAATTACAGCTTACTTTCTTTTTAATTAAACATGCTGGCTCAGATGGTTGCAAAGAAAAGCTTGAAAACATGAACTGAGTACGACTGATGCAGTGACACCTGCCTGAGTCTGCTGATGGCCTGAAACAATAGATCAGAGACAGAGTGGGGATAGGATACAGAGGGACCTAGACAAATTAGAGGATTGGGCCAAAAGAAATCTGATGAGGTTCAACAAGGACAAGTGCAGAGTCCTGCACTTAGGACAGAAGAACCCCATGCACCGCTACAGACTAGGGACTGAGTGGCTAGGCAGCAGTTCTGCAGAAAAGGACCTAGGGGTTACAGTGGACAAGAAGCTGGATATGAGTCAACAGTGTGCCCTTGTTGCCAAGAAGGCTAATGGCATTTTGGGATGTATACGTAGGGGCATTGCCAGCAGATCGAGGGATGTGATCGTTCCCCTCTATTCAACATTGGTGAGGCCTCATCTGGAGTACTGTGTCCAGTTTTGGGCCCCACACTACAAGAAGGATGTGGAAAAATTGGAAAACGTCCAGCGGAGGGCAACAAAAATGATTAGGGGACTGGAACACATGACTTATGAGGATAGGCTGAGGGAACTGGGATTGTTTAGTCTGCGGAAGAGAAGAATGAGGGGGGATTTGATAGCTGCTTTCAACTACCTGAAAGGGGGTTCCAAAGAGGATGGATCTAGACTGTTCTCAGTGGTAGCTGATGACAGAACAAGGAATAATGGTCTCAAGTTGCAGTGGGGGAGGTTTAGGTTGGATATTAGGAAAAACTTTTTCACTAGGAGGGTGGTGAAACACTGGAATGCGTTACCTAGGGAGGTGGTGGAATCTCCTTCCTTAGAAGTTTTTAAGTTCAGGCTTGACAAAGCCCTGGCTGGGATGGTTTAGTTGGGGATTGGTCCTGCTTTGAGCAGGGGGTTGGACTAGATGACCTCCTGAGGTCCCTTCCAACCCTGATATTCTATGATTCTATGAGTGGGGTGGTAGATCAGACATTAGAATGGGGTGGTAAGGTCAAGACCGACTGCTCTGGAGGGGCCTCTCCAACATCATCCTAGCAGTGAACTCTGTGTGGGTGGGAAGGAAGAGTGCCATGGGCCCAGCACACCCACCCAACCAGATACACCCAGCTGCTGGGCTAAGCATTGAGGTCTCCTTGCTACCACCCTGCCTGTTCAGGATGGGAGATGCTGGCTGCTACCCCTGCTGCTCCCAAGTGAAGGGAGGACACTGCTGTGGCTCCTGGGGTCGCTTACCACCACTGCGTGGGGATGAGACCATAGCATAAGAGAAGGAGCACAACTGCGGTGGATGTGTCGGGGAGAGCGCGGGCAGGTTGTGGTGTGTCTAGGCCCTCAAATTGTCTTCATCTGAGCGTGGACCCAAGGTCTTGAGGAAGTGGGCTGCACCAAGCAGAAACCATTTTGGATCCCAGCTCTTCTTGTCTGTGTCATCCTCCAGAAAACCCCAAATGCCTTACCTGTTCCTGGATGGGAAAGCAGATGCTCCTTCACTCTGCCAGCCAAGCCAAGCTGCCTTCTCTGCCCTCTTGAATTCCAGTGATGTGCTGTCAGTAAATCTTCCGCTAGAGTTTCCCACGGAAGAACTGAGGAAGAACAGAGCTTTTCTTAATGTACTGTGGATGTCAAAAGCTTGCTGGATCCAGAAGACATTTTACAGCACAAAAATAAAGCTCAGTTGGTAACAGCTGAGTACCTACCTTCATGGCTCTAGGTTTCCATCCTTGCCTAAAAGTCCAGAAGATTTGACTTCATAAACTGTGTACCCACTGCCTGGTGATAAAAAAGGCCCTGCGCAGGTCTGGTAAGGCAGATGTACACATCAGCCTAGGCTGCTGGAGGAAAGAAAAATTGAGTCAGAATGAAAAAGAAAAGATTAAAAAGGAGAGTGAGGGAAAGATTCGGGGTGGGGAGAAGTCACCACATCTCATGCATGGCGTTAGGTCTGTGGCGTCTGTTTTGTAATGATTAATATAATGAACAAGGGGCTCACAAAAAGGCTGCTAATGCTCACAGATCAGAAGTAGAACGACGGGTGAGCTGCAGCTGTTTCAGTGGCTCTCTGAACAGCAGGCTCTTGTTGAATGAGCCCCATGATTATTTATCTTCATCCTGGTTCTTTATTTCAAGTTACTTGTTGTCTTTCCTATATTTTGACCGTCTGTCTTTATGCATAGAAATATCTGATGATGGATTTTTTTTTTTTTTTGGAGTAGCCTCCTTTCCCTTCTGCTTCTACGTCACAGTGTAGCCCAAATCACCACAATATGCAACTGCAAGGGGCTGCCAAAATTTTAACAAGTTTTCCCCCTAAAGACTCATAAACACAGGGTCCCAGCGTGTGCTGCAGAGAGAAGGGCTGGGAGACTCTTTATTTTCCCCATTTATACAGAAATGCTTTTTCATAGTGATAATCAAGGAGAGAGGCAAACATATTAAACTATGTCCTTCGGACAATATGCTGAGTATATAGATAGCACTGCACAGCATTCAACTTGTGTAATTTGAAATATGTGTGTAAGTGAAGGCCTTGTAGGGCTGCAGAGTTTAGCCTTCCTTGGTGGGGTTTTTTAAATATCTTGTCTTTGGGCCAATCTGGTCTATTTCCAAGGCAAAACGTTTGTTCTTCCAACTCGCTTTTGGGATGCAATAAGGTCTGGAAGAACGTGCAGGGGGCGGGGAGTGAGACAGGCCTGAGTTCTAGTCTTGGCTGGGCCAATGACTAGTTGTGTGATTCCACGCAAATTGCAGTTTCCCCGGTTGTGAGATCAAGATAGTATGGCTTATCTCACAGGGCTGTTGCATTGATTAGTTAGGCCATGTCTACGTCAGCAAGCTTCCAGCGGCACAGCTGTACTGATGCAGCTGTGCTGCTGTAAGATCGCTCGTGTAGCCGCTCTGTGCTGACGGGAGGGAGCTCTCCTGTCAACGGCACTGTGCGCTTTACCACTTATGTCAGCAAAACTTACGTCGCTCAGGGGTGTGAAAAAACACCCTCCTGAGCGACATACGTTTTGCCGACATAAGTGGTAGTGTAGACATGGCCTTAGTTAATCCATTCACAATGCTTCAAACATGGAAAGTGCTTTATAAATGCTAGGTAGTATTTTTTTCTCATGAGTCCCAGCTGCCCAGTCTGGTGGCAGAATTTTGACAAGGGACTCCTGATCACACGCCCACTCGAGAGCCACTTCAGGTCACCGCTGTTCTGAAACCAGCACAGCTTGTTCAACGGGCGCAAGAATGTTACGCATGGAAATTCATCAGCTCAGATTGAAATCCAAAGGGCCTGATCCTCAGCTGGTATAAATTGGCATAGTTCCATTGACTTCAGTTAAGCGAAGCTGATTTATGCCGGCTCAAAATGGGATCTGGCTCAAAATGTCCATATTTGTTAATATTTTAATATAACAGGGCACTTTTTGTATAGTTTTAATTTGTTTTAGCTGTTTGTTTGTATGAAAAAATGACACCCTGAGAAGCCTAAACATAACATCCCTCATTCCACCAATACCAATTTTTTTTCTATTTGAGTTGTCATTTAGAAGGAGCACAACCATTCTTTGGTTGTCGTTTTCATGCAGCGCCAAGATAAAAAGTGTGCATGATATTTCTCACAGCCCTACAAGAAATGTTATTTTAAATTTTAAGGGCAAGGTATCAAAAGCATTGAATGCTCTCCTTGTAGCCATAGCTCAGCCATTAACTCTACAGGTTATGTTCCACTACCCATCCACCCACCCACCCACTCAGGATTTATAGTCACAAAGAATCTGTAAAGAGGGCGCAAACCTATGTACTCCGCATTGCATGACTCACTCGGCACCTCTAAAAATAGGGGGTAAGTAGGCAGGAATATAAGCCCAAGTGTGCAAATGGCAGTCTTCGAAGGAGAATCTGTATGGGCAAATGCCATTTGAGTCGGGCAATACTAGATGACTGAAACCTAGAATTCATAAAAAAGGGTTGCCTAGAACTGAGGGCTCCCTGATGCCCTCTGTCAAAATAACACATGAAGGCGAACAAAATAATCACAACTCCTTGTGACTCTGAAAGTGTGGCCATTGCGCCATGTTCCTTCCAGTGCGGATAGGAATGTGGAGCAACTGTGGGAGGGTCAGAGCCCCATTGTGCTAGGCACTGTATATATGAGTAATAAAGACAATCCCTGACCCGGGGAGCTCTCAGTCTAGATCCATGACAAGACGCAACAGTTGAATGAAGCGGACAAATGGAGGGAGCTAGGGTAACAGGATGAGGTAGCAGTAAAATGAGCATGTTGTTGTCTTGGCTCACGAGCTGTATATCTGCTGTCAGCTGGAGTGTTCTGGTGGCACCAAGGAGGGACTTACTTTCTAGAGTTCAGTGCGGAGTTTTCTCCACACTCTTGGGGCAGCCTGGGAGAAAGTGTGACAGTGCTTGTGGGAGAAATGGACTCATAGACGATAAAGATGGGCATTGCTGACAGAGTGAAGGTGGGGTCAAAGCACAATATGACTTAGATTGGATACATTGGGTAGACTTAAATCATGAAAGGCCTTAAAGGTAAAGACAAGAAACACGTGGGTGATGGGAGGCCCAAGAAGGGGGTGATGTGATCAGAACAAGAAGTCAGGAAGATCCATGTCATTCTGATTTCATCTGAGTCATTCAGTTAAATTTAT
The DNA here is from genome assembly GCF_965152275.1 of Natator depressus. Lineage (NCBI taxonomy): Eukaryota > Metazoa > Chordata > Testudines > Cheloniidae > Natator > Natator depressus. The sequence goes on from NC_134234.1 coordinate 150,380,943, forward strand.
TAATGAGCGTACAGCTCTTTGGGTGCTATATACATTGGGCCATGTTCAGCTCCAGCATAAGCAGGTTCAACTCACACCAGGCCAGATTCCTGTTTATACAACTGTTAATCCAGAGTAACCTCATGAAAGTTATTGTGGGTCTATTGCAATGTAAGGGCCTAATCCTACTAAACGGTGAATTGAAGGTGCCCAGCACCTTGCAGGATCAAATGTAAATAATCTCAGAACCCAGTCCAATATGAGTTATGCCAGGGCTGAATTTGCATCTGTAAGTGCTAAATATTATTACTATTTTATTTATTATTGTTTTATGTTGGAGATTTTAGTTGCACACAGTTGCATACGTTCATATTCATTATAATTAACCAAATTACTTGCCCATAGCCTTTTTGTACATCCAGCCTTTAAAACCCAGAAGGCATTTTTTGACCAGATTGTAGTAATTTTAAACATTATAAATATTTTGTCTCAGAACAACTGACAGAGTCTCTGCTCTGGATGATCAAAAGCCTGGATTTAGCAGGTTTTAGTACTTACATGGCAGTTTTCTAAAAGAAAGCACCTTCTTTGAGCATTCAAATCAGTGCAGCATCTTTGCTCTCTGCAGTTCTGGTGAGACAGCACCGAATTTTGTTTTTCTTTGCTACTGTGCTGAAAGGGTGCTTGTGCTTACAAGACTTGTGTGCAGTGATGGATAAAAAACCATCTGCCGCCAGTGACTTTTGAGACATGGTATATTTACAAACCTTGTTAGTTGCCATGAATGTGTCATGCCTGGTTTAGGCCCTTATGGACAAAGAAGGACTGTAGGAAGGGTATTCTCCTTTCCTTTCCCTAAGAAGAAAGGGCCTCTTTTTTTAAAAGGTAGCACATACATGTGAGAGTCCCAGGGGGTAGGAAGGAGCATCCGGTAATTCACCGAAAAGTCAGTCTTAAAAGTGGTAATCATGGCCAGGATGCTATAAAGTCCTTCCCTATAGTCCAGCAACAGGCTGGAACTTGACAGACACACCAGTTTTGCTCTTTTGTTTTTATACAGTGTCTTTTCCTACTCATAACGGGTAATGCTGGGGGAGCGTTATTATGTAATTCCTGTGCTACTCCAGTGCATCATTAATTCATCACCATATACTTGCGGGAAATAATTATTTCTTTTTCCAGAAGACACTACACTGCACAAAACCTTGATTGTTAGATAGAGCCCAATTGTTACAGAGCCCTGTCACTTGAAAAAGGATCTGAGGGATGATTCTGTGGCATTTCTAATCACAGGGTGTCTGCTAATGACATGAAAAAGTTGCATAGCAGTTTGGAAAGGTGCTTTTATTACTTCTGAAAAGGTGGATTATTCTTAAATGCCTTTCTTTTAGACTAAATGCAATATTTATAAAGGGATCATATTTCTTTCATGGTGTTTGGAACAATTTTCTTACATTTTTGGACTAACAAAATCAGCTAATAATACTTCAAAATTTCCAGCCAAATTTATAGTCTGTGTTTTACATTGTGGTCCAACCCTGTTCCTCCATTGTTACTCAGTCCAGAGGACATCACAGAGAAGTAGGTAAGCCTCAGCATCTCTTCATGTGGTAGTTATTTTGGAATGAGTCTGTAGATTATCATTAAAGGTCCATGTAGGGTAGGCAGTAGCTAAACCTTATGTAATACCTCTTACTCAATTTAAATTGAACACTGGTTGTAAACATGATAAACATGCATATGTCAGTAGTCAGAGGGCTTGAATCCCTAATTCCATGCCAGTGCCTGTTTCTGTAACAAGGGCTTTTACTAATCCTAATTCAATTACTTCAGTGATTGACTGAAGAACTAGATGTACTCACAACAAATTGATTATATTAAAAAAATCCCCTATAAGGATTTGCTCAAGTTTGGGCCAGAGATATTACAGACAAACCTTTTGAAGTGTAGGCATAGGTGCTAGAACTAGCAGCACCCCCTGGCTTGGAGTGGTTTCCATTATATACAGGGTTTACAGTTTGGCTCAATGACTCTCAGCACCCCCACTAAACAACTTGTTCCAGCACCCCTGAGTGTAGGATTCACCCAAGAATATTATACATACTCTGTGTTTGTTTGTTGAGCTTCCACATCGAAAACTAGGCCATATTCACTGGTTGTTTATGGCATATTTGTTTATGTTTCTTTAACATCTTTTCCATAAACAGTGCCCTCCCCTATTAAGGAAACCTACACTGCTGCTGTATTATGTAATGTATATAGTATATACTATACCCAACACTGTCGTGTACTGCGAATAGAACGTATAAAGCCATCGGTGTGGAATTCTGCTGTGTTTTTATAAAGGTTCCAGAAGTGCTACAGCAAATTCTTCTCCCACAGTGAACTTGTAGTGTAGATGGCTCAAGCCATCAGCTAGTGGCCCCAGGTCTCCTGTAGGAGCACTTTAGTGATAATTGGCTCATATTCTTTTCCTTGAATCATGGAGCTGATATCTGCTGGTTCTCTTGACATGTAAGTTCCTCTTGTTTGGCACCCGCAGTGAATGCCAAGGGATGCAACTGAACCGCTTCACGATTTAGAGCAGTGCTTCTCAAGCTATCTGATGTGGGGGACCAGCAGTTTTTTTTTCCAATGTGCGCGCAGACCGGCAGCCGATGGCTTGCGGACCAGCACTGGTCCACGGACCACCACTTTGAGTAGCACTGATTTACAGCATTTCTTTGACACCTCTACACGATATGTAACTTCTATGCCCATTTATGGTACCACCGAATTTGGCCCTTGCTTGCTTTAGTTTCTCATCTTATGCTTGAACGCTTGGGTTTGTAAACACTCCCATTTGCCAGGTGGGGAGCACGATGCCAGGCTCTGCTGTGTCATCACCCTAGCTCCATGCTTGACAGAATATGGCACTGTACAACATGTGCAATATGTCAAACAGACTCCTATGCCCTTTGCATTCTAAAAGTGTGGTAGGTCTCATATAGTACACACACACACACACACACAAAAGTAAACCCAGAATGGTGGGAGTGTATTACAGGCCTGTTCCCATGAGGCACCAAGCACACTCAACTTCCATTGGCTCCCAGGGAGCTTTGAGTACCCCACACCGCTGGGCCTTATAGCCGAAATGCTTCACCCAATAAATTGTTTTTTAGAGCGTTAGTGAAGTAGGCAAGGGACGGGGCTTAGCATACATTCAAGTGCAAACTGTTGCCGGTATATGGAATGGCCAGCCTGAAGGCATGGAGCCTAGAATGGGCAAAGGAGACACGGGTGTGGTCCAAGCGTTACCATCAGCAGGTGAAAGGCAGAGACATAAGTAGGGCTAGAGTTATGGAATGGAACCTTGGCCTTTAGTGCAGTCAAAGAATGGAAGCCAATATACTGATTGAAATAATGGAGAAGCACTTGGAAGCTGTATAAACCAGTCTGGAATGTGGCTGATGCAGTCATGCAGCACTCTTTGATAGACACATTTAGGAGGCAACAGCATTAAATATATGTAAACAAGCTGTCTCAGCACTAAAATTTTGTTACAAACTAATTAAATTCTGTCATCAACTTTAACTGGCAGCCGTGGCTCACAGCCTTCCATTCCTATTGTTTCATGAGAATAAAAACATGCCTCATACTATTTCCTTCTGAAGATTGATGGAAATCTCTTCCCTGTTCCTATCACCCTCTAATGAGGCCAAAAGACACCTTCAATATCCTAGATATCAGGGAGGCCAATCACATTTACGTTCATCAATCTTGAGAGTTTTGGATTGCTGAAAGTTTGTTCATTTGCTTTGTGGGCCAAAGAGCAAGTGGGAGGTCCATAAAAACGTTTAATCTAAATGGATCAGAATATGTATCAATATACAAGGTTGGTGTTGCCCCTTTAGGGATCAGGGATCACGCCACTCCTCCTGGGGAGCAAGAGGTAATATTTCCTTAGCAAGCTGTTGTTTGGTCTTCTGTGCATACCTACTTCTACTGGGGTGGGGTAGAAAGCGTATAGAGCAGATGCCTGTACCTGCACTGATGCAGCCTTCATCTGAGTCATTCTGTTTTCTGTGAATATACTCCTACTCAGAACTACTGCTTCGACCCATCAAATTATAGACTGATCTTGTCCACTTGGTTTTCCTTATGTTTATTTCAGTAATGGACAACATCAGTCTATGACATCTCTCATCTGTGGTGTGATCTGCGCTAATGTCATTTGTATAACTTTTATTTTAAGTCACTGTTCTTTCACGGAAATGTCACTTTCATCTGAACACTCGTTGATTTGTAGTGGAGCATTCACTTTCTATATGGCGGCTTTTCATTGCCAGTCATTCTCAATTGTCTACGTGTCTTGGCCACCATCTTGGCTGATACAATGGGGACTGAACCAAAGATCTCCAGAGCGAAAAGCACAAGCTGCTGCAGCGTGAACTAAAGCTCCAAGCTGTCTAGCTGGGTTTAGTAACAACTCCTATCCTCTGCGGATCAAACTGGTAACACACTCGCCGCTGGGTTACCCAATGATGGGATTGTAGCGAAAAAAGCTCATCACCAGGAGTGCAGAAACAAAATGCAGCATCTAAAGCAAATATTCTTGATGAATACAATAGGCCAAGGTTTCATTTACACCAGTGTAAATATGGGGTGCCTGTTGACTGAAGCCAGCATAAATGAGATTGGAATTTGTGCTGCTGCTCTTCAGATCATCTGCCGCCTCCAAATAAACACTGAGTTTGAAATCTAGTCCTGGCCAGTGTTAGACCATAAGAGCGTGTCTCCCTCCTGAGTAATAAGTGTATGAATTAAAAAACAAACCTCACAGGAGCACGTCCGGGTGATTAGGAGGCATTGAATGCTCGGCTCAAGCAGGTCCTGCCTTTGACATATTATTTACTGTACCTCAGGAAAATAAAGTCGTGCCGTTTTTAAAGCTCCCATTTGCTCCAGCAGAGATGAGAAGGCTCCAGCTCATTATCAGTCGAATGACTGCTGCTCCCTGGATAGCCCTTAACTGGCTCCATTCCCCTTTGCAGACTGCTCAAACCCAGCCACTTGTCAGCCGTTGTGGGAGTGTACCTCTGTTGATGGCCTGTGCTTCCACAGCCATTATATTCCCTTTCTGCTGGAGATTTGCTTATGTAGGGCTCAGATGCAATGAAATTAAATGTCCCTGCATTGATGAGTGACTGGATTGTTGTTGTTTTTGTGGAATAAACGTGTGTGGGAGTAGTGTGCATTAAACATGGATGAGAGGGTTACTTTCTCCAGGGAGGATGCTGGCCAGTAATTCCAAAGAATTCCACTCTCCCTCCCCCTTTGCCTTCTCTGCAAAAACAAAGGCGGGGGGGGGGGGAGGGAGAGAGAATAAATACACAGGGGTGCTTAAATTCCCAGCTAACTGTTGTGCTCACTGTGCTGATTCAGACACTGAGCTTCCTCATGCAGCGGGAAGCAGCATGAAGCCAGGTTGTGAAGCCACGCTTTTAATCTTCCTTTCTTCTGCTTCCAGTGCCTGCTGTGCGGGGAGCAGAAAAAGCTGCAATAGAAAATGCTAATCAGCCTAGCGGCACTGAGCTCCAGTCTGCTCTCAGCCCCTTCCCTTCCCTCCTCCTCCTTGCCCTACCCAGCTTTCCCTTCCCCTGCCTCCTAATGTGCTCTCATACACAGAGCTATGCAAAGCCAGCCCTTCTGTAGGCTGTGCTGGCAGTATGTGTCCCTGGCTCTGTGTGTGCGTTTGTGTGCACCCATGTGAGCTTCTTTGGCTGCTCTGTAGCTTTGTTTACTCTCAAATTCCCACTGGTGTTACTACCAATCCTGCTGAACTGGTGATAGCACCAGTAGGAGCCCTAGGGTAACGAAGAGCAGGTTTAATTAACACTGTGGTAAAAACACCAGAAGCCACCATAACCTTGTCTACACACCCAGCTCCCACTGGTGCTAAGACCAAGAATTGCACCGGTGGGAGTATTTTGTAACATGCCATACTGTCAACATGGAGTAACATTTTCAAAAGCACCCAAATGAACTAGGAGCCTAAGTGTCACTGGAAGTCAGGGAGTTCGGCTTCAAAATGCCTAAGTCGCTTTTGAAAAATGGGGCTTGGGCTCCTCAGTCACTTAGGCACTTTTGAAAAATTTCCCCACGGCCCACGTTGGTGTAAATGTCTGGCTGTGAGATGGCCACCGTCTTAGCCGACACCAGGAATTGAATGGGGGACCTCCATAGCTGAAAGCCCAACTTGAGCTAAAGAGGCAGCTTTGCAACTGGGCCTGTGACAGACACGTGGATCAGGCACAGAAGAGGAAGGACATGGAACACACGGCTACCCCTGGGTTATATGTGCCTGTGTGAATAGACTTTCAGCCTCTGGGAAGCCTGCCAACATAAAGCAGGGCAGCCCAGAATTTGTCTCCTTTCAATCAGTGTGTGAATGGAAGAGAGTTACCCCAGTGGCCAGCTAACAAAAGGAAATAAATGGTGGGTGGGAGGAGGAGAAATCTATCAATTTGTTTCTGCAATGTAAACACATTGGGCCAGATTCTCAGCAGGGGTAAATGGTTATTGGTCAGGCAAAGTCAGCGTGGTCCTGGCTTCCCATTATGTGTGGCCCACTCCCCTTCCTTCCCCAACAGCCCATACCATTTTGAGTGATCTTGGGCACAGCAGCGCCTTCGTTTTTGTGTCTGAACTGAACGCCTGAAAGACTTACGGGGTGTTTTATTGGCTCTGCCAACGCCACAGCACTACGCTGGGCTACCTACAACAGATCTGAAAAATGTAATTATATTTCTTTATAGGTTGGGACCCCGTTGGGACTGTCACCTGACATGCTGAAGTTACCTCTGAGCCCGTTTTCCCTGCCAGCTTGGGACTTCCAGAACCCTGCCTTGTTGAGCCAGACACGCTAGCCTGCTGCAACCCAGACCCAGGGTCTGGTCCACACCCCCAAAGTTGCAGACTTTAACTAAAAACAGCTCAGCACGTTGCTTGCCTCCAGCACCCAGACACCCAGTTCCCAATGGGATCCAAACCCCAAATAAATCCGTTTTACTCTATATAAAGCTTATACAGGGTAAATTCGTAAAATGTTCGCCCTCTATATCACTGATAGAGAGAGATGCACAGCTGTTTGCTCCCCCAGGTATTAATCACTTACTCTGGGTTTATTAATAAAAAAAGTGATTTTATTAAGTATAAAAAGTTGGATTTAAGTGGTTTCAGGTAATAATAGACAGAACAAAATAAGTCATAAAGTAAAATAAAATAAAACACTCAAGTCTAAGCCTAATACTTTAAGAAACTTTTTACAGATAAAATCTCACCCTCAGAGATGTTCCAAGAAGCTTCTTTCACAGACTTGACTTCTTCCCACTCTGGGCCCAATCCTTTTGCTGGTATAGTCCTTGTTAGTTCCAGCAGACATCTTAGGTGGTAAGCAGGGGTTTTCTCATGACCGGGACCCCTTTGTCCTGCTCCACACCCTTTTATAGCTTTGGCACAAGGTGGGAATCCTTTGTCTCTCTGGGTCCCACCCCTCCTTCTAAATGGAAAAGTACCAGGTTTAAGATGGATTTCATTATCATGTGACATGGTCATATGTCACTGTAAGACCTCATTCTTCATTACCCACCTCCGTACACCAGAAGGCTTGCAGGTAAATAAACCCATTCACAACCAATTGTCATAGTCAATGGGCACCATCAAGATTCTAAGCCATCATTAATGGCCCACACTTTGCATAATTACAATAGGACCTCAGAGTTATACTTCATATTCCTAGTTTCAGATACAAGAATGATACATTCATACAAATAGGATGAACACACTCAGTAGATTATAAGCTTTGTGATGATACCTTGCACGAGACCTTTTGAATAAAGCATATTCCAGTTACCTTATAGTCACATTCATAAGCATATTTCCATAAAACATTATGGAGTGCAATGTCACAATAGGCACTTAAAGTGTTTTCTATACTCAATTCTATTTGATTTGGCTATGTCTGTCCACTCTGTAGAACTGTGAGAGAGACTCAGACTAAAGCTTCCAAAATGAGCACAGTTCAGAGCCATGTTTGAGATGGATAAGCAAGGTGAGACGGAATAGGAAAGACAAGATAGTCACGGTATCCCTGGGTGGGGCAGAAAAGACTCGCCGTCCCAGGAACCCCCATGCCCTGAGGAGGACCTGACAAGGAGACTTTTTCCTATGAGAGTTGGTAGGGCCTTTAGACATGATAAAAAAGGATCAGTTAGCTATCAAATTCAGTTTCTTTATGGCATAACTCTGATCTTACCCTGGTTTTATGCTAGTGAAACTCCACTGACTTCATTGTTGTTACTCCTGATTTACACCGGTGCAAGTGAGATTGGTTAGCACAAAGCACCACTTGATTTAGGCCCTGGAAATAGGTCATAAGTGGTTTATAGGTCTTGTGCGGATCTCAGCACAGGGCTGAATTTCACCCTGAGTGTTTTAACTCTGTCTGTATCTGTTGGGCCTTTCTTAGCGCTTCGACAGTTGTATATTAGCATTATAAATGGCATTATACCAGTTGGTGAGAAACGAATCAGGCCAAATATGTCTCTTCTGTATTCCTGGCTGTTTGATACGACAGGTGGCTACATCTGAGTTGCTTTCTGCTGTTGTTTTCCTTCCTCCCAAAGCTAGACAGAGTTTCTCTCCCTCCCGTTATAGTGAGAACAGTGGTAGTTAGGTCTCTCATGTGGCTACTGCCAGCAACTCGGTCTGCACATGGATTGTTCTTGCACACTTCCCCAGAAATGAATCCATTCTGGCCATCCATCATCACCACAGGCAATCTAATTACAGCCCTGTCTGAAAAGGAGAGGCTCATTTATAATAAAGACTGCATTATGGAAGTGTAATACCTTGAACTACATTTTACATTTTTTTTTAAGAAAAGGAAATTAATTAATTGTCTTGTGCATAGAAAAAACTCCTGAGGTTGCCACGTCTGCACCTCTCTATGCATTCCCTCCCCCTGAGTGCCTGCTGAGCAACAGTGAAATGCTAAAATTATTATGGCCTGGAAACAGTCTCAAAGGCTGTTGTTTGTTTTCAACAACAGAGGAATATCTCAGAATGCAGCCTGCCCCTCTGCCCTGTGGGACTGTTCCTAATTGCATACAGCATGCTGTAAAAAAGCATTCAAAATGCACCGGATGGCAAGCAGAATTAAACATGAGGAAAAGAACACATGTACAGCACACCCCCAGCTTTAGCAGAGCCAACCTGTTGTAAGAATGCACCTTTCTGAGAACACAAAAGTTTATACTGGAATAATAGGACAAATCTCTTAAGAACATAAGAACGGCCATACTGGGTCAGACCAAAGGTCCATCTAGCCCAGTACCCTGTCTTCCGACAGTGGCCAATGCCAGGTGCCCCAGAGGGAATGAACAGAACAGGTAATCATCAAGTGATCCATCCCCTGTTGCCCATTACCAGCTTCTGACAAACAGAGGCTAGGGACACCATCTCTGCCCATCCTGGCTAATAGCTATTGATGGACCTACCCTCCATGAATTTATCTAGTTCTTTTTTGAACCCTGTTATAGTCTTGGCCTTCACAAAATCCTCTGGCAAGGAGTTCCACAGGTTGACTCTTATTGGCATATGCCCAACAAAACGACAAGGGATTGGGGCCAGATCCTCGGCTGATGGAAATTGACAAAGCTCCACTGAAATCAGCTGATTTTCACCAGCTGAAAAACTGGCCCATTGTATCCAGCCTGACACATCCACCTTTTCTTATGCTGATGCCCACTGACTTGAGCGAGCAGACCTGTTAATGGGGCTGCTCAGATATGAATAAGAGTTGCCCAACTGGAGTTGTTATCACTATTGGAAATGGGTCAACACTAAAACCATTCATCCAAATTGACCCAACTGCTGCAGAGAGGTGGTCTTAACACATGGCTCTGTTGATGTGTTCAGGGGGGTGCTGGGTAGTCATTTATCTCCCTTTCGTGTAGGGAGGGCAGGGAACGGAAAGGGACTAAGGCCCCAGTCTTCCAAAGAGGCCTGGATAGGTGGACCTTTGCACCCACAGAGAGTCCAACTGAAGTGCAGATGGATCCCTTTATAGGACAGGGGCCTAAATCTGGATGTGACAAAAATGGGAGTAATAAACAACTGAAAGACTGGGAATGGGAGAGGTAGAAGGACTGTAGTGATAAGATCACATACCAGCTAATGCATGTATATGTCTCAATACCACTATTTTTATTTGACTTCTTAATGGCACTTACTGCACATGGCTTTTATTACAGGCTCTCAAATGTAACTTTGCAATGTTCACCATGGCATTTTGCATGCCTTTACGCACATTTTTGCAACTGGTGCTGGGTTTTGTGAATGGTCCTATATGTATTTTTGATGCTGGTTTACTGTGTAGCTCTCGTATGAATTTTGCAATGTTAATACTGAGTTTTGTATGTTTGTTTCTATGTGTTTTGATTCCCTTGGTAGTCTTTAATGCAAGATTCATTTAAAAGAGAAAAGGAAATTATTATTTCAGTAAGAGAGCCCCACATGAGCAGGAGAAATTGGAAAATGTAAATTTGGAAAATGTAAATCACTCCAATTTGGGAACAGATCCTCTGCTGGTGTAAATTCATGCATGGAGCTGATTTACACCAGCTCTGGCCCCATATTCCCGATGGCCACAATTTCAAAGCCGACATTAGAATAACTCCTGGTTTTGTGTTTTGCAAAAGTAAAAGCTGACAGTGAGGTTTTGCAAATTCAGATGCCCTTTTGATTTGTAATTCACAACCCTGTAGTTCAGGTTATATCAGTACTTTAAAGGATACACCCTTTTGGCTTCATTCTGATCTCCCGTATTCTGGTGTGAATCTAGAGTAACTCCAATTAAATCAATATAGTCAGACTGGTATAAAACCGGTCTAAGCAAGTGGAGAATTAGGGCTTGTGTACATGGTGAGTCAGTGCACAGCAAGCCAGAGTGTGAATCTACAGTGCACTAGCGTGCCACATATCATGTGGGCCTACTACTGTTGATCTAAACAGGAGCTAGAATTAACAATGGCCAGGAGTCTTGGTCTCAGATTCGCCTCCCTTCCTGTATCTATCTCGGGGGGTTTGTGTTCCCAGATATGACTCAGACAGGATAAAGGTACAACAAGATTTATTAATGTGGTGGCAAGGACTCCCCAGGTAACAAGGTGAGACGGATAATAAACCAAGGCAGGCTGTATCAATAGGGATCTATATACAAGGATCAAAATGACAATGACACTACCATCTCTAGCAGCTTGATCTGATGATGCCTTCTCCTCTTCTGGATTCCTCAGACGGAGACAGGACCTGCAGGCAGAACCAGATGAACGTCTTCTCGGGTAAAATAGAAGTATTCAGATAATTAAATCTCTCCCCCTCCCTTTACCTGCATTGTTGTGTGTGGGGCAAGTGATTGCTATAGGAGAGGAATTATTTGGGTGTAGGTAAGTATACTGCCTGCTTAAGACAACCCTTGTGGGGTGAATGGCCTACCCTGTTAACCCTCAGCCCCTTGCTCTGCCTCAAACAGACAACAACAAGACTCTGCCACTCAGGCGGGCAGCCCCAATCTCATCTGAGCACCGCCTTATCTAGATTTAGGGTTGCTAGGCAGATTAGCCGATGACAGTGATCATCTTTTTCCACCTGAACATAAAAAAGGCGCCAAATTCAGAGTGAAGAGGGGGCAAGCAGGGCTTACAAAATGGATGCCTAGTTGTCCTTTAGACTGGGGATCCAAGATGGCCTTAGGATTTTTACCTTTACACTTCCACTCACTAAAAGTTCTGTAGTGCGCTGTGCCTTACTCCCGTTTCAAGCAGCAGTAGATCAAAGCACATCAAGGAACTTTTAATGTGCTGAAGTAGGGTCAAAACAACCAGTGAGCATGCAGCAAGCTAGCATGCTGTACAGTCAGACCATGGCTTGCTGTGCACTACAACCCCTCAAGCCATTTGTTTCTCGGGATAAGAAAATTATCCTTGACAGAACTTGACTCCCCCCGCTTCTTCCCCTAAAATTAAATCTTAACCTGAGAATTTTGACAGTTTGTATTTGATCGATTTGGAATTTTTGAGTGAAAACATGCAAACGAACAAAAATAACTGTTTTCCTATGTCTTGTTCATGCTCATATAATAAAAAATGGAATAATTTAAAACAATGAAATGTTGCTGTACTGTGTAATACAGCCCATAGCTGTTTGCCATGCAAAATGAATGAGCACACAAGCAAAAAGAAAGGTGCTATGCAAAAAATGTACGAACATGAGTTGACATTTATATACATCAAATGGCTCCAAAAGTGCTTCTGACCCTGATTTTACAAAGTAGACTGATCAAATTCTGCACTAGTTACTCCCTATGTGTAATTTTGTGGGATGTACATCAGTGTAGAAGTTGGTGCTGTGTATGTGTGTGCGTGCGTGTGTAGACATAGCCAGAGAGAGCTGACTTTGTCAACTTAGATTTAAGGTTATGCAAATACATTTCCTACCAACAAAATCATGGCACATAAGGGAAACTTCCAATTAAAGCAACACTGACATTCAGGCTTTTCTCAGTTCACAAGTCTTCTCAGCCTAACAAGTCCTCATCTTGTCACACACCAACCAACCCAAGAATCAGCCCGCACGTGGGGACTGCCAGTTTCGCTAGCCCTTGTGATTTCATCACAAGGCTCATGGTACTGGTTATTTTTCTTAAAGCCCAGCTCCTGGATTCATAGGATTACGTGGAAGTCTCAACTTTCATTAAAAATGGTTGCTGAAAAAAAGCTTGAAAACGTGTTCTGAGTGCACCCGGAAGGCTCAAAAACCAGAAGAGAAAGTCCCCCAAATGTATTAGTTTTTACAAAATCTCAGAATTTTTAAGTGAATCCCATTATTTTGGCGGCTCTGGCTCATGATTTTTGAACACATGGGACTGGCAACACTGGGCTGCAGTCTGGGACATTGGCCTGGCTGGTGCACCAGGTTCCAGGATCTGCTAGGCTCTGCAGGAGTGCCCACTGCAGGGCAGCCCCATTGTTTTGCAGCGCAGGCTCTGGGCTTGTGAGCCATAGTAGGACGGTTGGGGATGGAGAAGGCAGAGAAGTGCTGAGCTGCTCTTGAGCCTTCTCACCTAGGCTACCTGCAGCCTCTCCTTTCTGGGCTTCAACTCTTACTAGCTCCAGCACTTTTCTTCTCGGCTGGGAAGCTCATATCTAAGGTCAGATTTTGGCTCCAAGTTGTTAAAGTAACTGATTACAGTAACAGGTTACTTTGAAACTATATAATCTGAATTATTTTTCAGGATGATTTGGATTATTTTCAGTTACTTTCCTTAGTAGTCCTTTCATTCCAGTCCCCATGGGTGAGGAGGCCATGACAATCCTACTATGCAATAGGGCCATAGTGGCTCCATGCAGTCTCCCCTGTATAACACAGAAGGACCCACTCCAGCCTGTTCCAAATGCTACTATCAAAAAAAATCATCTCTCTCATCATTTTCAGCAATGGTTCCATTTTCTAACATACACCAGCCTATTCCATCATGTCTAAATTCGGTTGCACGCTCTTCTTTCTTCTGTAAAGCACTTGTGCACATTTTGGGTACCTTTTAAAATGATTAGTAATAACAATAACACCAATGAAAGGAATTTAAAGGGATCAGGAATTGAGCACTTTTAGGAAATCAGTTATGAATAATGTAGGCTCCTGCTTCTAATGCACCACATCCTTGGACTTGGAGCTACAATCAGAGAAAGAACAAAAGAAATGCCAGCAATTAAGGTATTTCTTACAAATGATTTTTGGCCTCTGCTTCCTGTGTCCAGGCCAACCCAGCAAAGAAATGGAGTGGGATTTACTGCAGATGTAAATCTGAAAGGCCCAGATGAGCTGCAAGTTTCTCAGCTACCAGAATCCCCCTCAAGTTTCCTTCTCTTCCCATCCCCATCCCAACCACCCTTTTGGATGGGGCTGCTGCATCGCTGGAAGAGAACCAAAATATTCATTCAGAGCAGCAAAAGTCAGTTAAAAAAAAATTCCCCAGTGAATGTCACACTGTTGTTAATCAGATTGAGAGCTGATTAGGAAAATAAAAAAAAATTGAGATAAATGCTTTGCATAATTTGGCAGACTGCTGTACGTGTACGTGTGTGTGTGCATGCATGTGCTTATGGGCTCTTTCATCAGCCTGGTGAATTTAATCCATCACTGCAAGAGAAGCACTTTTGCATTCATAGAATCATAGAATATCAGGGTTGGAAGGGACCTCTGGAGGTCATCTAGTCCAACCCCCTGCTCAAAGCAGGACCAATCCCCAACTAAATCATCCCAGGCAGGGTTTTCATTCCTGTTATTGATGCAAGTCAGCAGTTGTCTTGTACGGGTCTGGCAGGATGGAGAGGGGGAGTGAGAGGAAGAATCCTGCTCCCAGAGCTTAGCAATAGGAGCAAGATTGGAGGCAGGCTTGTTGAAACCCAGGGCACTGTATTTTGCCTCGCTGCCTGACTTGGAAATTGCAATAGCGTTACATTTTTACAGCAGGAGAGAGGGGAAACTGGGGGAGCTGTGGTACCTCAGAACCTGGGAATGGGCTTACTGTTAGACGTGCCAGATTTTTGGAGAGCCAGGGCCATTAAAAAATAAACCAAGCCTACCCAGTATCGCCTGCTCCATTCACTGAATCTAAAAGACAAAACTGTGTTGTTTCTGAAGGGCAAACAGGCTGCCAGTTCCTCCGGTGGTGTAAATCATAGTCGATGGAGTCACATTGATTTACACCTGGCTCCTTCTCACTGGAGGAAATCCCTGCTGCTCGCAGATCTCCCACATGTACCTATGCACTGCCTAAGGCCACCTCTACCTTCATTTGCTCATGCCGTGTCCTCCTGAGTTTGATGTACTAAGAGTAGGCAGGGGAAGGATCAGCCAGAGAAGTGGAGCACCAATGCTTGCATGTTTTTCTCCAGGTAATAGGGGCAGTTCTTTTCTTTCTTCACTGCACCCCTCCTGCACTGTCCCCCCGCTGCCGCCTCCTCTCCTCACTGTTTCCAGTGTGAATGGTTTCTTGGGAGCATGAAGTCCAGGTTGGCTGCTCCATTCAAATCTAGCCTCATTTTGTTGCTGCCACTGCCAGACTACCTCCTCACTTTGGCTGGCTCCAAATTAACTTGTTGCACTCCCAACAAATGCAGAAGGCCAGATTCAGCCTTTGTGTAAGTGGGTACTTCTCCATTGACTTCAGTAGAGTTGGATGCATCTTGAGGGTTGAATTTTGCCCATATCTTTGATTCTTTATTTTCTCCAGGAAGGGGAGGGCCTCTGAAACTCCAATAATGTCCTTAAGAGTAGGTCTGTCTGGAGAATGGAATATTCAGTTTGGCTGCAGGTCTGGGGGGGATTAAAACAGTCAGTCCTAGGAGCAAGAGATTGGAGACCATGGTAGTATGAAAAGAAGCTTGATCTAGATCTAGTGGTTAAAGCAGGGGAGGTCTGATTGCCATGTAAGGCTCTGCCACTGACTCTGCCATTGACCTTGGGCAAGTCATTTAACTTCCATTTTGTCTCTCTTTTCTTATTGGTAAAACGGTGCTGAAAATATGCACAAGGCTGGATTAAAGAATTTTGGGGCCCTGTGCACTATGGCAATTAGGGACCCTCCACCATCTCTGGCCCTGGGGGCTGGGAGGGCAGGTCCTGCCCCCCAGAGTGGGAGGCTGTTGGAGAGTGAGCCTGCCTGCAGCGGCTTCTGTCTCACAAACTGGCCCAGCTCCCCACTTCAGCCTGTTGGCTCTTGTCACATCATGCAGGTGACCCCCCACCTTATCCCCTTCCTGGTCCTGAGTTGTTTGTGTGTGTGTGGTGTTTCCCCCGATGGTTAGGGTGCCCCCCTGACATCAGGGTCCTGTTCAACGGCACTGAGTGCACATTGATTACTCTTGGTCTGAATATGCACTTGTCCTGCAAGAGTGTTGGGAGGCCTCATTAATTAATGTCTGTAAAATATCTGGAGATCACTGCAAACCCTGGCATATCTCCTGCCTTTGCAGCACATGCCAGGCTGGAGGGGCCCACAAGTTCATGGGCCCTGCAAGAACCAGGAGAAGAGTAAAGGTCCAGGAACAGCCCCTCCTCTGCACTGACTGGGAGTTCCCCCAGCTGGACTGATGCCACAGGCGCAGCAAAGCACAGGAAGGTTCCTTCAAAAATTGCCAGCCTGTGCCTGTCCCTTCCCTCAGCTCTCATGGTGACCCCCGGACCAGCAGATCTACCCAGAACAGCAGCAGAGAGTGGTGACTTTTTTCCAAGGCCTCTGCCAAACACAGAGCCACCAATGAATGTAGGACAGGGACAGGGAGAGGGAGAGGCAGAGAGACACAAGGGTAAGGAAGTAAGTGGGAGCATATTTTGGGTGGCTGAGGGAAAAGGAAATACTTCAAAGCTGTCTGTGTGTGTGTTGATGAGCTCACTTTGATTGGCATTTGAGTTCTATCCAAATGTTGTCGCACCTTGAACCTGAAGGATGACGTTGTTATATGGGGGAGATAAAGATTTTTATGTCCGGTGCAAAGTAACAGCTTGATAGAAATGATAAAACTAAAATATTAGGTGAACTAAAATTTGCTGAAGGACCGGGTCCTCAGTTGGTGTAAGTCATCATTTACCGTGTAAATCATAACAGTCCCTTCTGACTTTAATATCTATTAAAATTGGCATAACTGCATTCAGTTCAGGGGGGGCTGCTGCGATTTATGCCAGCTGGGGATTTGGCCCGATGTAGGCACATTCTGTTACACACAAATTAGAATTCTCTCTGGCACAGCGGCTCAGCATCCAGACGGGCTCGGCTGGCTGAAATGTTCTGAGCCTGCACTGCGCTCTTCTAATTCTCATGAAGCCCAGAGAACAACAGGATCTTTTGTTCTGGCTGTTCTCTTACTTTTCCTCAGATGTTACATCTTTGCATTTGCTTTGCTTCTATGCTGTGTTTATAGCACCACTGTTGCACGACATGTGGCATGAAACTGGGGGAGTGGCTGTGCTTTAGCCAAGAAAAGCCTTTGGTGGGCTTGGATAAGCTAACTTGTCCCGTCAGATGTGGTTTAAAAAATGCTATCGGAAAATGCCTCTGTGCACCTTGCGTTTTTGTGTGCAGCACACTCCGAGGCTGTTAACGTCTGGATCCTAGGCATAGCAAGAATGCACAGCAAGCATGGAATCAGCCAATTAACAGAAACGGAGTCTTACTGCATGAGATGAAGGGATCTCTCTTTCTGGCTGGGGTGCTAGTGGCCGCTGCTGAGAAATTAGAAGCAGGGTGAACAAATCAGTTTCATAGCATCGGAAAAAGTTGGAAGAGGTATCCCAGAACAAGGACTTTTGTAGCCCATAAGGAGATTCAAGGTTACTCAGGTTTCTTTTCAGGTAGAACAGCAAATCACCATAAAGTCTCCAGAGTTTGATTCAAAGTCATTGGTCTCACACAGCTTTTACTGAGGCCTTTGCTGATAAGCAGAAGCTGTGGTAAGGCTACGCTGACACTTGTCTTATGTCCTGTTTTCTGGTGCTTGGAGCTTTCTGAAAAAATGATTATTCTTTCATGCTTGGCCTCAGCTCAGAAGTAAATTCATTCATCATATATTTTTGAGTTGCAGCATGGGAGAGAGGGAAAAACAAACATTTTCTGCTGTAAAAGGTGTTTAGAGTCTCATGCAAGCAATTCAAAATTGTCTGAACTTTCCAAGTCAGGAATTACCAGTGGTCTTGTTCGCACCAAGTAGCATAATAAATAAATAAATAAATAATATAAAAGTTAGAAGCCACTGAACAATTGATTTTTGCACAAGCTCAGTACAAAATTTTCACTAAGTTTAGAGTTAGGATGGTACAACTCACAATAAATAAATATATATGTGAGACTATGAAATAACATACATATATAGGGACAAATTCCGCTCTTGATTAAAACAACTAACTCTACACTGAAAACTGGGGAAGTTAAGGTTATTGGCCGCATGCTTTTACAACTTCAAAATTTCATTAAACACAAAATTTAGAGGATTCGGGATTTTGGAGGGCTGCTTTTTGAGAGTTGGGGTGGGGGGATTGTTTTGTTTGCTTGCACATCAACTAGTAAAATTCACTTCCAACATGACATTTTTTGTCCTGAGATATTTTTGTGGATGTGCCTTGGCAGCCACCTTTAGCAATTTTGACTTGTGAGTATGGGAACGTCTACAGTGCAGCCGGGAGTGCGATTTGCAGCTTGTGTAGACATACCAGTGCTAGCTGTACTCTAACCAGCTTGCTAAGAATGGAAGTGAGGAGGTGGTGGTGTGGGCTTCAGCACTAGCTGCACAAGTGAGTAGGTACCCAGCGGGGTATGTACAGCCTGTGCTGAAGACCACACCACTGCATCCTCTCCTCTATTTTTAGCAAGCTAGCTGGAGTACAGCTAGCCTGGGTATATCTACACAAGCTGCCATTCCCGCCTCCAGCTCTAATAGATGTGCCTCTAAAAGAGCAGAGTGCTCAATGCAAAAATATGCAGCTTCCTCCCCCACCTTCCCCTATGCGCTGCTCCTTTTAGTAGAGCAGTAAAAAAAATGTACTACATAGACCAGGCCCCTGAGCTGCTCTGTCCTGTGCCAGCATGGTAGCTCGGGGACCCTGGGCTGGTCTGCACCACTCCTCTCTCCCCGCATAACGAAGGACAGATTTTTACCCCAAAGTTTCATATACAAATAAGCCTGCCTGTGTGCCTTACACAGGATCATCTTGAGAGGAAAGCCGGTCCATTTGGTTTCAGAATGAGCAGTCTTTCACTGATTGCAGCTTTGACTGCAGCCACCCAGGCTGGCTAAATGTCAAGTTTCTGTGAGCTAGGAGTGGTTCCCAAAGGTCTTCATCCCACTCACTTCTGACCTGTGCTGGCTTGCTCCAGTTGTGGTTCACAAGGCTTTTATGGGAAGCACTTCAGCAGTAGCTGTTTACAGTGAGGTGGCCTGTGTCTCACTCGGTCCTCCTCCTTTGATGCCGTGCATACTAGAGCTGGTTGAAAAATCTCCAGTAGAATCGTTTTCCATCGGAAAATGCTGATTCGATGGAATCAAAACATTTGGCAGGAACATGGCCATTGCATCTGTAAACGGGGGAATGGTCTTGCTATTGTGGGGAACTTTCCTGGCTTATACACTACCCCGGTGAAGTGGGCTAGCAAAAGGATCTGAGTCCTCGCTCCCACTTCCTTTACCCAGAGGCCTGCCTGACCTCAAGGGCTCCCCTTCCACTCTCCTGTGTGGCAGAGTCTTTGTAACCCCAACAAGGCTGGGCCCAGGATTCCTGGGGGCTCGACCCCCAACCTTGTTGTGGTCGCTTAGGGCAGGGGCTAGGGTATCTCCACTCTGGAGTGCTCTCTCTGCACTGGACGCTTCCCTGACCCACTGATCATTACATACAGTTCAAAGGAAATACAATGTGTTAAACAGGAATAAATTAAAAAAAAATAAGGAAAAAATGGGAAAGGCTAAAGGAAAACATAGAACAGCGCTCTGTGGCATGTGGACATCACAATCAGCCGTCTCTGGAATGTCAGGGCAGGTCACAGTCTGTTCCTCACACATCCCAGGCCTCCTGCCTAGACCCTGGCTGTGCTGCAGGGGTGCTGCGAATCGGACACTTGCTCTGGTGGTGGCCACATGCCTTCAGGCTCCAGGTTGCAGGACCCTCCTTCCCAGTGTCAGCTCCCCTCCAGCCCCATCAGAGTTACGATCCCCCTCCAAGTCTGGCCTGCAAGGCCTGTTGGCTGGGGGCGTCTCCCTGCGCTGGGCCCACTGCCTAGGGTCCCCCCTCACTGTCCCCAGCTGCTGTCGCGCACCCTGCTCCAGACTGCTCCAGCTCCAGCTCCAGCCCTACTCTGCCTCAGCTCCAGCTCCACTCTGCCTCAGCACTGCTGCTGCTCTGCCTCCAGCCCCCCTGGCTGCTTTTCTGGCCCCTCTGTGTCTGGTTGCTGCGGCTCTCCTCCCAGTGCAGATCTGCTCTCTCAGCTGCTTCTCTGGCTCTGCTCCCAACACTGCCCTGCTTCCTGGGCTGCTTCTCTGGCTTTTGTTGCTGCGGCCCTGCTCCCAGCACGGATCTCCTGCCTGGGCTGCTTCTCTGGTTCTCTCTGGATGGTGTGGCCCTGCTCCACAGCTCAGCCCAGGCTCCTACTCTCTCCTTAGCTTGACCCCACTGGCCCTCTCTGTTTCAGGCAATTCCAGCTCAATCCCACCCCCGCCCCCCTGACTCCCTACTCCCTCATTAGCCTGCCCACCCTGTCAATCAGTCTGACCTAGAGCATTGGCCTCTCCCTAATGTTCCTGGGGACTGTCAGTCTCAGGGTCCTGATTTCCCATCGACCCTTCCCCTTCCTCTTGGTACTG
Source organism: Natator depressus (assembly GCF_965152275.1). Lineage (NCBI taxonomy): Eukaryota > Metazoa > Chordata > Testudines > Cheloniidae > Natator > Natator depressus. The sequence continues at coordinate 150,401,375 of NC_134234.1, forward strand.
GGAGCTAGCCAACCAAAAAAAACCAACTGAGTTTTAGTACGGGGCCAACAGTCCCCTTACACATCAACTCTTTTGACAGAAACCAGGCAGGCAGGCTTTGCAGCTCGTTTGCCAGCTGACTGGATCCCCAAATCCCCAGCTGCTCATTGGGCAGATGGGCTGGCTCCCTGTCTGCTTATCTCCCCAGGCACAGCATACCAGCTCCCCTGCTGCCTGCCTGGTGCGCAGGCTGATCATCTCCCCAGCTGCCTGGCTGGCAGATGCCAAGACAGGAAATTGTGGAATGTTGATGTCTCGTTCCGCATTGGAATAAAATGAAACATTGTGAGCCCCAAACATCCCATGAAATGAAAATTCTCTGTTTCATCCAGTTCTAGTCAATATTTGCCTCATACAGGGGCAGATATGGGCCTGTGTTTCAAGGTTAAAATCTACTCTTTTATTAATTCCTTACTCATCCTTCAGAAATTCCTCATTCTGCTTGTAACATTTGCATAAAGATTCTGGTCCTGCAAGATGCTGATGCCCTAACTCAGAAAAGCTAGTAAATGCTTACTGTCTATTGCTAACTAGGAATGGATTGCTGAATCAGGTTCTGAGAGCATCCACCTAGGTGCTGAGGGTCTCCTGTAGGGACAGGTGTAGGGCATCCTCAGTGCCCAGTCCTTGTACTCCCCCATCTGTTGTCTCTTGTCTTATACTTAGATTGTAAACTCTCTGGGGCAGGGACTGTCTTTTTGTTTTGTTTGTACAGCACCTAGCACAATGGGATTTGTTCCCTGACTGGGACTTCTAGGTGCTACAGTAACACGAATAATATTAATAATAATATTGACTTCAATGGGAATTGAGGGTACCCAGCTCTGTCCAATCAGTGCTCCGCATCTCACAGGATCAGGCCCTCTGTGAATGTAGACAGGTGCTATTCAGTATCTTTACAGATGCTGGAGTAGAGGAGTTTTAAACAGGAACCTAATGTGAATTTGTTTTGTCTTTGTGACATTTAACTTCTCCTTGTAATAAGCCACTTCTGCTTTTATCAAGTAGACGCTAGTGAAACCTCCCCCCTGCAAACTTCAGTGTCTTCTTTTTCAGTCAGAGAGCTGTGCAGTAAGGGATGTGGCTTTGCTACTGCCCCATGTGCAGGGTACATATTCAAAGGTTTGAAGAAGCTGTTTCCTTTCTGAGACCTTAGTACACCATACAGCAGATGAAAGTTTGGAGTCTGCAGCAGAGAGAGAGAAGTGGAATGAAACCCTGGCTTCCTGCTGCCCCAGCTGAGCTACTGAGACATAAAGAGTGAAAGATTCTCTTCTAAGTTGGTTGTGCTGTGGACGTGTCCCCTGCTTGTTCCCTAGGCAGAGAAAGTGTCCAGCTGCTTGTGTTGTGAGTTCCAGTCTAGCAATGACCAATTCAAATAGTGGCTTCCAAGTCTGCAGCTGGTTGCATAAGGCCCCCAGGACATGGGCTTCCAACACACCACAGAGCAGATGCAATACTAGTATGATGTTTCCTGCTCATGGTTCAATTCTTCAGAGTGTGGGGTACCAGCAGCCTCATGCTCACAGAAGGATCCGTGGTGAAATTACCTTGAGCCATTTCCTGGAGGTACAGGATGACTCCCCTTTTACTGCATCCCTGTCTGGGGCAACTTCCAAGTTCATCACTTCTTTTCTGGAACAAGAAACCTCTATCCAGTCTTCCCTTAACTCCTTCCACACACACCCTATTCCCTCCAATGGGATTGCACCCTCCCCTCATGACAGTCATTCATGCACACAACAAGGGGGAGGTGATGGGGAGAAGGCCATACGCTGAACCTGGGACCTCATAGCTCTATTGAATGGCCTTCCAGAGAGCCGCATGTGTACTTGAGCCAGCCCTGTCTGTTGTTTGCAGCTGCAGTACCTGCCCCATGACCACTGTAACACATGCTAACTCCTGAAGGCACACCGCACCCTGGCCTGTGTGATGGGCAGGGATGTAGGTATGTCATGGGGCTCGTGGACAGTCGCAGAGTCTGTGGTTTTTTTCAGAGCTATTCCTCAGCCTTGTAACTCTTTTCCTTTTTTTTAACTATCAGTTTTGAAGTGCTGCCCACTGATGGGAGAGATGTCACCTTGCACCGCTCCAGGCAGGGTGGAGAGAGGTCCTGCTGCTGTCTGTCCCCCACCACCTTGCACAGAGGTGATGACTCCACTGCTTGGTGAGAAACACAGCAGCATCCACTCCAGGCTGCTTCCCCCCATGCCACAAAGCTGATTCCAGGAGAAGGAAGAGCCACAGTGTTTTAAACCCAGAGGTATGAGGCAGAGAAGATCTTCATCCTCTCTTTGGGCCATACAACTGGCCCTTCTTTAGGAGTGCCTCCCTCCCCCTGGGAGACATCACCCCTCACTCAGCTTAAATCTGCCTCTGAACACTGGTTTGTAAAACATGCTACATTTTCAGTGCCCTGTAACTCTTCTCCCCCTCTCCGCATTGTGCTGAGGTCATGGCACAAACCATTTCCTCCAGTCTGAGCATTATGTTTCTCAGTTTTATAGTTAATATTGAATCTCTAAATTGGATTCCTTGCTATCTTCTCTCCTCCTGCAATAACCTAGAACATTAGGTTGACATTCCTCTGGCCAAAAAGTGCAGAACTGATTACTGTGCAAAACCTTGAGAAAGCAGAGCAGGATGGGATCCTTCAAGCAGAAAAGTGTGTTATAATATGAAGCTATTATTACACAATCTGGGTTTTAATTAACTACTTTCCTGTTTTGCTTACTACTTGCTGACTTAGCACCTATTTTGTTTTTAGATGAATGTGATAAGAGCAGATGATATTATTTATCACAATAAATTTAGCATGATATAAAAGCGTGTTATTTTCTTTATTGATTACAGGCTAAAGCTTCCTAGCTAGCATTGCTGAAGAAAAGCTGATTCTGTATTCCAGATAAATGCTGAGTTAAAACTTTTGCTCACATTCAGAATGTTGGACAAATCAGAAATGGCTACAATGTAATACAACAGTTTGGCTAGTTGTGATTGTTAACCACTTTACATGAAATATGCCCCACTGTGTAATACAAAACCTTTCAGGTTTTCATCTTTCCCCTTGATAGTGTGTGGATTGTTTTAGTAACATAGGATAAATACTTATTGCAAACCTAAATATATAGAAAATCCAGACAATGGGTCAGATCCTCAGCTGGTATAAATTGGCATAGTTCCATTGACTTCAGTGGAACTACTTCTATGCATAGAAATAATTTTGTCCATTCCTGCAATCTCCGAGCTCTCAATCAAAGTTGTCATTCTTTTTACATGAAAAAAAATCAGTCCCCATGACTGTGGCATAAAAGACTACACAGGAGCAAATTTTCAAAAGTAAGAAAGACTAGAATCACTGAGCCTGATTCTCCACTGCCCTGCTCTTTGTACGCTCATTTATACCTTTACCTCATTGGGTGTAAGGCACTATCAGGTCAAAATGGTTGCGATTAAAACTCACATGGTATAGGTGTGACTGACTGCAAGATAGTAAAGAATCAGATCCAGCGCCTAGGAATGTTATCAAAACACACCTGGATGCCAAATTTAATTTTCACTTTGTTTGATCGTTACAGGTTACTGGGGAAAATACAAATTCTGCTGTCAATTATGCTGATGTAAATTTGGAATAAGGGCCAAATTCTTATCTCACTTACACCAGTGTAAATGGAGATCAGCTGAAATCAGTTGTTACTTTGGATTTAAACTACTGAAATTCATAGCAGAATGTGGCCATTCTATCTTTTACACCAGATGTACAGAAGCACTTGCAAATATAAATGTGATTCCTGCTTTAGCTTATCTCTTATTGTGCTGTTTATTGCTGCACACTTATCATGCAGTACATTGCTGATGACTAGACCTTGGACTGGCTTGCTATATGGGGAGGGCTGCATTCTATCTTTAGAGCCTGGTCTCACTAAGTGAACCTAAGGAATGAAAGTGCATTGCATGTGCAGGGACCGCTGAGTCAGCCTTGAGAGTTACAAGAAGATGCAAAAAATATAATTGCTCCAGTGGTACCTTAGGCAAAGGTGTGGTGCAGCTAACAAGTGCCCAACATTTATACAGAAAACAAGACTTCAACCTCAGCTATGTTGGAAAACAGACTTTACATGCTCTATAATCTTTTGCTACACTTTCCCTGCTGTGGGACACTCCCCAAATGTCTCCTGGGAATATTGTGGGCTGGTGGGATGATGCGCCTTCTGATCAATTTATCTTCAGCTTGGGTGAAGATGCCAAAACCCAATGCAGCAAGAATTAGAACATTACAGACTGATGGGACTGAAGAAGTACAAAAGAGGTGTTCAGCTGCCTTTGCACCCACCACCATGCTTGGGTTCTGCCCCGTGCTCGGTTCAGCCAGAGGTGAGGAGCAAGTATCTAGTCCTGTAGCAGGGTGGGCTCCATTCCTGCCTCTGTGCACCACAGACACCATCTCAGACTCCACTGGCTGTGTATCCACTGGGCCACCAACACCCTCGCAGACCCATACAACTGTACTGTTTACACAATATTCCCTATGGCTTAGGCTGTCTCCTCAGGACCTGAGAGGAGCCGAGGTCTCTTTTGCCTGAGACCTCTACGAGATTGGGCTCAGCTAGCCCTGTTACCCTCCCACAGCACATCCTTCCTGTTCCTCTTTATCAGTAGGGCCCTACCCAATTCACGGTCCATTTTGGTCAATGTCATGGTCATAGGATTGAAAAAATCATAAATTTCATGATTTCAGCCATTTAAATCTGAAATTCCACAGTGTTGTAATTGTAGGGTCCTGACCCAAAAAAGAGTTGTGGGGGGGTCATAAGGTTATTGTAGGGGGGTTGCTGTGCTGCTGCCCTTACTGCTGCGCTGCTGCCATTCAGAGCTGAGCCCTCTCCGGCCCAGTAGCTGCCACCCGTTGGCCACCCATCTCTGAAGGCAGCAGCATAGAAGTAAGGGTGGCATGGTGTGGTAGTGCCACCCTCACTTCTGTGCTGCTGCTGGCAGGCTGCTGCCTTTAGAGCCAGGCATTCAGCCAACAGCCGCTGCGCTCCGGCCACTGGCCACCACTCTCTGGCCACCCAGTTCTGAAGGCAGTGCAGAAGTAAAGGTGGCAATACCATGCCCCCTCTACAATAATCTTGTGTCCCCACAGTGACCTCCTTTCGGGTTGGGACCCCCAGTTTAAGGAACGCTAATGAAACCTGCATAGTATAGGGTAGAGGTATAAAAAATACCAGATTTCATGGGGGAGACCAGATTTCACAGTCCATGACGCATTTTTCACGGCTGTGAATTTGGTAGGGCCCTACTTATCAGCCCATTAAACTGATGGGCTGACTGACTTATTAGGTCACTTCACCCACCAGCCTGATTAGTTAATTGACTTTAATTACTCCAATCAGTTTTCTGTGGGAGCAGGGGGAGGGAACTAATAGGTGTCAGAGTGATCAGAGTGCAGGCTGACCTGTTAACTCCCTACACAGTGGGAACCCTGCCCCGCGAGCCCCCTCTGCATACCCCAAGCCGGCTGTGTGACCTGCAGCTGGTTCGCTTCCGAACCGCGCCTAAGGAACAGCTATACATGCTCGTGCTCCACACATTCCATTTCCTCACCCTCATGTCCCGCCCTAACACGAAGTGGTGTGACCTCCTTCCACCTGTGGAGGGTGAGGAGTTCCGGTGGGCCAACCTATATTCCACAATGGTCCAATGGCCCACTGGGGATATTAACTGATGGCTCCTTCATGGAGCCATGAGCACGGGTGTGTACTGGGCACGGTTCACCCTCCTCCCCGACACCTACCCCTTCACATCTATCTTGAGTGCACCAGGTTGCAGCCCCTTTTACGGCTCCTCCAGAACCTTCTCCTTAGGTGCTGGATGCATTTTCCGCTGCACCTCCTGATTTATGCACCCCTTATCCGTGGCCCCATGAAGTCGCAAGATCTCCTCATCAACCTCTTACTGGTGCTGGCCAGGGTGGCTATCTGTAAAACCAGGAGGAGGATGCTGGATGGGGAGGTGCTCTGTGACTGTGGGACCTATTTCCGCTTCTATCTTGGTTCATGTATCCAGGCAGAATTCCTCTGGGCCACATCCACTGGCTCCCTAGACACCTTTGAGGAGCAGTGGGCACTGTCTGGGGTTCTCTGCTTGGTGATCCCTTCTGGTTTCCTGTTTTTGTCCCTGTGACCCTCACGGCCATTCCTGTTTTATCATTTGTTGTCCCCTGACTTTATTTGAACCCTGGGTTTAGTGGCTGGAAGAGGGGCGCTCAGATATGGGCAGGCTTGTGTCTGCCCATCCCCCTGGGATTTCAGTAGGTGTTAACTCCCTATGCTATGTCACACTAGAGCTAGAGAAAAGCTGATTGGGAATGGAGGTAGAAAGATTCACCTGAAATCCATGAGAAAACACATTCCTGTTCTCTACTGCAAAGAGACTGCAAGGCAGAGTGTGATGATGTGTGTGCATAGCACTGTGGACAAAACACTACAGTCCCCATTCCCTTATGATGGATGTGCTCACCCAGAATGAATGCTATTCAGGTGCTTAAACCAGGCAGTGGATTACCATTTGCATGCCAATAGGTACTGCTGTCTGTGCCATGTGAGCAGACAACAGTGGTAACACAAGTATTTGTTTGTATTAGGCTGTGTTCCTGCATGAATTGGGCAAGTTTTTGTGGCAGCTGTGCTCAAACACCACCGATCACTGTTAGAATGTGTAGGGGACAACTTCATATTTCAGAAGGTGGAGGACATGACTAGGGGGACAGGCATTCTATACTTGATTCTAACAGGGAGAAATTGGTTGTGAATCTGAAGGTGGAAGGCAATTTGAGCGAAAGTGACCATGAAATGATAGATTCCCTGATTCTAAGGAAAGGAAGGAGTGAGAGCAACAGAAGAAGGACAAAAGACTTCAAAAAAGCAGACTTTGACAAATTCAGAGACCTGGTAGGTAGGGTCCCATGAGAAGAACATCTAAAGAAAAAAGGAGTTCAGGAGAGCTAGCAGTTTCTCAAAGAAACAAAATTAAAGTCTCAACAGCAAACTCTCCCTATGCGAAGGAAAGATAAGAAGACTAGTAAGAGGCCAATATGGCTACATCAGGAGCTCTTTAGTGACCTGAAAATCAAAAAGGAATCCTTAAAAGAGTTGAAATGTGGCCAAATTGCTAAAGATGAATTAAAAAGAACAGCACAAGCATGTAGGGACAAAAGTCAGACAACTAAGGCACAAAATGAGTTACACCTAGCAAGGATCATCAAAGTCAATAAGAAGAGATTACATAAACACACTAAGAGGAAGACGAAGAAAAGTGCACCACTACTTAGCAGGGAAGGAGAGCTAATCACGGATAAGATCAATAAGGTTGAAGTGTTCAATGCCTATTTTGCCTCAGTCTTCACTAAAATGGCTTATCACTTAACACAATTAACTACTTAACACAATTAACACAAGTAATTCTGTTACTTACCTCAATTAGTATTAACAACAAGGGGAAAGGAACACAAGCCAAAATAGGGAAAGAACCATTTAAGTAATATTTAGATAAGTTAGATGTATTTGGGTTGGCAGGGCCTGGTGAAATCCATTCGAGGGTACCTTAAGGAACTAACTGAAGCAATCTCAGAACCGTTAGCAATGATTGTTGAGAACTCATGAGGTCCCAGAGAACCAGAAAAGGGCAAACATAGTGCCTGTCTTTGAAAAGGGTAACAAAGAGGACCTGGGGAATTATAGACTATCAGCCTAAATTCAATACCGGAAATATACTGGAACAAATTATTAAACAATCAATTTGTAAGCACCTACAGGATAAGAAGGTAATAAGAATAGTCAACATGGATTTGTCAAGAACAAATCATGCCAAACAACCTAATTTCCTCCTGGATAGGATAACTGGCTTAGTGGGTGGGCAAAAGCTGTAGATGTGATATATCTTGATTTTAGGAAGTCTTTTGACACTGTCCCACATGACATTCTCATAGACAAACTAGGAAAACGTTGTCTAGATGAAATTACTATAAGGTGGATTGAAAGACCGTACTCAACAAGTAGTTATCACTGTGAAAATGGGAGGACGTATTAGTGGGGTTCCGCAGGGGTCTGTCCTGGGTCCAGTACTATTCAATATTTTCATTAAGTACTTGGATCATGGAGTGGAGAGAGTGCTTATAAACTTTGCAGATTTCACCAAGCTGGGAAGGGTTGCTGGCACTTTGGAGGACAGGATTAGAATGCAAAATAATCTTGACAAATTGAAGAATTTGTCTGAAATCAAGAAGATGAAATCCAATAAATACCACGTAGGAAGGACAAATCAGACACATAAGTACAAATTCTACACATAGGAAGGACAAATCAGAGACATAAGTACAAAATGTGAAACAGGCAGGGTAGGCAATAAAGCTGCTGAAAAGGATGAGTGGGTTATAGTGGATCACAAACTGAATATGACCCAACAATCTGATACAGTTGTGAAAAAGGCTAGTATAATTCTGGGGTGTATTAATAGGATCATCTTGGCACTGGTGAGGCCTCAACAGGCCTCAACAGGAGTACTGTGTCCAGTTCCGGGTGTCACGCTTCAAGAAATATGTGGACCAATTGGAGCAAGTCCAAAGGAGAGCAACAAAGATGATAAAAGGTTTAGAAAACCTTCCTCTGAAGAAAGGTCAAAAAAACTGGGCATGCTTAGTTTTGAAAAAAGAAGATCGAGGGAGGACCTGATAACAAACTTCAAATACATCAAGGACTGTTATAAAGAGGACCATGATCAGTTGTTCTCCATGTCCACTGAAGGACAAGACATAATTGGCTTAATCTGCAGCAAGGGAGATTTAGGTTAGCTATCAGGAAAAAGCTTTCTAACTTTGTGGATACTTAAGCACCGGAACAGGCTTCCAAGGGAGGTTGTGGGATCCCCGTCACTGGAGGTTTTTGAGGAAAGGTTGGACAGACACCTGCCAGAGATGATCTAGGTCAGGGATGGGCAACTTTAAGGTAGCAGATCATCACAAAATCCACTAAAACCCTTTGGTGGGCCAAACATTTTTTCTAGAGGCTACATCCTCATCCTTGGGGCAACAACAAGCGGCAAGAGCTGTCAACGCAGGCAGCAGCAATACCTGATCGGGCTTTGCTTCCACTACGGGAGCCACAGAGTGCTCTCAGCAGGGGCAGTAGCAGCATGTCTTCTCTGGCCAGCCTCAGGTCACAAGCACCACATGGAGGATGCAGGAACAACAGGGTGAGATCGGGAAAGATTTGGGGGGGGGGCGGGAATCTCCTTCCCTGTACTGTACATGGGGTAATGGTGTGGTGGGTCGAATGACATGATCAGGTGGGCCAGATGTGGCCCTTGGGCCATCAGTTGCCCATCCCCAGATGGCCCAGGTCCTGGCTGGAACCTCTCAAGCACCCTTGCAGCCTGACAGAGATGTGATTCTATGATTATATAATGTAGTATTGCAAAAATCTGATGCAAATTTGTAATTTACATGTAAGAGATTACACCCATGTGCTATAGTTCAGATACATTGGATAAAGTTGTAACATCCCTCTCTGTCAATGCACCTCTTGTGTCTAGAATTTGTCAGTCCATTTTCCTTCACATTTTTTCTTTCTTTCTTTAGGGCTCAGTGCTGTGAGGTGCTGAGCCGTCTCAGATCCTCTGACTTCAATAGGTTCAGCATACAGCAGGATCTTGCCTTGATCTTGCACCATTGTTTTGTTGTTGAGACCAATGGGAGAAGGATCAAGCCCAAAGAGTTTCAAGTGCTCCTCCCAGCCTGGATCCCCACTGCATTTATTGATCAGTTTTCCATTTTTCCCCCTAATTTTTTCACTCTTAAGTGTTTCTGTAGCCCTCATATAAACAGTATCTGAGCATTTCACATTCTTTACTGTCTTTATCCTCATACCACTCTGTGAGGCAGGGCAGTGCTGTTATCCCCATTTTACAGATATAGGGAACTGAGGCACAGAGAGACCAAGTGACCTGCCCCGCCTCACACAGGAAATATGGGGCAGAGCAAGTCCCAGACTAGTGCCCTAACACTAGATTTCCTTCCTCCCCTTAATTTAGATTTTCAGTTAGAAAAAAATAAGCAGCTTGTAGACCCAAAACTGTTTTACTGTGGACCAGATTCTCAGCTGGCGTAAATCACAGCCATGCCATTGATTTAACTGGTGCTACCATTTATACTCGCTGAGTATCTGACCCCACCGTTTTTAAATTAAAAGCATAATCAAAAGCAGTGTGAGAAAATAAATGTTCTCTGTTTAAATGGAATACTTGCCATTGGCAGAGGCATTAATCATAATGGTATTTATTTGTTCATTGCTTAGTGCAGCCAATGTGCTCTGTGCTGTACAACAAAAATAAAATCAGTCCCTGCCCAGAGGAATTCACAGATGTGTAGAAGACTGGCTCCAATGGGAAATCCAAACTTATTCATTACCATAACCTTTATTTTTTTTAATTTGACTAGGAAAGGTATGGGGAACAATATGATCTTAATGTAAGCATATTCTTATCTTTTCCAAACATGGGTTTCCAGGAGACTTTTTTGCTCAAAGTCTAGCACCACGCTTGTAAATCATTAAAAAGCCTTGTCAGTAATTTTGCCTGTTGCATTTTGAGGTGCTTTATTCAAATTAGGGCCTAGGTATTTAATTGTTCCCCTCAGGCCCTCCTGGGTGTTTCTATTCTGTAAGATTGTTTGTAGGCAAAACACAAGAATGAGCAGACACAATATTTATGAATATACAGTTTGATCTCCAGTTACATATTGTTTGTTGCTAGATAATAGAATTATGAAGTCTGAGATAGCACCACTAATGAGCACCCCATTCATGGTGGCTTATTTGAAGTCCTGTTAGTCAGATGATGTAAAAGTTGTTCATTTTATAAATGATCTTAGGGCAGAGAGTCCCCAAATTGTGGGCGGAGGAACATTTGTGTGTGTGTGTGTGTGTGTGTGTGTGCAGCAGGACAGCGCCCCCAGGGGGCAGGGAGGGATGACCACCCAGGCCCACTCCATCCCTTGACCAGCTCCAATCCCAGCCAAAGCTCCAATCTATCCCCTTCTCTGACCCCAGTCCAGCTCCAGCCCCAGCTGGAGCTCCACTCTGCCCCTTGCTCTGTCCCCAACCCAGCTCCGCCCTCACTCCCTCTCCACCCCCAGGCCAGCTCTGCCTCTAGCCCCAGCTCCTCCCCCAGTCCGAGTTCTTTCCCCAGCTGCACCTTCAGCCCAAGGTCTTCTGCTGAGCCAATTGTGCCGTAATGGAGAGGGGTGCGGACAGATGCCATTACTAGTAAGGGGGACGCGACAGGAAAAGTTTGAGCACCACTGTCTTAGGGCTAAACTCTGCCCTCAGTTACAGACACTGAGCTCCTAGGAGTTGCTCACATGCCCATGTCCCAGAGAAGAATTTAGTCCTTGTATTTTAATATAGGTCATGTTTGTAAACAGGCCCAGCCCTAGGTGTTGCACGGCTCTGTGCAAAATAAACCGTCAAGCTTCCTTCATATAACTGTGACCATTCCCACTCTATGTTCTCACGATGACTCTGGCTGCCACCCATCTGGCTGTGAACATATTGCAGTGAGGTTTTGCAAATTCAGGTGACTTCCCCCCACCCCTCAAACACTCTGAGGCCAGGGGGAGCAGGAGATGAAGATGTAACACGCTAAAGTAGGGAGCCCTAAGGAGAGCAGTTAGGGAATGAGTCACTACCATGATCTGCTGACACTGAAGTCTGATTGGATGGTGGATGGCACTATGGCTGACAACCAGGAGATCATGTCTGCTGTTAAGTTTCATAAATTATCAATAATCCCTATGTTACCGTGGGTTGCATAGGCCTAAATCTGCCAATGCTTGTATGCCTCTGGCATCCCGACTAAGAATTACAGCCCTTTGGCTACATCATAGCTGTGCGTAATAGGACCATTGTTTTACTGGCTGGCAATGAGATTTTGGCCACGTGGCACATGCACAAGCTTGTTTGTTAGAATTATACCAGGGCTGGGCCCTAGTAGATCATAGAATCATAGAATCATAGAATATCAGGGTTGGAAGGGACCCCAGAAGGTCATCTAGTCCAACCCCCTGCTCGAAGCAGGACCAATTCCCAGTTAAATCATCCCAGCCAGGGCTTTGTCAAGCCTGACCTTAAAAACCTCTAAGGAAGGAGATTCTACCACCTCCCTAGGTAACGCATTCCAGTGTTTCACCACCCTCTTAGTGAAAAAGTTTTTCCTAATATCCAATCTAAACCTCCCCCATTGCAACTTGAGACCATTACTCCTCGTTCTGTCATCTGCTACCATTGAGAACAGTCTAGAGCCATCCTCTTTGGAACCCCCTTTCAGGTAGTTGAAAGCAGCTATCAAATCCCCCCTCATTCTTCTCTTCTGCAGACTAAACAATCCCAGCTCCCTCAGCCTCTCTTCATAAGTCATGTGCTCTAGACCCCTAATCATTTTTGTTGCCCTTTGCTGGACTCTCTCCAATTTATCCACATCCTTCTTGTAGTGTGGGGCCCAAAACTGGACACAGTACTCCAGATGAGGCCTCACCAGTGTCGAATAGAGGGGAACGATCACATCCCTCGATCTGCTCGCTATGCCCCTACTTATACATCCCAAAATGCCATTGGCCTTCTTGGCAACAAGGGCACACTGTTGACTCATATCCAGCTTCTCGTCCACTGTCACCCCTAGGTCCTTTTCCGCAGAACTGCTGCCTAGCCATTCGGTCCCTAGTCTGTAGCGGTGCATTGGATTCTTCCATCCTAAGTGCAGGACCCTGCACTTATCCTTATTGAACCTCATCAGATTTCTTTTGGCCCAATCCTCCAATTTGTCTAGGTCCTTCTGTATCCTATCCCTCCCCTCCAGCGTATCTACCACTCCTCCCAGTTTAGTATCATCTGCAAATTTGCTGAGAGTGCAATCCACACCATCCTCCAGATCATTTATGAAGATATTGAACAAAACCGGCCCCAGGACCGACCCCTGGGGCACTCCACTTGACACTGGCTGCCAGCTAGACATGGAGCCATTTATCACTACCCGTTGAGCCCGACAATCTAGCCAGCTTTCTACCCACCTTATAGTGCATTCATCTAGCCCATACTTCCTTAACTTGCTGACAAGAATACTGTGGGAGACCGTGTCAAAAGCTTTGCTAAAGTCAAGAAACAATACATCCACTGCTTTCCCTTCATCCACAGAACCAGTAATCTCATCATAAAAGGCGATTAGATTAGTCAGGCATGACCTTCCCTTGGTGAATCCATGCTGACTGTTCCTGATCACTTTCCTCTCATGTAAGTGCTTCAGGATTGATTCTTTGAGGACCTGCTCCATGATTTTTCCAGGGACTGAGGTGAGGCTGACTGGCCTGTAGTTCCCAGGATCCTCCTTCTTCCCTTTTTTAAAGATTGGCACTACATTAGCCTTTTTCCAGTCATCCGGGACTTCCCCCGTTCGCCACGAGTTTTCAAAGATAATGGCCAAGGGCTCTGCAATCACAGCCGCCAATTCCTTCAGCACTCTCGGATGTAACTCGTCCGGCCCCATGGACTTGTGCACGTCCAGCTTTTCTAAATAGTCCCTAACCACCTCTATCTCCACAGAGGGCTGGCCATCTCTTCCCCATTCTGTGATGCCCAGCGCAGCAGTCTGGGAGCTGACCTTGTTAGTGAAAACAGAGGCAAAAAAAGCATTGAGTACATTAGCTTTTTCCACATCCTCTGTCACTAGGTTGCCTCCCTCATTCAGTAAGGGGCCCACACTTTCCTTGGCTTTCTTCTTGTTGCCAACATACCGTGAAGGAGCTACCAGTATCTTTGGCTGGGTATGGTCATGGTGAGGGACTTGATTCTGCCAACGTCATAGGCTTAACGGGGGCACCTGCAGTAGTTTTTAATTTAGCTTCTGTTCTTTTGGCAGTCTGATACATCCTGAGATGAATGTTGTGTGATCTAAATGGTCCACTAATCCACGGTCCCCCGGACAGCTTCCTTGGGAGCTTCCAAAAGGGCAAGAGTTTCTGGTTTCTACTTCCCCTACCCCAGAAACCTCTCTTCATAGCTATTAACCTTCCAGTGGAGGAGGGATTAAAAATGCCTTCCAGTCTAAAGTCCTTGCTGCTCCAGAGCTGGGGCTGGGGCTAGGTTAGTGTTAAGCAGTACTGAGTATTCCACATCCATCCCCCATTTCCCTCCCTTAGGCACTTCCGGGCCGGACTGTCTCTATGTGATCCAGTAGCGCAGTAACATAGATCTGCTGTCATCGGATGATTTTAGGATGTACTGAGTTTCAAAATAAAACCAAAAATAAATAAGGCCTGGTACCATCTGCATTACTGGCATTCTGAATACTATGTCTGTTGTGTCCTGAATGCTTTCCCCTTCCCTTATGCAAACTTTTGCTTGTGGGTTTTGTTGTTTTTTTTTAAGTGGAGCAGCTAGTATGGAGGGTGGTGTTTGTTCATTGTCGCATGGTTACAGAAAAGGTGCCAGACCTCTGCAATAAATTATTTCCCTGAGACATTAGATATACAGACGACTGCCTATCAAGGACTCCCCCTGCACAGATGGAAGCGGCAAAGCAGTAGATCTGTGCGGGTCTGAATCTCATGCCACACAAAAAGAACACTTTCATGTTACAGGAAACCACTGCGCAGGGTCTGAAATTAATTCCTTTGGAGCAGGGGGAATCAATTTTGGTCAAATTGCTTTCAGTCAAATGACTAACGGTTTTGTAAAAAAATCTCATTGTCAGTCTTTAGGAGAGATGTTGATCTGGATAAGCTGCCCTGAGCTTCCCCTCCCTCCCTTGCCACTCATGGCTTGAGAAAGCTCTTCAGAAAATCTCCCAAGCAGCATATTATAATGTTATCATGTGCTTGCATATCTCATTCACAGACCTAACCAATTTGATTGTAAATTGTCCATAAATCTCCAACTAAATATAATCTGGGCTTCCTTTTATTTTATGGTTTTCTTCCTCTGTACCTGTTCACACAGTCAAACCCATATTTTCTTTTCTAAATCATGGGATTTTCATCATGGTAAGGGTTATATTTTGGATGTGAGGTGGGCAAAACGACTATGTTTTTTCTCTTATAAAACGGGGGGAGGGGTATTGCTTGTTTGTTTGTTTTTGTTTTTTCCTTGCAAATCCCAAATCTGAGCTGGTTTCAATCTGCATCCCTTTATCGGAATCCCCAAAATCTGATGGGGGGTTAGATAAAATGTTTCCATTTTGGACTGTTGTATTCTGGATAAACAATTCTTTGATTTCCCTTAGATTGTGGTGAATAAAGAAAAGGAGGACTTGTGGCGCCTTAGAGACTAACCAATTTATTTGAGCATGAGCTTTCATGAGCTACAGCTCACTTCATCGGATGCTTATGCTCAAATAAATTGGTTAGTCTCTAAGGTGCCACAAGTCCTCCTTTTCTTTTTGCGAATGCAGACTAACAAGGCTGCTACTCTGAAACCTGTCATTGTGTTGAATGTTATTTGCTCTTTGTGTGCAGGTGTTCTATTAGATCCAGAGGAATTCACTTTGGATAATGGGGAGGGGAATATGTGAGAGCTCAGTAGATTATTCAGTAATTCCCCAGAAAAAATTCTGAAGCGTATTCAGGTGATAAACACCATCTGTGTAGGGGAGAAAAATCTGTGGCTGTTTTTGGTTAATATGTCTTGTGTGCTATGCATGTGCATGTGCTATTTGCACCTCTTTCTTCCAGGCAGAGTGAATCAGCTCCATAGTCTGAATTCAAAGTCTGTTTGTTCAAAATCAAGAGATTTTATGGATTTACAGATGGCTGAAGTGTCCAATGCGTTATTTCGAGGTCTTTCTGTGGGTCAGCAGAGAAAGGCTATTTGCTAGCTGTGCCTGACTGCTGTTCTTCCTGCCTTTTTTTGTTGACTAAAATGTTTCACTTTAAAACTTTCTGCACCATGTGTTGCTTTGGTTCATTGTAAGGATTTGCATGATCCTGTAAATAGTTTTACACATCGATACTGATTTCACAATTGATAAGGTTCTTTTTCGGGACATCTTTATATTGCCTCCTCTGTCTGCCTCTTGACTTTTCCCTAATGTACATTTTCTTTAGTAACTTGGTATCTTCCAGACAGGACATGTCTGGTCCTGCAAGCTGGGTTTAATATGCATTGCTTCAGTGCGAGTTGTGAAATCTCTTTGCCAAGCATAATTATTTCACATTTCATCTGATATGCATAAACTGAAGGCGCCATGGATGAAATTTTCCAGTATCTTGATGTGCCAATGGCAACTTCTGTGTTTCACTGCCAGACAGTAAGGTGGAAATTTGGAGCCCGGTTCTCCATTGTCTTGTGCCTTGTGCAGTAATTTACACCTGTGCAGAGATGGTATAAAAAATGAATGTCTTGGACTGTAGTAACATTTGCACAGCTGCAAATGACTATAGAAGAAGCAAATCAATGGAGAATCAGGTCCTTGATCTTTTGTGTGATGTGATATATGGATTCCAGTTGCAATCAACATTCTATAGAGCATGTTACATGTCTTTATAACTCAAGAAATGATTTCTTTGTCTTTAAGGACAGTTTCTTCCAAGGTAACATTACTATGGACTGCTACAGATTATTTGGGTGCATATGTTTTTCCAAATGTTAGGGAAACCACTCTAATTGTCCCTTGAAAAGTTTATTGTCTTCACTAACTTGAGTGACGTTCGTAGTTTTAGATGATGTCTCCATGGTGCTGCTTAGGAAATTGCTCCCTTCAGTAATTAGGAGAAGGTGGATTCTGCAAATTGAAATGCCATATCATTTTTTTGCCTGTTTGGGTAAACTCTCTTTGAACTGATATATAGGGTTTACATTATCAAAGATCTAAAATGTGTGGAGATAACATTTTTATCTCAAAATTTTCTATGTTATGAACCTATCTTAATACTTTCTATGTGATAAATGTGTTATCTCCATGCTCTAATTTATCAGGCTGTCTGAATCTTAACATCTGGCAGTACGTTGCAACAGTTGTTCAGGATTTTTATTTCTTAAAATTCAGAGTAGGCCGTGGTGAGGAGTGGATTTTTTTTCATGATTTTGAGGTGCCTACGTAACCCACAAATTGTGGAAACTAGCAGAGCCATGACAAAGTTGCCTTGTGTAAAATAATTTATGCCATGCTTTCCTGAATCTATCCTCATCAGAGTTTCTAATAGTCTCTTTTAGGGCAAATCACTGGGCCATTACTCCATCCTCATTCTCCTTGACATCTCTGCTGATTTTATTGGGTCAGTCATCCACTCCTTGAAATCATATCCTCCCTCACCATCCATAATCTTAACTCTTCCTGGCTTTCTTCTTACTTCTCTGGTAATTCCTTTCATAGGCCTTCATCCTCTCCTCTCTCTCACTCTCCGTAGGAATTCCATAGGGTACTGCTTTGCCCCCCTCCTCTTCTCACTCTCTACATGTTCTTGTTCTTTTCCTCCCTCAAACCCCTCCCCAAGAGCAATTTTTCCAATGACTCCCACAAGAAGCCAGATGACCAATGATGAGTTGGCTGTGCAGCATTTGGGGAGAGCTGATTTAACTATATGATTAAAAAACACACACATGCATGCAGAAACAACCTGTACCTGCTGATGTGGGGGGGGGGGCAGAGTGAGGGCAGCTGGCTTCAGCAGTATTACTGAGCATGCTCAGTCTTTGTGAGCATGCTCAGTACAAGCCAAGCAGCAAATCGGGGGGAGGGGGCAGGCACATGACCCTGCATGTCCCCCCCCCCATGTGTCACCTCATACCAAAAAAAGTCTTCACAAGAGCATTATGCTCAATTGCTTGGTGTGTGTGTATATAGGTGTATAATACGTGTCACTTCAGATGGAAGAGACTGCAACCTCTTCCTTTTCCTCTGTATTGGTTTTAGATGTGAATGTTGTGGGGTGTGAAATAATGAACTTCCTTGTACTTAGCTGCATTTTGGTTCTTTTAAAATTAGTGCATGTAACAATAAGAAACTAGTAGTCGCATTGTCCTGGAGCTGTGCACATTTCCTCCACCTGAGGTTGCCACCCCTACAGGATGGGCCTGGAGTCTCCAGGAATTAAAGATTAATCTTTAATCAAAGATTATGTCATGTGATGAAATCTCCAGGATACATCCAACCAAAACTGGCAACCCTACCTCCAGCGTACCTCAGCTTTGGTTTGCACCTGCCGCTGCTCCAGTTCTAGGCCTGTCGCTGAGATAGATTGCCAGTCACGACAGATTGTACCATGGTTCTGGAATGTAGATAAATGTCAGCTGGGGACTAGGTCAAATGCAGCAAACTTGCAATTAAAACGATTTAATGTAAGTAAAGAGCACGGGCACAGCGTCATGGGTGAGCGCTGTTCGAAAGTGCAGCCGGCAGGCATTTTCAGTGCACAAGCGGGGCGCAGGTACAGGGATAGGCCACAGATGAGGCTGGGAGAGTTACTGAAGGATGCACTCTGTACATATATGAAGAGATCAATGAGTGTGTGTGAGGGGGGCGGGGAGGGGATCTTCGTATACAGGCTATGTATGTGCAAAATATTATTAAACATTGGGAAACTGTCAGCTGCAGAACTCTCTGTGATTACTGAGGTAAGTGGAACCCCTTGCTGCCTGCCTCGGCCTATCTCCAACAATGGGCACTAACAATCTGGGCTTGTGGAATTTACCAGAAATCTACTAGTGGAGGCCTAGAACTGGGGTTCTACTTGGAAGTATATTCAAAAGAAAATGGTTGGGGTTGGGAGCTCCTTCGTGACACCTGGGATCAATCCCCCAGCGAGAAGCCTTAGACCCTCTACCACCCTACCCTGTGAGAAGGGGTGTTCTACCAGCATGCTGTCTCTAGACCCACCTTAGGGGTGTCCAGCCCTGGTATCAGCTTCTAGTCTGCAGGTGTATTGTAAATCTGAAGCTCTGCCCCCCCCCCACCCTTAGTAACCGAAAGGAAGAAGGAGAGACAAGGTGGGTGAGGCAATATCTTTTACTGGACCAACTTCCGTTGGTGAGAGAGACAAGCTTTCAAACTGACACAGAGCTCTTCTTCAGGTCAAGAAGAAGGAGGCTTCATTCTGGCCACAGGTAGGGAGGATTCTAGTGGAGGCCCAGCGCTAGGACCCTCACAAAATGTTCAGGTCTGTGCTAGCTGTCTTTGGGCAGAAGGCTGTTCAACCTGATGACAACACTTGGCATTTGTAAAGGGCTTTCCATCCATGTGTCTCGCGGCACTTTGCAAAGGTAAATAAGCATCATTATCCCCATTTTGTGGAGCAAGAAAACTGAAGCCGGGCAACGTGACTCGCTTGCAGACACAGGGAGTCAGAGGCAGAGCTAGGAAATAGAGCTCTGGGCTGCTCTCTGTAGCTGGTGTGTCCTAACCCCTGGGCTGTGTGTGAGAGAACAAGTAGGAGGGAAACTGGTGGTGAAAGTAGGCCGGTAACTTTGGGGTTGTGAAAGCGGCCCAGAAGAACTAGAGGAAAAAGATCAACACTGAATGAACAGCCCCACTCCCTCATGCATTGTATCAAAAGGCAGATGCTGGCTTGTGCAAGGCTTTTAGGCCACTTGCAAACAACCTTAAAAATTCTGATTGTGCTGCTGTAACCAGGTCACTTCCTCCAGCTGTAACTGTAGTGTAGCTGGACCCTTACACTCAGCATGGTCAGAGCTAGCTGTGTCTTGGAGTTTAGCCTAGATTGTTTACACAGCGCTCTGACATTCACTTCTAAAGGCGTTTTGCAGTTTGTGTGTGTTCCTCTGCAGCTGCTTTGGTGAAGAGAGAGCTCCTCAGATGAAGCAAAATTATCTAAATACCAATAAAATCTTGTGGCGGATAGAGGGACTAGAAATGGGAAAAGCCCACAATCCAGGTAATTAAGCTGTAAGGCCCTCCAGGGATGGGCTGTCATCAAGTCATCTGATGTGTGATGAAGACCAAAGCAGAGCCAGATGCTTTGTCTCTCAGTCCCCTCCTCCACTCCCCAGAATGTTCTTATTCTCCTAGAAAGTCTGTATATGGAAGGTGGGGGGAAAAGGCTGATAAAAATAAAATCCTAAAGGATAAATCTTGTAATGCAGAGCACTGAACAGCTGGTAGTTTAAGGCACCAAACAACAGTTTAGTGATTAACGTACCTCTTTAAAATGCTGAACGATGCAATACAATAAAATATGACTTGTATGGTGTATGGTCTCTTTCACACCTCCTGTCGCACAGTGCTCTCTAGGGTTAAAAAAGGCAACAGAGCTAAATAATAAGTAATAGCAGAAGCAGTGAAGAATTGAGAGATGGGCAAGAGACCAAAATATCAGCTGCTTAGGAGCTCTCTCGCAATCCATTTAATTTTATTGAAAGGAAATAGCCTTCGTATTTTCCCTGATTTGTACGTATTGATGTCTTTTGCCTTGTGTGCCCTTTCCCTCTCCTTCCATCCCACACAAGCATCTGTCTTCGGCTGCTGTCGGTGACACTCCCTGGTGGCATCAGTGTGCTGCTGAGACTATCTTACCCTGGATGGCTGCCAGTTCTCTCTCTCTCTCTCTCTTTCTGTCTCGTGATTATATGTTGCCTCAGGTGCATGGTTGACCTGGTACCATCACCAAAGGGTATACTGCTGCCCCTGTGTCCTATTGCCTGATACAGCAAAGTCCAGCAACCTACTGTATTTGCATAAAGAAAAGGAGGACTTGTGGCACCTTAGAGACTAACAAATTTTTTGAGCATAAGCTTTCGTGAGCTACAGCTCACAGACTAACACGGCTGCTACTCTGAAACCTGTATTTGCATAGGCAATCTGTGACCACTCTGGAGATGCTGAGAACTGGAGCTCAGGCCTGCTTCATGTATAGCTGTGACTGACGTCTTCAGAAAAGCATGTGTGGTGTGGGAAAGGGAGAGACGGGGAGAGAAGGAGGGGAAATCAGGCCTATAATTATATTGGTTATGGGGGGAATTGCTGTAGTGTCAGGCATGTGCAATCAGATTCATCCCTGCTGTAACACCTTTTAAGTCAATGACATTACATCAAGGTTTTATCTGGCCTAGGAAAACGGGGAGCCATGTAGCTGTTCCCAGTTTAGTTGTCAAATTCATGACAAAGCAACTGCTTGGGGAGCACATTTTGGGGGTGTTCTGACTGTTTTTTGAAACCTTCAAATCTGTGGCATTGAGATATCCTGAAATCCTGTCTCTGCCTGCCTGCTATTCATGGGGTAATACTAAGGTAGTTAGTTAGCAAACAGATGCTAAAGCCACTCTTACTCCATTTAGCATTTCAGAATTGCAAATGCCTGTTTCAAGGGCTGCTTTTTTTTTTCACACAATGACATTGTTCATTTTCCCAAGTCCTTTGACTTTGGAATTCTCTCTTGCAGACAGTAAAATGTGGCAATTAGCTGGGGGAGAGAGGCGGGGAAATGCCATTTCTAGGCCTTGTCTACACTACAAAACAGTGAATGCATACACACTGCAATGCGACTTTTGGCAGCAAAAATGCCCTATTTCAGCAACAAAATAAAATCACCCCAAGGAGAGGAGATACATAAGACTTTTTGCACAAAATTTTTGTCAACAAAGTGCCAGTGTAGATACGACACTTGATTTTATCACTTTAATTGGCACCCAGGAGGTGTCCCACAATGCCCATCCTGACCGCTCTGGTCAGCAGTTTGAACTCCACTGCCCTGCAGCCAGATAAACAACCATCCACCCCTCCCCCTTAGAAGTCCCAGGAATTTTTGATATTCCATTCCCTGTTGGCTCGGCATGGAGAGGTCTCATTGCATCTTCCCAGGTGATCATGGCGGCTTATCACAGCAAACGTTCTTCCGCTTGGACCACTGTGGAGCTGCTGGATCTGCTCAGTGTATGGGGAGAGGAGGCTGCGCAGTCCCAGCTGCTATTGAGCTGTAGGAATTTTGATACCTACAGGCAGATTTCTCGAGGCTTGTGCAAAAAGCGCTATAATCAGGACACGCTGCAGTGCAGAGCAAAGATAAAGGAGCTGAGGCAGGCGTACCATAAGGGGAGTGAGGCAAATCGTTGCTCTGGTGCTTCACCTAAGACCTGCCCGTTCTATAAGGATCTGGACTCTATTCTTGGTGACAATCCCACCTCCACCTCCAAGAGCCCCGTGGATTCTTCTGAGGGAACGGAGGCAGTGGAAAGAGGACCTAACCCGGAGGATGAAGTCATTGATGAAGAGATAGAGTTAGACGAGGATGTGGAGTTCCCGGCGGGGTCGCCTGGTGGGGCAGGCGGCCAGGAACTGTTCACCACTGCGGAGGTGTTTAGCTAGTCTCAGCAGTTGCTCTCCGGCGATCAAGAAGCAGGAGAGGAGATGCCTGGTCAGTGGCTCTCGTTTGTGTAGTGCGGAGGTGGGTTCAAGGCATAGAAATGTGGAAGGCTGGCTGTGTTTCTGTGAGTTGCACATTTCCCTGTACAGCTAATCGGTATGGTGGAACAGGGTGTTGTTGAATGCTGAGATCTCACGGGAATCCTCCAGAGAGATCTCCAGGACATCTCCAAGCAATGCATCGTGGGACACTGATGCGGTCCCAAGATGCACTGTGATCCGCTCCGCCTTCCCACAAGACCTAGCGACAGAAGCTGTTGAGCTGGACTATGGGATAGGTAACCACTGTGCATTGCTCACACTGTCGATAGTGCCACAACTGTGGACACACTCTGCTGACAGAGGGACCGAGTGTGAACATGCAATACTGGTTTTTCTGATAGCCCTTTTTGAGTGTTGACATAACTTTTGTCGACAAAACTCTATAGTGTAGACAAGGCCTTAAAGTAATCCGAGAAAAGTCCTGACAGTTCTCATAGGAAGGCAAATGTCCTGATAAAAAAAATACTCTTAACACCCATTGAGTTGTATGGTGTTCACAGCATTAAAAGGTGTAAATCTCAAGTCCCACTGATTTCAGTGGAGTTACTTAGTTCCCTACCTGCAAAATGGGGATTTACACTCTCATGAGATCAGAATCTGGCCCTGAGACTTATTTGCAAAGAGATTTTATTAAGTAACATCATGATGTGGAATTTCCCTGAACTTTATGTGTTCAGCCTAAAAATCTTGGCCAGTCTCACCCAGAGCAAAGTATCTGATACTACAGCTCTGCATTTGAAAAGGCACCTTGTGCTTTTCAAAACGGAATGGTGGCTGCATTTCCCCCCCAACCAATCTTTAATATAGATCTAATTCTTACTACATTGCAGTGCAGTGAAATCACTTTAGGTAATTTAAGGAGACTGGCAACCCCTTCAAGCATGATAAACCTTTGATTGCTTCCCCCAAAGCACTAATGAATCTGCATAGACTGAGTGTAATGGAGAATTGTTATATCTGGAGTGGTTCCGAGCTTAGGTGCAGTTTGCCGTCGTGACCAGGTGTTAGCTGGGGAATGACATGGTTGAGTCCCAGTCTGATGAAGCAGGTGCTGTTTCGCCCTCTAGGTAGAAAAAAGACTGGGTGGAATGAGAGGGGAAGGAGGAGGAAAAGATCACAAAAGATTAAAGGCTGCAATTTCTTTGGGATTCTTTTACCCTTATAAAAAACACCCTAGTGTATTCAACAGTAATAATCCAAACCATGGCTATAACATTGCAGTGAGCTGTATTGTTTTGGACCACTAGTCTCAGCATACCACAGCATTTGTACAAGGACAAACAGATTAGATGTATTCATGTTTTGTTTTTCAGTTACAGACACTGTTTCTCAAGCAGCAAAATTCAGATCCAGATCTTGAAAATCCCCAAAGTCCAGGAGTATTTGGCTGCCCTCTCTGTCTATTAACAGAAAAGGAAAGCATTTCACCTCCTCAGGAAGACTACTGAATCCTGAAAACTTAAATAAATTCTTTATCGCGTGCATATGTGTGGCAGATTGAGAGGTTGCCGCAAAGGTGGGGCATTTTAATGATTGGGGTTGGCACAAAACAGTGCTTATCTCTTTAAGAAATGGAAATGAAGTCTAATTAGCGTATACTGGTAGCAGTTAGCATATAAGTCCCATTCTGGGACTTGGAGGAAGGGAAAGGACCAAGCACCAACTTAACAGGATTTTGTTAGACAAAATTAGCTACCATCGAACAGTCATAAAAATATCTAAATTATTAGTAGTTCTGACTCTTAGTGTTAATACTGCATGAATACAATAATATCTAGCTGCTCTGTATCATGCCACTCACCAATAAAACAAGCCATGGTACAAATGTAATCTATCTGATGTGTATTGTTATACTACAGAAAGCAAAATTTGGCAGGTTTTATGTAAATATTAATTGAAAAGCGTTAACATTCTTAAACGGACTTTGGAGAATGAGTTTTGCTAATGGTAGATGAGTTATCAAAATGGACCACATTTGAGGAAAAACAGTCATGCTTTCATTTTAAAAAAAACCATTTGTGTGGGCGTTTCTTGAACTTTACACTCTTTGTTAATTCAGAATGAAATAGAAAAACCTAGAGTTCAGTATTGCCAGCCACAAACATTCAAAATCAATGAATCTCAGGCCCCTCGATGGCTTAAAAAAAAGTGTGCTTTTTGTTATTGGAGGGATTTTTTGCCTTCTGGTTCTTGAGCCTTTAGGGGTCACATTTGCAAGCTTTTCTTCACAACCATGAGGGCTAGAAACATACTTTTAAAAAAAGAAAGAAAGAAAGATGATATTCTTATGTGCTAAAATGATTCCAAGAGCTAGGGCTTTAAGAAAAACACCAAATATCACTAGATTTGCATAAAATCATAAGTGTTGGCAACACTGAAACTACCACTTCTTAAAAAAACGTAGCTTTGAATTTTTTGAACACCTCTGATGTGTACCGCAAAAAAACTTGGATCTATTACTGTTCCTTCTCAAAAATATATTCTCTGCACATGTGGTTATGTGGAATCAACTTAATACTTCTGCATAGCATGCAGAGGGCCCAACTCTCCCCTCTGCATCTATATGGAGCCAGATCAGTCAGGTTTGGGGTTGAGTGGTGTGGAAGTGGGTCTGCAAGGCTGTGTACTGTTTCTTTAAATCAGTAGCAGGAAATCTGGCAGGATAGACCAGGGGTAGTTTATAGCCTAAAGTCTACAATGATTAGCGAATCCCAAAAAAAGATAGATGAGAGAGAGAAGCTCTAGGTATGATACTGTTTTCCTTATTCTAATAAAGTTCCTTGTTCTGTTTTGGAAGAAAGAAACTGTTTCTGTGATTCTTTGTGATTGCCACATTCCATTCCCCTGATCCTGCAGACACCCCTCCACAGGTAACTAGTAGGAGGTCGCACACTTATTGTTCCTGTTGGCTGAGCACAATGCAAACAACCAAGGTGTCCTTGCATCCCTCCATTCGCCCCATAATCTCCCTGTGCTGTCCTTCCATCTCGCTCTATTTCAAGGACTCCCTGCAACTTCCCCAATCTCTCTCTTGCCAGGGGTTCTGTGTGTCCCCCATAATCCCTTTCTTCCATACCACTGCCTCTGTGTGCACCCGCATCTCCTTCTTCCCTGCTTACCAGGGGCTGTGTTCTCCCCATTTGCCCATCCTCCCATATCAGTGTCCCCCCATTTTTCCTCCACACCAGCATCTCTGTGTGCCCCACTTTTCCCCCTCTCCATTCCAACATTTCTGTGTACCCCCACTTCCACAATGCTAGGTTCCCCCAATCCTCCCCACACACACACTAAGGGTTCTGTGTACCCCACCATTCCCCCTCCTCCTTTCTTCCAGGACCACCATTTTCACTCCTGGGGCTGGGGCTCTGTGTGAGCTCACTCCCTTATTTTCCTCCCACAGCCCCTGCTCCCTCCATGCCCGGGTCTCTCAAACTCCCTCCTTGTCAGGGATTCTGAGTGCCTCATTCCTTCTCCCCCATTTGCCCCATACCAGGGGCTCCCATTCTACCCTCCTCCCCAAGGCAGGGACTCTCTGTGTGCCCATATTTCCCCTTCCCCCCATTTTCCCCTCCTCCCACATCAGGGTCCCCAATCTCCACATACACACACCCAGATGTTCTGTGTTCTCTGCATTCCTCCACCCATACCAGGTTCCTCCATTCTACCCTGTGGCGGTTCAATGATGAGACAGAACACAGGTTTATCCAAGCAAGCAAGCTGGTTAGCTGAAAAGGGCTGCCCCCTGTCAGCTTTCTACCTTCCCTTTTATTATATTTCTCCCCCCTGCGCATTACCTACTTCCACCGCAAAAAGACACAACAAAGGAATACATGACTTTGATTAATATTCTTATTTTCCAGCCTCTATCTACTACAATCCTAATTCTCAGGCCTTGAGGCCAGGCCAAGGAAGCTTCCCACGATTACTGTCCTTTAATTAACTTCCCAGGGTTCATATCTGGTCCTCGTCCTTGGACGGAGCAATGTGTTGCTCCTACACAACGGTCAGGGTGTGCCCTGACTGTTTCCAGGTGGATGGACTAAACATGAACCCTTCATCCCCCCGTTTTTTGTTTAATTATACTCGGCCATCTCATGGTAGCCGTCAATTTGCTTTTGCAAGCAATTTAACTCCCAGACAGACAAGGACATAACTTGGGGAGCTTGCCAGGGCGAATCTCTACAAAGCCTTAGCAAAGAGGGAATACATTGTACACAGCAGCAGCAAAAAATAAGCCCAATGATCACAAACACAGCATAACCGAAAAGTTGTCGCAGCCATCCTAGAGATGGCAGCCAACCTGTAAGCCAATTCCAAAAGCCCTCAAACCCCACATCTTGATGTATGTGTGCCGTAAGATTGGCCAATTCGGCCAGTCTAGTTTCTATGGAACGACTATTATCAGTTAAATTAAAACAACACATATGCCGAAACGTGGAACAGCCTAGGTGATGTTTCAAGAGCAGAAAATCAATGGCTGCTCTGTTATCTAAAATTGCATCCCTTAATTCGTGTTGCTCTGCATTAAGTAGGGCAATTGCCTTGGATGTTGTATTAATTGCCTTCGCTGCAAAGCATGCCAGGGCATTTAGGGTTCTGGCTGTATAAGTGGCAAGCCCGGGGACCCCAACAATGGAGGCCGCTAAAGCAGTATACTCAGCGCGACTAAAAAGCTCAACATCTGCAACACAATTATCTGGAAGGGGTACACTTCTTTTACTGTGCCTTTGGCTGGCAAAAGGCAATATAAGCGTCATTCTACTAAGACAGCAAAGGGTGCCATCACTTAAATTTGCAGGAATATAACTAAAGGTGCGTGAGCCACAGGTAAAAAACCACCCTGATGGTAGGATGATATGGCCATAATTGTATGAAACATTTACAGCGTGGGAACAATTTAAGAGGGGTTGAGGAATTTGCCGACAGCCCAAGGGCACCTTTGTACTAGTGCAATTAACCACACGCGCACAGGTGACATTGTTGGCCCCGGCCGGGTACGGTGTGTGGAGGGATATAGCCGTGTGAGGCAAGGTATAGTTGGCCGGGCCCCAATTAGCCATGCCAGAGTACTGGGAAGAGAGATTCGCATAAGCAGCGAGCATCGTCTCATTCCCTATTTCCTCAGGGTGATGACATACTGGTATAAGGCATGTACCTAACAATTCTCCGGCTGCTACAGAATCAGACAAACAAAAGTGGGTAACATTTGCTATTGAAGCCAATCTTTCCCATACGTTATATGTCATTCGGGCCCGTAACGGGGGAAGCGCTCCCGAGCCAACCCCTACAGGAAATAGCAGGCACAAAAGGCATACAATCAGCACAGAATTAGCAGTGATTTGGGCGAGAATCGCCACAAACAAAGTCTCAGGAGTCTCTGGCTGTTGATTTGCTGCCAGTCTTCGTTGAGCCGCCGCGACCAATGCTTTTACTCCTCCCCATGTCACGGGCTGGCTTGGGACGCTACGCCTCTTCCGTTTCCGTCCCGCCGTTGTCGACCCGGGAGGCACCACGTTCTCCTCCAAGGTCAGCTGAAACTCCGGTATGGGGTTCGACAGCCCCTGGCGCCATGCCATGCTGTTTCAGTGCCGGTCGCACACACCGGGCTGGAACCCACAACGGTCCTGCAGGGAGAGACACAGCAGCATATCCCCGACCCCAAGTGATTAGAGGTACTGGGCCCAGCCACTGCGGATCGGGCAGCTGACGGTAAAAGACACGTGGTCTTTCCAGTATCTCAGATTTGTGAAAATGGCGATCCGCGGGGGTCTGCTGATCTGCGTTCAGCATTAAATTATTTAAAGTAAACAAAAGGATATGCATTTGTTGTTGAATGTCTCCTAAGGTTCGGAGACGCAGCTCCCCTTGTTTTAATTGTTTATCAAGCAAGGTTTTGAGCGTGCGATTGGCACGTTCAACAATGGCTTGGCCCGTGGAATTATAAGGGATCCCGTGTTTAAGACGGACGTCCCACCGGGCACAAAAGGTGGAGAGGGCTGTGGAGCAGTAGGCTGGGGCGTTATCCGTTTTAATCTGGCTTGGGCGACCCATAACAGAAAAACAGGCTAGCAAATGGTGAATTACTTTGGCAGTGGCTTCCCCACGCTGCGGGGTTGCCCAAAGGAAGCCCGAATAAGTATCAACGGAAACATGTAAAAACGAGTAGGGGCGGAATTGTGGCACGTGAGTGACATCCATTTGCCACAGCTGATTCGCTGCGGTACCTCTAGGGTTAACGGCATAAGAAAAAGTAGGAGCAGCAGCGGCACAGTGGGGGCAGGAACGAACAATGGAACATGCATGATCAGCAGGAATGTGAAACTGCCGGGCCAAAACAGAGGCAGACTGATGAAAAAAGGCATGGCTTTCAATGGGGTCAGAAAAGAGGGAATTTACCTGACCACGTAATGCGCGATTGGCGCGCGCATTGCCCTCAGTGAGTGACCCAGGCAAAGGGGTATGACTGCGAATATGAGCAACAAAATAAGGGAAATTACGAGTGGAAATAAGATATTGCAAAGACAAAAATAGGCGAAGGAGGTCCGCATCGACCTGAGGGGTAATGAGGGCAAGGGGTAAATTATCAATCACTTGATAAACATAATGGGTGTCCACAATTAAATTAAAGGGACAATCAGCAAAAAGTTGGAAGGCCAAAATAACAGCAGCCAGTTCTGAACGCTGTGCGGAACGCTGAGGCAGTGTAAAACGAGAATGCCAACGAGGGGGGTCACCGGATTGATAGGTGACTACACCTTGATGTGGAGAGCCATCAGTAAAAAGAGTAACAGCAGAAACAATGGGTTGAGAGCGGCTAAGACGATGAACAATTAGAGGCACCTTTTGGGTAATTACCAACCGAGGATCTTTTGGGGGATTATAAGAAATTTCTCCCACATAATCACAAAGAGCAACCTGCCAAGCCAAAGAGGTGTGGCACAAGGAATCAAATTCACTACGGGACAAGGGGAACACAATATCAACTAAATCAGTGCCAGTGAGTTGCACTGCACGGTGGCGGGCTTTACGAACAAGATCAGACAGGGCATCTAGATATGGGTAAATATTCCGAGGAGGAGTGGAGGAGAGGTACAGCCACTCTATGATAGAGACGGCTGTATTCGTACGGGGTACAAACAGAGCCGCAGTGGGCGTATGAGGGGTGGCAAGAAGAATCAGCCGTAGGGGACGGACCTCAGGGGGTCTGTCCACAAACTGCTGACTTAATGCTGCATTAATTTGTCGAATGCAGGCAATGTGCTCTTTAGTGATGGCAATAACTGCACCCGGTGCTCGGGCTCCACGTAGGAGCTCGAACAACGGCTGCAGCATTGAGGTGGGGAGACGAAAATAGGGCCGAATCCAATTTAAATGACCCAAAATTTGTTGTAATTTAACAAGGGTTAGGGGTTGAGGTAGAGTTAGTGCCGGACGAACCGGAGCAGCATAGGTTTGTAAAACCTTATGGCCGAGGTAGTGGTAGGGATAAGAGCGTTGGATTTTTTCTGGTGCCACCAACAGGCCATTTTGGCCGAGGATTTGAGACAAAGATTCAATCTGTTGTTCCGTGACCTGGGGACCACTAAGCAAAATGTCATCCATATAATGGTAGACCTTCAGCGTAGGGTACCGGGCACGAAAAGGGGTGAGGGCCCGATCCACAAAAAGCTGACACAAGGTTGGACTATTTTGCATTCCCTGGGGTAAGACCTTCCACTGATACCTTTGAGAGGGTTGCTGATTATTATATTGTGGCACCGTGAACGCGAATTTTTCGCGATCTTGTGGGCAAAGGGGGATGGTGAAAAAACAATCTTTTAAATCTAACACACAGAGCTGATCGGTTTGAGGAATTAAATTTGGATTTGGTAATCCATATTGCAAGGGGCCCATAGGTTGGATGCATTTATTTATTTCCCTTAAGTCATGTAACAGCCGCCACGCACCAGATTTTTTCTTAATAACGAACACCGGGGTGTTCCAGGGACTAGTAGAGCTCTCCAAGCGTTGTGCCTGCAAATGCTGCTGCACAAGCGAATGAAGCGCTTTCAGCTTTTCTAGAGGGAGGGGCCACTGGTCAATCCAGACGGGCTCTAAGGATTGCCATACCAAGGGCAATGCGGAGGGCAATGTGGGTGAGGGAGGGTTTTGAGCCATCAGATATTAATATCGAGGGTGGTGTCCAGCTTTGTAAGTAAATCACGGCCCCAAATATTGAGGTGGACAGGGAGCACAAAAGGGCGGATAGTAGCAAGGGTACGGCCTCCCGGTGTAGAGACTGTGACCCAAGACAAACTCTGTCGCCCGGGTTTACTACCCCCGATCCCCCACAACTCTTTAGAAGGAACCGTAGGCCAACTAACCGGCCACTCTGGATCACGAATCACCGTAACGTCAGCTCCAGTGTCCACCAGCCCTGTGAAAGGAACATCATTTAAGAGAAGTGTTAACTGAGGTTTCGAGGGGCGGACTGACATTGTCAGAGCAACAAGTGGAGAGGACGTGCTGTGAGACGGCGAGTGAGACAACGTTGATCCAAAGCCGCCTCCGCCCCGAGTTCGATCCTCGGCAGCTGGCACCTGATAGGGGACTAAAATCAATTGTGCAATTGATCGTCCACGCGGGAGTGACTGTGGAAGATGAGTCCACACCTGAACCTTAATAATGCCGGTGTAATCGGCATCAATGACCCCGGGGATGACAAAAAAGCCCTGTTTCCCAGCATGAGAGCGAGGGAGAATGAGACCCACAAAGCTGGCAGGGAGAGGTCCCGTCACCTGGGTAGGTATGGCGCAGACCTCCCCTGGCAGCCGAAAATCAGTGTCCTCCTGCATGATCAAATCAAGAACCGCACTTCCAGCAGTCGCCGCCCTCATAGAGTCTATGGATTTTAAGGCAGAGGAACGGTTGTCTGAGTGGGAAACACCCCCGTTTGGCCCTGGGTTCGGGGGGAACCCGTCGCGTGGTTTCCCGACCCGCTACGACACTGATTAGCCCAGTGATAGCCCTTCTGACATTTGGGGCACTTCTTAGAGGGTCGGGCGGGTGCCTTTGATGAGCGGCACTCCCGCTGAAAGTGACCCTCCTTACCACAGCGGTAACAACGCTTCCCCTCCTTCCCGGTTTTTCTCAGGGCGGCAGCCAGAACTCCAGCTTTATGGGTTTGTGTGCCGATGTTTTGGCATGCCCGTAGCATGTCCGAGAGCTCTAAAATGCCAGAGGCTTGCGCCGTCTGGAGAGCACGGCGGCAATCCTCGTTCGCATTCTCAACCGCCATTTTTAACAGGATCTCCTGAGCTGCCGCAGCGTTATCCACCTGTTGGAGGATAGCCTCCTGCAATCTGTTGGTAAAATCCAGAAAGGACTCTGATGCACCCTGACGGATACTAACAAAGCTTTTAGTAGGCTTGCCTGAATCTGGGACCTTCCAGAAAGCATGCTGGGCGCAGGTGGAAATAAGGGGGAAGAGGGCCTGAGGGAGTTGAGTTTGCATCTCAACGGTAGCAAACTGTCCCTCCCCTGCCAAGTGCTCAAAAATAATACCTTCCGCTCTATGAATCTGGGCCTGGCGTTCCGCCTCCTGCCGATACTCACTAATCCAAATAACATATTGACTGGGTGACAGCATCATGCGCAACAGCGCCTTCCAATCTTCAGGGATCAGGGAGTATCCACTACCTAGCCCTTCAATGAGACCACGCACAAACGTGCTAGTCAGACCGAACTCGCGAATTGCTTTCTTTACCTCTCTAATCACGGAGTAAGGCAAACTGACCCAGGTTCCAACCGGGTTGCCCTGGTCATCGTTTTGCCAGGTCACCGGACAAACCGAGACCAGCTCAGCCAGCTCCTCTGCTGTAAGATCTGAGCGAGCCTTCGCTGCGTGCACCATTTGTTGCACCAGCGAAAGCCTCTGAGCAGATGCAGACGACCCCCTGGGGGGCCCCGAAGCATGGGGTTTCAGGGGGGGATGGTAATCACAGACCGGCTCTGGTGGGGAAGGTAAGGGAGGCGGTGGTAATAAAGGCACTGGGGGCGAAGCAGGGAGAGGGATGGCTGCAGGAGCCGACGGCGGTGGCGAAATCGGCAGCCCCTCTGTTGGTGCGGGAGAGGGTTCTTCCGAAGCGACACACTGTGTTGCATCGGTAGGAGGGGGGGTGGCTGCAGGAGCCGACGGGCGTGGTGAGATCACCAGCCTCGCGAGGGAGGGCCTGTCCGAGGCAACACGCTGTATCGCATCGCGGCAGAGGTGCCAGGCATGTAAAGCCTGCACGGGCGCCCGAGGCTCTTCATGCAATGTCTGGCCCAACCGCTCCCAGTCCGCTAGCTTAAGGGTTCCGGCTTCAGGGTACCACGGGCACTGGGCACTCACCTCCTGTAACAGGAGAGTGAGTTCTCGAGTGGGGCAGTCATGCTGAGCCTTACGCAGCAAATACTGTAGCTCATTGCGGTGTTGCACTTGCAAAGCAGAGAGGGAGCTTCCCATACTTACCACAATGAAAAATACTCACCGGGATCCACGAAGCGGATGAGTGACGCGTCTGAAACCCTTGCCGGGCGAGGTGAGTGTTGAGGGCCCCACGTTTGGGCGCCAGTTGTGGCGGTTCAATGATGAGACAGAACACAGGTTTATCCAAGCAAGCAAGCTGGTTAGCTGAAAAGGGCTGCCCCCTGTCAGCTTTCTACCTTCCCTTTTATTATATTTCTCCCCCCTGCGCATTACCTACTTCCACCGCAAAAAGACACAACAAAGGAATACATGACTTTGATTAATATTCTTATTTTCCAGCCTCTATCTACTACAATCCTAATTCTCAGGCCTTGAGGCCAGGCCAAGGAAGCTTCCCACGATTACTGTCCTTTAATTAACTTCCCAGGGTTCATATCTGGTCCTCGTCCTTGGACGGAGCAATGTGTTGCTCCTACACAACGGTCAGGGTGTGCCCTGACTGTTTCCAGGTGGATGGACTAAACATGAACCCTTCACTACCCCCATGCCTAGGGAGCACAATCCCATTCCAGTCCCCCAGTCTCCTTCCCCCATCATTCTTCTTCTTTCTTCCTGGGAGATAAGTCATTCAGGATGCCAATGTGTTAAACTTTATAGGGAGGATGAACAGTGATGAGATATGGGTATTGTCATGCTGGCAAGTGTTAATGGTGTCATCAGTCAGTTGTTTGGTCAATAGACAGTTGCACAGATGCTTGTGACTGTGTTAAAGAGCTGGTGGGGCAGCATCTGTTCCCCATTTTCTCTCTTTTCAGTTTCCAATTTCCCCCCAAATCAATAGGGTTTTGGCCACTCATGCCTAGAATGTTCTCTGAAATTTTTGAATTGCTCAGATGTGATGTTCAAAAATTATTGCGTTACAGACAGGCACACAGAGGAGTGCCGTTGGTGGCTGAACTTGCGCTGAACTCAGGGGGTTGACTGTGGCGTTGGGCGATGGCTAATGTCCCTGGCTACTGCCCCCCTCATCTCTAGGCAAAATAAGCAGGGTAAAGCAGTTGTGAAATGATCAGTACCATCTTATGCAGGTGGTGCCTCTGGATGGTGATATTTTATGTCTGAGGGTGGGTTTGAGGCAGGAGAGCTAGAAGCTCCCCAGAAAGTGGGGGGGCCACCAGTGCCAGAATTGTGGCCCCGTCCTCACTTCCCCCTTCTCCTGAGGCCCCACCCTTGCACTTCCTCTTTCCCTAGAGGCCCCGTCCCCCTCTTGCTCCTCTCCGCCCCCTTCCACCTCTCCGCCCCACCCCCGTCGCTCACCCGTAAGGCAGGTAAAAAGTGGGAGGCCTAAATGATGTGTTTATTATATTACATACTGAGGTACCTTTAAACAAGTGAAGAGCTGTGTCTCTGGATGGTGGAATAATTGTGGGTATTGACTTGACACTAGCAAATAAGGTAAAAAAAACAGATTAAAAACGCATTTAAAGTTGCTGGTGTAGACCGTCCAACCCTCCCATTTTGGAGTAGGATTTGGAACAACTTCTATATTTCATCCGTTTGATATGTTCAGGGCATGGTGAGTCTCTCTGAGATGTTGACTCTGCTCCCTGACGAGAAGCCCAATTTACATATTCTCAATTTAATTTAAAGTAGGTGCTAATTGATTACTGCTGAATGTCAGCACGCTCTGATTATCTGTTCAAGATGCTCTGGAAAACAACCCCTGAGCTGCATGTGAGAAAGGGATTTTGCATTCTGCATGCTGAGAACAGAATATTTACACACACTCCTCCCGCCGCCCACCCATATTATATAAAGGTTTTAATTAGCTAGGCCTGAGGTTCTTGGGTGAGTGCTGCTTCCTTGTGTCCTTCTAAGGCAACTCAGACTGGCTGGGTTGTCCTAGTTATCTGTCCCAAGTGTCCATCTCATTTGGCCTTTCTCAGTTTAGAGATCACGGGACAAATTCTTCTCTGATGTAACTGATGTGGCGTTACATCAGGGATGTGTTTGCCTCCCCCATCCCCTTTCATACGTTGACCCCGAGGATTTCCCCAGGAGTCCCTATGTTGACTTTCAAGGCTTGGTACAGGACCAGAGAGGAAGGATAGTCTTGTGTTCAGGACACTTGCCTGGGACTCAGGAGTTCTGGTTTAATTCCCCACAGATTTGGGAGGCTGTGTGGTCTAGTGAAGGGAGCACTGGAGTGAGATTCGGGACGCTTGGGTTTCAATCCTAGCTTTGCCACTGACCAGCTGTATAACCATGGGCAAGTCACTTCACCTCTCTGTTTACCTTCCCAACCTTTGTCTGTCTCTTCTAGTTGGATTATAACTCTTTGGTGCAGGGACTGTTTCTTACTATATGTTTGTACAGCGTTTCTTTCAATGTGGCGCTGATTTCAGTTGGCACTATACTGGAGCTAGTGTAATACGAATAAGCAAACCTTTCTATTCGGGTCATAACAAGTTTGACCATTTTGGGGCCCCTCACTTCCCATCCCAGGCACCGTACAGATGTTTTGGACTATTTTCTTTTGCTTGGGTTTTCTTTATTAGCTGGTTTCTCTGGGCACTGAGCCCAGCTTTAATTCGTTTATGATTGTTACAGCATGCCAGTTACTGTACCTGGAGTTGAGCACTCAACAATTATTTAAATAAGTATTTAAGCCCTATATGATGAATAAATCACCAGCACCACTACCAAAAATAAACAAAGCTAAGCCAGATATAGCAGGGAACTGCTCTCTCATTATTCTTTCTTGTGGCTGGCTACTGTTAACCATAACATTTCTGCTTCTTTGGGTCATGGTAGGATTAATCAGCCACACTGTGGTGAGGCCATTTTTTTTTCTGGATCTCGCTTGGCATGCAGAACTATTTCCCTGTAGAAGCAGATTTCGATTGAAGTCCCATCATGCAAAAGGCTTTTTGTAATGTTTGCTCTCCCAATGTGGTTTGCACCAACATCCTTCCCTCCAGCTTTTCCAACGTAGCACTCACTGCATGCTCTGTATAGATTTGGGAGGCTGCAGGGGGACAGTGGGGCGGATGCGGCAAGCCTAGCTCAACTAGTGCTGTGCAGAAACAGTTGATTTTTCTTTTGGGCAGTTAATACGTGTAGATCCCCACTAAATTTTCCAGCTCCTGTTATAGTCTCTGATACATAGAAAGCATTTGGTGGTTGGGTCCAGGAGCTAGACACTGTAGGGTGGAAATTATTAAAGAGATCCATCTTATGACAAAATGCTGGCTTCCAAGAAATCCCCTGACCTGCTTACTTAATGCTCCAGTAAACGAGCTACATTTTAAACAGGACGTCAATTTAATTTCTTTTTTATTGTTAGCAGCTACACTTTGCCTTGCCCATTATTTGAAATATGTGACTCCTCTTCCTGTTGAATTGTGGTCTAGTAAAATATGGACTGTTCTTGTACAGGAAAAGCTTTCACACAGGTACACGCATAAAAGAAGCACCAAAAAGTGGACAGATACTTTGAAATTTAGTCATCCTTTGCAGCATACTCAGAGGAGGAGGCTCCCCAGCCAGCGAGCCAGAATTTTTATCCAGGTTCTTTGGATATTAACCTG